>NC_090439.1:578707876-579013723 GCF_031143425.1 Pleurodeles waltl | reverse complement strand
AGCATGTCTCTTACTTGGGGAACAACCACAAAGCACTGAAAGACGCACTGACTAAACTGGAGAAGGACATGGCGTAAATCAAGATGAAGGCTGAGAACTTGAAAGCACTGTCTGTCACAATAATATTTACTTTATAGGCATTGCTGAACCCACCTCCTCATCACAATGAAGACTTTTATTAAGACCCTACTCATACAACCATTTAGTAGAGATTCCTTTTTGTAGAGATTTATGATGGACAGGGCTATAGGTCACTTTATACAAGACCCTGTCTGGGTGCCCCAGCCTGTCCAATTGTAGGCAAACTCCTCAATTATAGGGATTGAGATCAGTTACTATGGCTTGCAAGAGATAGTGACTAGGTAGAATATCAAATTGCTAGACTCTCCTTTTTTCCTCACTTCTCTGTGTTTGTGCAGGAGGTAACCTGGGCCTTTTTTGATGTCAAAAAAATGTGGTCTGCTAGAGTAAGTTGCAGAATGCTGTACCCAGCAAAACTCAGTGATGACAAAAAGCTTTCCCTGTTTTTTCACCAAGCCCAATGAGGCCTGCCAATTCTGTAAAAAAAAAACAAAAAAAAAACACACAAATCTGACTGCTGCAAGATCTGCCTCTTCCCTTGCTGAGTTGTATCGAAATTCCCAACACCTGTTAAGTCATCTTGAATGATTGTTTAATGTTTACTCTTAGCTCTGAGCAGTGTTCAAAGATGTGCTGTAAGTTTCATTTGATTGAATACAAGTGGGTGGGTCAATGTGCAGGGATGCAGAATTCCTATAGCCCGACTAGGACGTATTGTTTGGGGTCAGGGACTACATGTTTTCATGTTTAGTTTGTCCATAGGACAAGGAGGTCCAACCCCCTTCAGCACAAAGCCTTTGGTTGTCCGTTTACACTACCACATTATGAATAAGGGAAGAGAATTGTCTGCAGCAAAGGTAATATTTGTGTCCATATGTAAATGCTGTTCAAGCTTGTATTTATGGTTCATTAATGCAAAGCCTTTATTATTAGCGTGAGCACTCTAAGGAAATGTTGTAAGCGCGAGCTGCACTACTGACAGTGGTTCCCTCATAAAAATGTGTACAGACGTTTGCAAAGTTTAACAATAAGAAGCTACGTATAATGCTTCCAGAATGCTTTTTGATCAGGTGAAAATATTTGAAGAAGCTTGAAAGCAAATTTGATTCTTTTCTTTCAAAATAAAATGTTCACAAAAATGCAACTAGGAAAAAGAAAGTTCTGCTGATCTACTTTGAAATGTTAGGTACCATTTCTTTGACGTATCATTTAGTAAAATGTATAGATGCATGCTAAAAACAATCATAATGGAAAACCAATGTAATCATATTTAACAAGGTTATGGAAAACATGAGAATAAACCAGCATTGGCAAAATGAAAAGGTCCGATATTGGTGTTTAGCCGTATAGTTTTGTCAATGCGTGTCTTGTTTTAACATGGTTTTTGTAAACGTTTATTTTTGTGGGAGCTGCCGGGCCCACACCTTTATAACAAACATTGGCAAAAAGAAACATTATTTTTTAGTCTAAAAAAACACACATTGCTTAGAAGTCCCTTGCACTGAACAAAACTAATTTGTGTGCAGATATGCTCCTTGCGAAAGAGCAGAATGCTGTCACTCACAGTGAAACAAGCAAAAGACAGGTAGAGAGATAGAATTTAATAAAAATAAAAGGTCTTGGTTAATGTCAGACCCAATTAGGGCCCAATTCTTATAAAATGTCACAAAAGTGCACTTATGATAAATGTTGTATTATTGCAGATTTATGACTTTAGTGAATTCACAAGAATTCACAGAAGTAGGCCAGGAAATTTTAGTCCTAGAAAATATTTGTGAACTGCATTTTAGTACGAGCAAATATGCATGCATAGATTTGCTCAAGCGACTATCTAATGAGCGTTTACAAGTTTACTTTGCTCCAACCACTTTTTTCTCTGAATCCTAGGAGAAGTTTCACTTCTGTCCTTGTCAGAAGTACATTTCCAGCCTTTTTCTGTATGGAAAAACATGAAAGAAAAGCTGCTGAAAATCTCTAATACACACAAGTTAGCAGGTTTGCACGGATTCAAATGGGCATTCCATCCCTAGAACTATTGCTCACTGCTACTTCCAGCCCCAATAAATAATCTGTGGAAAGGTGGTAAAAGGAAATTGCTGGTATTCAAACCGTACTATTGTATGAGCCCTGCCATAATCATAGAGGCTATTATCAGAGCTGTTATACAATGAAATAGCCGCCATATCTTGCTGCTGCACTAATTGCCACCAAAGGGACAAGTGGATATGTTTACAAGACAAGTAGATTTATGTTGCAGCCTGTCCCATGGACAAGTAGATATTTTGTTAAATTGCACACCCCCTAATGTGACTTTTGAAAATAAGCATGAAATAGAACTATCCCAAGAAAACACACACAATTAACCCAGATAACAATACACTGTCCAAATAAATGCACGTATCCTATAAAGCAGAGACTAGGCAGAGATCAAGGTCATATATCTCTGGAAATGCAACCTGCTCCACTGATAAGGGGAATGTCCTGGTAGAACAGTGGCCAAAGTAATCAGGGCAACTAGTCACTGCCTGCCCTTCATCACCATACTTAATAGACACGATAAACAAGATGGTAGCTGGGTCAAAACAAGCGAAGAGATTGTGAAGGAATTTATAGACTGTTGTCTAGTGGACCTATTAGACCTGAAATACTAACTATTTGAAAGATGTGGCTGTGGCCTGGGTGGGAAACAAACTAAGGGCTTCCTTGACAATCCCTTCCGGTACAAATTTTCAGTGCCATAGAGAACCTACCAAGTAGCATATCCCTCTGTTCAGATTATCTCACAGCCGAATTTTATAAGCAACAGAAGCAGAGCTTGACTTCCCATCTGCTTCAAATATATGCAGAAGCACAGGACAGAGTAGTGATAATTACAATATTAATAAAGCCAGATAAAGACCCCACGATATGTCAATCGTACAGACTCTTATTACTTTTGAGTTTGGACAGCAAGATACTGGTGAGGGTCATTGCAACCAGACTGTCTCCAAATATTGGCAGGCTTGTTCTCTTGAACAGTACCATTGTATAACAAGTAGAGCAACCTCTAAAACCTTATGTGTCATTTTCACTCTAATGCAACAAATATACCTTGAAATCGGTGAAGTGTCAGCCTTTCTGGATTCAAAAAAGGCCTTTGATTCACCTTAATTGTTGTTGTTGTACCTCCCTCTTGACCATTTGGGGGTCGGATGTTGAGATTGGTGAGATTGTTTTCTAGTTCCCCCAGGGGTAGATGAGAGTGAATAATCCCACGGTCCAGGTCCCCACTCTCACCTTTCCTGTTTGCTTTTGTGTTTGAGCCCCTTGTCTGTAAAATCAGGCAACACTACTCCCTTATTTGGAGGTTACATTTCCTTACAGTAGGATGATTATTTAACAATATCCTGAGGACATCCTTGTCGCTGTAAAAATGTTTAAAAAAAACATTTTTTACACTGAACGCAACCCCCCCCCTTCCTATTGAGGGAGATTGTGTGCAATGGAAGTATGTCTGACTTTGAATTAAATGGGACAAATAAGAATTGCTCTCTCTCTAGCTGAGGGACACAAGTGTTGCTGGAATGAGACCTCCATCAAATATTTGGGTATTGTAATACCTCACAATAGGGATACGTGATAACTATGGTCTGGTCTTAAATTAAGAACCAATGTAGACCAGTGGATTACACTGCCTCTTTCAGTGACAAGCCGTGTAGCCATTTTAAACATGGCTGTATTGCCAAGTTTCCTTTATGTATTTGTAAACATTCTGATTCCACTCGATGTTCAATTCTTCAAGACTTTGAAGACTATACTTACAGTGCTATTTGTGTGTGTTGGGGGGGGGGGGGGACCAGGGTGATGTGGGAGACTTTAGCATTGCCCTTGAAGAGGGGAGGATTTGGGGTGCCAGACCTCCACATGTTCTATCTACTGGTGCAGGCTGAATCTGTAGTCCATAAGCAAGACAACAAACCCTGACTGACACACTTGGTGATCGAAAAAGATCAAGTTGCTGAAGGCTTGCTGCTGACTGAACTGTGCATTAAACACCCCAAGCCCGTATACGAAATCCACAGGGTGCACTGTTCACCCTGGGCCTGGTGGTCACTGGTGCAAGGCTGGCATGATCTCCTGTATTACCCAGCCATGACTCTGCTACGTAATCCACTGCTCTCACCTACACTTGAGCCCTCAATATTAACAATACTTTGGAAGAAGGCCTATTGCAGCTAGGTCATTTGTTTGTCGGTGGTGGGGGCAGGGGGGGGAGAATTCCTCACATTAGAAGCCTTCAAAGTAGGGTCTACGACTAACTCATTAGATACCTTCACTTATTTTAGATTTAAATGTGCTGCCCATAAGGCCGTTTTTCTGACCTTTCCCCCGGTACTGCCTAAATATGCCCTACTAACACAAATCTTAACATCAGACACTATAGGTCTTTGAATGTCCTGATTGTATGGTATGTGTGGGACAGCAGTAGTCTTCCCCGTTTCCCCAGCCAAACAACATTTGGAAACTTAATTAGTATTATTATTCAAAGATAACATGTGAAAGTACTGTTGCTCTGAAGTGAGGTACAGCACCCTGAATTACACGCACAAACAACTTTATTTTAAGTTCAGAAATAGAATGTACTACACACCCGTGCCCAGGCATAGGTTTGATAACTCAGTCAGCCCCTGCTGTTCCCGCTGCTCATGTGAACGAGTGACGTTTCTACACTTGATCTGCGTGCCTACCTGATCATCACATAGTGGAATAAAGGAGGTGATAAAATTGTGGAAAACATGGGAGACAAGACATCACTAACATCACTGCAGAAATCTTAGGATCTGTGGCGCCGGTCGCTGCACCTGCTAGACGACTCTCCTCCTTGCTTCTTTTGTTGGGTAGCCAGCAGTGCCCTGGCGTAAAGGTCCCCTGCCAAGAACAGATGCCTGGCAGTGGAATGCAGCATACTTTTATGATTTCTGAGTGGCATGCCCTGTAACAACCATTGAAATGTAGGCCGAAAAATATGTGGGGTCCATTGAGCAGCAGTGCCTCTCAAGCAACTTACTGCTGGTTGTGGTAGCCTTCATTTTAAGTTGCCGTTGTAACCACTTTACATTGGGTGTGTGTTAGACACTTTTTAGCATTGTATGGTGAGGTTCACCATTTATGTATGCCAACACTCTTTAGGTCGAGCCTAGGCAGCGCGCACCCTCTCTCTCTCAACATGTTGTAATCCACTTCTGTGGTCTTTCACCACGCCTATCACTTTCATCTGTTCCTTTGCCTGCCTTTCAAAATTTATTTGGTTTGTTAAGTGCTTTATGTTTGTCCCACCTTGAGGCTGTTTTGTTACCGCTTTGGAGACTGACCCTTTTAAATGGATTATTGCAGGATCAACCATATAACTTAGAGTCAGTGCACTACTTTTATCTTTTGCCCCTCCGCTTCACACTTCATGGCAGTTTCGGAGGACCTTATGTTGTTTCTTCCTTTTCTCTGTTTTCGGGCATCTTGCTGTTTCTTTGGGGTATTTGCGCCCGAAAAAGGCTGCAAGCTGGAGGGGTGTTCTTTTTTTCTTTGTTTATTTATTTTCTTGTAGGTTTATATAGCGCAAACTCGACTCGAAGACTGAGCACTTTACATGAGTACCGGTTAAGTTACACAAAGGCACATTCATTTTTGGTAGGCACTGTGAGATTAAGTGGTTTGTCCAGAAAAACAGGAGTTTTACAGTGTAATGCCAAGTGTATGAAGGAAAGCAAAAAATACAAAGTTTATTTCTGGTATAGATTTAATGTGCTGCATGGCTAAATACTTGTAAGGTCCCAAAGGTGAGACCTGTTGGCTATGCCAATGCTTGTTCTTTTTTCTTTCCATGACTAGAAGGTGACTAGGAAAACAGAGCATCGCTGAAAAGGTCTTGTTGATATATTCACTCACATTCAATCCCAGTTAATATTACGAAAATTAATTTATGGAAAAGATGTGAATAACAGGTCATCAAGACGTGTGCTACTGTTCTGATATGTTTGCTTGTCTTTTATTTGTGTAACTAATGCTTAAAATTTAAATGCAAGTTTAAAACACCTCAGAAATTCACTGAAAAGTCACATTTAAGGTGCTGTTGTGGTTACAAAGCCTAAAAGCCACTGAAATTTACCAGTTTGGTACACTAACCATAACTCATCTGGCCTCTGTTATCAGCTTGGAACCCTTGCCCATCTGTCTCCTGTTAGTTCTCTGAGTGCTGCCCCTGCTCCCACACCTGCCTTCTGTAGTCGGGTTACTGCCCCGTGACTGCCCCCCTCCTGCCAGTCCGCCATGCTCAGCTTCCTACCACAGCCCCTTTGTAATCAGCTTGTTGCCCCTGCCATCCTGTCACTGTTGTTTCATTTCCGGCACTGTGCCCCTTCCCTCTTCCCACCTGCCCTTCATTTTCTATGCACTGGCCATGATCCCTCCCATCTGCCCTCGGCAGCTTGGTGCTTTTGCCACTCCATGGTCAGCTTGCTGCCCCTGCCCTCATCCTGCTGTCTTTTGTTCTCCATGCACAGTCTTCCTACCTGCTCTCCGTGGTCACTTGCCACCTCTGTCCTTCTGTGGTCAGCTTCCTACCTCTACCCCTACCTCTGCCACCTATTCCGCTTGCTCTCTGTGCACTGTCCAAGATCCCCTCCCCTCTGCCCTCCATGCTCCGTTTGCTGCCTCTGCCCTTCTATGGTCAGCTTACTGCCACCCTCTAACTTCCCATCATTACTCAGATTGCTGGCCCTGCCTCTCTGTGGTCAGCTTGCTGCCCCTGCCCTTCCCTCCAGCCATGTGTTCTCCTTCTGCTACCCCTGTCACCGCCTGTCTACCATTCATGCTCAGTTTCCTGCCCTGTCCTGTGACCAGCTTATTGTCCCTGCCCCTCTGTGCTCAGCTTGGTTTCCCTGCCCCCTCCTCCCTGCCACCTGTTATCCATACTCTGCTCTTTCCTGCCTGCCTTCTCTGCTCAGCGTGGTGCATTTTCCCTCTGTTACTAACCCTGGCACACCACATACCTGCCCCTCTCCTTCCCACCTGCCGTCCTTGCTCAGCTTACCGCCCCTGCTCCCCTCCCACCTGCCTTCCTTTCACTGTGCATTTCTCCTTCCCCTGTACTGTTGATCCTCTGTGCTCTGTTTGCTGCCCCTGCGCCTCCATGGTGGTTTACTGTCCCTGCCAATCCCTCCTGTCCTCTATGATCAGCTGTACTGCCCTTGACGCTCCTCAATGCCCTGCGTGGCCCACTTGCTACCTCTCCCCTCCAGTCCTCTGTGGTCCATTGTACTACCTCTGCCCTCTTGGATCAGCTTTCTGCCCCTGTCTTCTCCTGTCCTTCATGTCTCTTTTGTTGACCTGACCGTCCGGTATGACTTCCGTGGTCAGTTTGTTGCACCTGCAGATCCCTTTGTTAAGTTTGGTGTACCACAGTTTTCCTTTTCCAAAATATTTGTAAATGTTTTTAATTGAAGGGGTTTCCTTTGGATCCTCCTTACATGGCTTTGAGAGTCAGGGTGTGCCCACCATGCCCCCCACACTTATAGGGTTCTTAGAAACCATGTTCGGTCTCAGGGACTGAGGGCCTGATTTAGAGTTTGGCAGATGAGGTTACTCCATCACAAACGTGACTGATAACAAGGCTGCTGTATTATGATTCCAATTTATCCTATGGAAATCGTAATACCACGGATAGGATATCCTTCACGTTTGTGATGGAGTAAACCATTCGTCAAGCTCTAAATCAGGCCCTTAGTTCCCAAGTATATAATGGAAGCAGCAGTATTTGTGTTTTTAGCTGCGGCTAGCCAGTCAGATTACTCGGTACAATGGGACTGGGACATGTCCCTTGGTACAAAAAGACCAAAGGGAGAAAAGGTTTCCTGGGCTAATCAGAAGGCCCTGTGTTTTAAAATTATGGTCATGCAGGACCAACTGCCTATATATATAACATTTATTACAGCCTTCTCTTCATAGAAGTCTTTAAAAGCGAAAGTTACTTTTTCAACAAAATTGCGTTTAGGAGTGCCTCAGTCTTGTCTTGATTACAAAATGTTTGTTAATACCGGCATTAAACCAGAGGGTTAAAAATGTGAGGGGTGGTGTGTGTTTTTAGTAATCTGACGCATAATGTATTTTAAAAGGGCTAAAAGTAGTTAAAAAGAGAGATGTCTGTAAAGATACAGCATCACCTTCCCACATCTGTTTACTCAGTCTACACATCTTCTCACGATCACTAGCTCCCTGTATATATATATATTACACAGTGGCTGGTGATACTTTGTAGTTCTAATTAGGTCAGTGTTTCCTTAGTTAGAATGTTTTTGTTTTGCTAATATATTTGGCGCTGTTTGACAAATCTTCACAAAACTTTCCAAAAAACGTTCTTCCACATAAGCTCCCTCCTGTAACTTTTGGAATGATGTGTCAAACATGGACCAAGAAAAAGAGGGTCCCCCAAAACACTTTTTCCCCGTGCAAGTTCTAATAGGGATTTAAAAATCGCTGAAATTTCCCAGTCGCAGTCTACTGCTACTAATTATAACTTATGCCTCCCCCATGCACTGCTTATGACTTCACATAGTACATCATTCATGACATGTTAAATGACATCATTGATAGCATCTCTAATGACATTCATGACATCACTGATGAGATCATAAAATAATTCTCTATTCACCTTAATTGGATTTCTAAAGACTTTGCATAACCTGAAATTTTAAGTCAAGGGGTTTACTGGTATTCATTTGATACTGTAAAGAAACCAGCTCTCAGCCCTCATTGAAACACTCCGTAGTTTAGAAAAATACAGTACACACATTCCTGAGGTAGGCATAACAGCATACAACCTTAGACCCATGGTAACAACACCAGTATGAGCTAAACCACTCCAACGTGGGACATCTCCACATTCTACGTGATTCAATAATCTGCAATGCCTCAAAATCTCTTGTGAAGTTCTGGAAATAAACATGCACAAGTTATAAAAATGTGTCTATATTTCAATATTACAACTATTTGACATGGGCACATGCCTCAATATCCACAGGTGTTTAGTGTATTGTTAACATCAGCTATGGCCTTTCTCATGGACGTTTTAGAGCAAGGTTTGGTTTTAAGCCGCGACTCACTCTGAAACATATATCTGCCGCCCACATCAGGTGTGCTCAGTCTTTATTTACCCTGTTTAACATGGAGCACTTCTTCCATGCCAGTCTTTAGTGATTTGTAAACGTGCACCATATTAAATTTAAAATGCACAATTGTACGTGTCTTCAGAGCTTATGCTGTTTCTGTGTTATCAACCCACATGTGTATGCTCAGTAAGTCTATGCTGTATATGACTATGGTGTTATTATTACTGAGATTATCAGAGTTTTTTTTTTTTTCTAAGCATTAGTTTTTACCTTATTTAAACAGCTAATTACATTGTCAATTTAACCTTTGTTTTTTTCAGTGATACATATGCATATAGAAATATATAGAAATATCACCACTCCCTTACCAATTTCAGTAAAGTGCAGCACTTGAGAAGCGGCACTTTCAAGTACTTTAATGGGTATTTCTGAAGCATACCATCAATGCTTTTTGGCTCCTAACACCAGCCTCGGTCACAAGGCTGTACAACATGTCTTTAAAAAAAAAAAAAAAAAACTTTGTCAAAGCCAATAGATCTTGCATAGGAGAGATCTATTGGTTCTGCCAATCTTAGTTTTGAATTATTTTATGTGTGTCCGTGGTATGGTGGAGGCTGCAGGTGGAGCCCCTGCGGCCCCTGCTGGCTCCCCAGCCGGCTCCCCAGCCAGCACCCATCCTGCACCCATCCTGCACCCATCATGTTGCCAGTAGGAGACAGCCTTTTTTTTTTTTTATAATTGCCCTTGGGTGTCCTGGTCCTATCTGCGGCACCCCCAACTTTTTAAAATGTTGGTGGCTGCTGTGGGAGCCCAAAGCCTCTCATGACCCCTGCCAGCTCCCAAGCCTACACACAACCTGGGTGCCTGCAGGAGCTGGCCATTTTCACTGTTCTGGGAATGCCCCAATCCCATCCGGACCTCCCACATTTTTTTAAATGTAGGGGGCTGCAGCTGGAGCCCAAGACTTCACAGCCTCTGCTGGATTCCCAGCCAGAACTAATCCTGTATGCTGACAGAAGCAGACAAAAACAAAAGTACTTGCGTCCTGCTGAAGCAGGTTCAACTTTTTCTCCTGCAATAAGAGCAAGGTAAACCTTTGCATTTCTGCTACAGCCAAAGCAGGAGCTAAACCTACCAAGGCCATGTGGATGGCATCACAAGGGGCCTATAAATGGTTTGGGGAGGAGGGACTCAGGAAGGCCCCTCTACCCAATAAATAAAATGTTTTTTGGCCCCAGAAATGGGGTCTACAGGGGCCCATATCAGCTTTGAGAGGGGAGACCAAAGCATGCCTTTTTTTCAAATATATATATATTTTTTAAATGACAGAGATGCCCATAGCCCCCCCCCCACCCCTCACATCTAGTTATCCCTCCCACCCCCCCAATGCACTGACTTTTCTTTCAAAATAGTGGGAGCCTATTGTTTTTCATTATTATTTTACTGTAGACCCGCTGTGAAGTTATTTAAAAAAAAATGTTTTTGTCCCTAGAGGGTGTCCGGATATGCCTACCCTACCCCTTTATATAGATTTTGTTTTTATACAAAAAATTCAAGACACAAGAACTGAGTCCTAAAATGGCTGCCAAACATCTTTGTTGATGTGAGGCAGCCTATCAATTGTAAACTTTTGGTCTCCCAGAGCTGGTATACTACCAAGTTTCTATATAAATGTATACATTTTGAACCATAATTTCTCAGAAGCTACTGGACGCATTTACTCCAAATCGCAAAAACCACACTTTCTAGATAAAGATCTAGCATTCTGTCAAATTTTGTATAATTCCGTTCAGTAGTTTTTCCTGTATCTTTGATAAATTTTCCTATGTCAAAATGCAGTATGGGACCCCCTCATCCACCCTTTTTTCTTAGCACCGCATGCAGGTGTCCGTGAAAATTTCCACAAAGGAGCAGAGGTGGATGAATCTTTTTTATGAAAGTTATGTGAAAATTCGTCAAACAGCGCTAAAGTTGTTAGCAAACATAAAAAAACAATTTCCTATGATAACATGGACCTAACTATAACTACACAATGACAACTGCTTGGGAGGTGTGTATATATATATATATATATAAGTGTAAAGTTATGCTATCATAGGGTTTCTGTCAGGACTGGACAGTGGTTAAAGCAATTGCAGTTATTTGAATTTGGTGGCAGTAAGTTATTCAATGCTTGTTGTTATCTTACTTCATTGCTGCATAAAGCACCAGTGATGAAGCTGGTTGAACGGTACTTACAAACGACCACCTTTGGCACCAGGTGTCTGAATTTAATGATTGAGTATGTGTACATGGGTACAGTATATAGTATAGGATTATCACACACTCGAGCATCTTTTTAACACTAATGTTCATCTGTTAATTTCACTGACGAACTGAAGGCATTTGATTATAATACTTCTGTGATCTCTTTATAATAGCCAAATTATTGTGGCACAGGCAGAAAAGTAAGTGCGTGTGTTTGGGTACTTGCAAACAGATATTCCTACCAGTAGTCATATCCCCTATAGATACATAAGTATATCCCATGAGAGATGGTGCAAATGCAGAAAAATAGTAATAAAATATTTGAAGTTGTCCATTAGACCTGCAAGCCTACTACTAATGTCTATCTCAATCATATTTCGACATATTCAACTGTGATAGCCTTCGATATGAGATATAGCAATAAAGGTTGCTATGCAGTTGCGTTTTTCGAGAGAGTTTGCAGCAATTGTGGACATGATCAGTGCACCCTACATCTGTAGGAGGTGCACATTTTGCTTTGATTAAAAGAAGTACCCGCTAATGCTCTCAGTTATCCACCTATCCTTGGGAGTCGTAGGGTGTTGTGCTGATGCTCAACCTAATTAGGCACCAGAAAGAGCAAATCCCTATTTTGCAAACAGACTCCATCTTTTCGGAGGTCTGTCTGTCATGATGTGTGAATGGTGAAATTTACGAGCTCTTTCTAATGCAAGACTGAATATACAGGTAAATTCTGGGAAAAATAGTAGATTACAAATCAAATCATAGACATAGGACTATGATTTGCATACACTACCAACTTTCATCTGATTTACAAAATATTCCATGCATGGAAATCTATGCTAGTTATAAATAGCCATGGATATTCCTCCCCTTCACAGTTTACTGTAGAATACTGTCTACAGGATGAACAATCTGCATGAATTAGTGTTGTGAACACAGTCTGTTGGACAGTTTATTTTATATCCTAATGCTTTGCATAGACACCTTTTACCCTGCAACCAATCAAATTTAGTGTCCTTCAATTTCCTGCCTCAAACACATCGTAATGGCCAGATGTGTCATGCGTTTTACCAGTATCCAAATCGGGCTCTTTGCAACTGGTAAAATACATTTTGGTATGTGTGAATTCCAAATTGCGATTGTGTTCCTTCCTATTTCCACGTCACAGTGGTATCTATGAACGTTTTGTGACCGAAATGCGGTCGCAAAACATTAGCATTTTGCCACCTATGTCATGTAGGTAGTAACCCCCTGGCAAATGGGAAGGGGATCCCCAAGGGACCCCCTTCTTTCCTCCCACTTGCCTTATTTAAAAGCAGTCACAGACATGACTGTCATCATCCCTGTGACTTTTGCGTTTCCTAATGGGTCTCAAATTAGGACCTACCTCATTAGTATTAATGAGGTAGGTCAATTTGTGACCTATTAGGAAATGCTTAATGAAACTCCATGAGTTTCGTACAATAGTAATAGCGATTACCTAATTGTGATTCACAGAGAATCAAGAGAATCACAATTAGGTAATCGCTATTTCTAAAAAGTATACATCTAGCTCTTATTGTTTGTATTTCCAGGGTACCATCTTACACCCCGTTTATCACACGAAACCTAAACTCAAATTTGTTGTAAAAGCAGAATATTTTTAACAGTACTAGCTCTATTTGGGGCTGTAAACCTGCCCCAGAACCGTATTCTAGCTAATCAGAATTCAGAATGGATGCATGCTAATTAATATTTAGCTCGGTTTAGTTGTGCAAAAACCTTTACTGTGGCCCATACCAGAAAGGAGCATCTTTTAGACTGTTTTTCTTTTCACCTTTAGCTCTAGATATATTCATTATTAATTAGGTTCATTAAGATCTGGCTCAGAACTCCGTAGTTCTTTCAAAGATTTGTTAAGTTCATTAATGACCTCTCAGTGACGACAATGACAACGAGCTAAGTCTGACCACTATGGAATACCTTTAAGCTGACCTATACCAAAACCGGCTAATTGTCTATTTCATATATGATCATCCTATGAACTATAACTTCTCCAGTTTCTTCTAAACTATCTACGTGCTGCCCCTTACTTGATCTTCAACAACCCGTCACCGCTTACATCTTATTTGCAACAAATAGCTTTTATGTTTGATGGATACATTATTTCTTGTTTAACTCATTAGAAGAAAAGATCACTTTGCACACTTTGACAAATGCAGTCGAATAAGTGGGAAGGAGTACATTGTTGTCGGTGTCAAAGGACTATCAGGTATACTCGGTGCAAAATGTAATGGGATCGATATTTTGCACCTTCTTTCTGTTTTAATAACATGTTAAAGTGTCAAACTTGTACCGAGCAGAGCTAGGGTAACTCTTCTTATCACACATACAATGTAGTTTTTTGTATGAGACTTGACCTTTACAGTTGTACTAATTAGCGCAAGACTCTTCTTTATGTGTATCTCATGAAGAAAATGGCCTCTTGTCACACACCAAATGTACATGTCAGTGGATCCCATGAAACAACTCTAGTTCTGTAAACAATCATCTACACATCTCATCCAAAGTAGAGCCTCACAAACCTAGAGAAAAAATAGGAGATTTCCCAATGTGCCAGTATGTTTAAAACACCAGTAGTGCTGTAGCAGAACAATACTGTCCTTCCTTGATAGCAGGCTGAATTTGTTCCAGGGATACCGCCCGTCGATATGGTCCACTACAGTCCGCCTAAAAATATTGAGGACCAGTGGACCACTTATAAGCGACTATGATACTTGGCTTTTCGAATATTTCATCTGAGTTTTCGATAGTGCTGGCATGCAGCAGTCAGCCGTTTAATGCGCCTGCTCCATGATGATATATGGCGGTCCTGGTCCTAAAGTGGGGCGTTTCTGAATTGATGTGTAGTTATTTGTTTTTTGTATTTATTCTTAAATAGGACTTCCACAAACATAAGATGCAGTTAATTAAATGGTGTGATTGATTAGTTTCGTTTATCATTACCTAAATGCTTTGCATAGTCTTAAGCCAGAATGGCTATCATAACCCTAGAGAAAGCTCGGGACCCGTCTCCTTTTCTTGTTGATGTAAATGTAATACTTTTGCAAACTGATTTATATCTGTGGAAGAGTCCCCTGAGGTCTTGAAAACGTATACTTCTGTTGGGCCTCCGCAATATTATTTGCATTGGACTAGTAAAAGGTACCAGCACCTTCAGCAGTCTACTTAGTTTTCCAGGACCCATTGAAGCTTCCTTTTCATTCACCTACTGTACAACATTTGATGCATGTTTTGAGAGTTGAATTCACTCACTTTACATAAACTGACTCAGAGATGAAAAGATAACAGTGTACTCTCTAGTTTTGTGTGCTGTGTGAAATTGCGCCTAATGACTAAACTACCAACAAACGATTTAATGGCACATTAATATTGCATTGTTCATATCCTACTCCTCTATCGATCAGACAGTTCTTCCATTAATTAGAACAGTTTACCCAAAGGGTGCACGAAGTCATTGCACAAAGTGAGTGTAATCTGTTGACAGCCTTGAGAACAAAACCTCCCAGTTAGCCTCATTAATGGGTTTGCCGGAAAGTAGGCGCGTCGCATAATAAAAAATAAAGGCAATGCTGTGAATGTGGTTTAACTGTGCACCACTGTATATGATAAGGCTTTTCGCAAAACATTTATAGGTTTTTATTGCGGAAGATGAAATTGCAGGATGACTCCCTGTTGTCTAGTGCGCTCTGCAAGTTTCAAAAGCGTCCTCACTCATTGAAAGCAGGAAGCAATCCGTTAGTTTTAAAGTGTACGTCACCTGCTGTTGGACTAGACAGACACTGAGCAATTAGTGCGTTTTTAAAATAGACTACATCTCAGGATTGGGAAAGTATCCGTTCACCCACATTTGCACTTTGTGTGTCCTCACCCACCTGACAGACACACGTCGAAGACACTCGACAACATCTAGATGCGGGTGGTTACGCAGCGATCATTCTATTGGATTTGAGCGCTGCTTTCGATACAGTGGATCACAAAATTCTTCTTCAAAGAATGACCCAAGCAGGATTTGAGAGGACTGGCTGCCCTCTTTTTTGGAAGATAGGTCCTTCCAAGTCTTCGATAGGTCTTTCTTTTCCCAATGTTTTTCCTCCCAACTGTGGGGTTCTTCCCTGAGCCCCACTCTTTTTAACATCTATATGCCTCCTCTGGCTAAGATTGTAGATATCATATGCTGATGACACCCAGTTAGTTTATTTATTCTCCACTAATGCAAACTCTGATCAGGCCTCTCTATCTTCCTGCCTTTCAGAGGTTGCCAGTTGGATGGCAGATAGTAAGCTTAAACTAAATGATGAAAACACTGAAGCGATGTTGGTCAGGAATTTCTCCCTACTCAAATCCCTCTCTCTATCCCAGAAGGATTGAATGACCCCCCCCCCCCCCTCACCAAATGAAACTATGAAAAGTTTAGGTGTCAGGTTAGACTCTCACCTTACAATGGAACATCATGCAAAAAAACTTGCAGCCACTTACTTCAATTTTCTAAGAATCCTTAGGAACATTTTCAAATCGCTACCTTTTCTTGCTAGAAGACTCATCACTCAGGCCCTGATACTATCCCGTTTGGACTATGGGAATGTTCTGTACTTGAGCTCTCCTACCTACGTATTAAAGAGATTGCAGGTAGTTAAAAACGCATCAGCCCACCTTTTTATGAACATCCCCAGACATTTGTCTGCCAAACCAGCCTTAACCTTCCTCCACTGGCTTCCTATCCAGCAAAGGATCAATTTTAAAGCTATGTGTATCGTGCACCTAGCTCTTAATGTCAAGGGTCTGGCATTTCTTAGAAAAATTATTACACATTACACTCCTCGGAGATCTCCTAGATCTACATCTGGTGCTTTAGGAAAGCTGTCCTGTTAGGAAAGCTAGATAGGGAGGTAGATCCTTTGCATTTAGAGCAGCTAAAATATGGAACTCCCTTCCCCCGGCACTTCGACAGGACAACTCCAAACTTTCCTTCCGTTGAAAACTGAAGACCTTTTTTTTCTCATCATAGTTACGTCTCTAGTTCTCCTGTCTTCCTTTTAGCGCTGGGATGCCTCCGGGTAGCCATGTGCTCTACAAATCTGCTAAACTAAACTACTGTAATCTGGGCACCCCCCACTGGATAATTAATGGAATCCGAGGACCCCTCTACTGAGTCATTATTGGAATCCGTGAATCCAGGCCTAAGCAAATTTGATGATTTGAATCAGGAAACAACACACAAAGATACAAAAACATGCATTCATCAAGCAAATACACAAATAATTAAGTATTTTATTTAATTCCCAAACTAATTTAGAAACATTCAACATTTTCATTTTAATCAGGGTACAGCTTTTCTAAATTCAAATAAAGCCACCAATCGTCCTCGCTGCTGTTCATTTGATGCACTTGCACTTCTCCCATGAATCAATCAGATGATACTAATTTAAATTTCATCCTCGTATTTCAAATTCTGTACATTTATAGAACGTTTTAAAATTACCATTTGTTTATTTTACTCCTTTATTTATATACACTTTATTATTCTATTAATGGGATTTAATTTTCTGAGCTGTCACAGACCATTTTGAGTAAGCATCCTGGACTCCCAGAGGTCTCCAGATCACAGGATAAGAACCACTGCCTTATAGTATCAATGCCACGCCTCGTCTAAAGGCAGCCAAATGAGCCCTAATTTTATTTTTGAATACTCACCTCACAGCCAGCAGAACGTCTATTGATGTCTTCCCACCCTGGTCTGGTTTTGAATTGCCAGTATGAAGAGCGGTGATGAATCGTTGATATCTTTTTGTCTGCGTTGGTGGTGAAGACTTCCACTGCAGCAGATAGAGCATGCTGTAAGGAAGGCAAGTAATATCGCAGCGAGCTGAGATAGATTATTTTTTCCACTGTTTCTTGCCAGGGACCTCCAGTGATCTTATCTAGCTTCAAATATGTAGTCCCTAAAGTAATGCAGACAAGTAATAGAGTAA
Source organism: Pleurodeles waltl (assembly GCF_031143425.1). Taxonomy (NCBI): domain Eukaryota; kingdom Metazoa; phylum Chordata; class Amphibia; order Caudata; family Salamandridae; genus Pleurodeles; species Pleurodeles waltl. The sequence continues at coordinate 578,996,241 of NC_090439.1, read as the reverse complement.
TGTGTTTCTCCCAGATGATATTGTTATATAGCATTCAGCAAGTAGGAAAGTGAGTTGGACAAACTCCAGAAGCAATACCCACTGACATCTATTTTCCTTGCAGTAAATTGAGGCCTGTGCAGTCGTTTCAGGAGCACTGTCCTTTTTATTGCAGCAGCTACTTGGAGATGTATCTCTTCAGTTTAGTTGCAAGTGGCGAGTCAAGCCTTAAAACTGAGAGATATAATATGGCAAGCATCCCTCTATTTCCTAGATAGAGAAGGCTCTAGCAACATGTACCACAACATAGTGGAAATTGTGATTATCGAAGTTTCCAGCTCATAACATGCTTGTGCACCCCAACAGCAGTATACTCCAAAATAAGGCAATAGAGAAAAATAAAAAAGCGTGTAAATCGGACAACAATGCATCCTGACGAAAGGAAATAGTCTGGTAGTCACTGGAATTTGTGCCAAGAATTGGTTAAGTGAAGCTTTGTACCTGTTCGTAATTGTCCAAACAAATAGAAGCCCTACCAGAAATTAACCTAATCTGCAACACTAAACTCTCAAACCAACAAGACTAAATAAGAAAGTTTCATGGCCCGCAATATTGTTTTGAATCCAAACATTCTGGGATGTCAAAGCACCTGCAGTGCCCCTTTCACCTTCCAGGTAACCTATCTGTGCATCTGGGTGGAATGGCAACATGAACCTCAGCACTTGATCTTTTTTTATGCAACAAAATCCTTTTAAATAACAATGCCGTTGTTTCTGATCTACAGCATGTCTCATATAGATCGGCCACAGGGGATAAATTCTCAAAAAATGTAGCTTACAAAAAGTTTTGTTTTTTTCAAGCTGAAAATAATATTTGATTGACTGAAGAGAGAACTCTGTCAGCAACATTCTCCTCAAAGAAATCTTCCCAACATTGTTAATATTGTTATCGCCCTTGATATTCGATTCTAACCAAACCCACCTCCATAGGGAATTATCTCCTCAGACCCACACTTTTCTCCATAGGTCTTGTGTTGTAGGTACAGTTTTTATTGCAAAAAGTAGAAATATATGACTGCGCTAATCGAGGCTTAAAGGGCAGCTCCAGTGTTATGCCCTACTTTCTAGGCAACAACATATTTTTTAAAGACTTAGAATATTTAGCTTTTAAAAAAAAGAATCCACTGAAAGGTTTGTGCAACTTTTCATTTCAATAAATAAGGATTTTAAATAGCATGGCTAGAAAGAGGCGTGTAGCCAGCAGGTCAGCAGGGCACATGTCATAGTCTTATCTATCTCCTAACTAAGAGTACAGTTTCAAGTACATCTCAGTGCACCATTCTTTGTACTCATTCTTCAAGTTCATCAAATCTAATTTACACTCTAGAATGAGTGTACTATGCACCCCCGAAGATTGGTCTTACATTTTTCAAATACTAACAATATCTTTGTGGTTTCAAGCTTTGCTGCGTGGTTATAAACAGTTGTGATATTAATTATATTTTGATAAGTCCCTTTGAATGTAGTATTTAATAAAACAGCCTTCAAGCAGTGGTAAACAGTTAGTAAATAGTGGCGAAACGGAACATAGTATGACGATGGGGAGGCAAAAGCGGCGTCAGAAAAGACTGAATGAGGAACATAGATTGGTCTATGCTGGCAGAGAGGGTGGTATGTGAGGGTCCAGGGCATCAAGAAATGGGACAAAATGTGGTCTGGGTGAACCCACAGAGGCATCAGAAAGGTGAAGGTGAAGGTAAAGGTATAGCGGGGGCTGGCTAAGTTTAATTCCCAGACAAGATTCTTTAGTCTTCCAAGTGGTGACATATTGTCTTTCCATAAACCCAATGAAAAGATTTTTTTTTAAGCTTAGTAGACTGGGGCAATTTGTTTGAGTGGCGCCTAAACTATTCAGGTTGTTTGTGCCTGTTGAGGTGTTCTTTTCTATTTTCCAGTAGTAGATGCAAGGGTAAGAGATGACTACTTAGATTAATCAGATATATGCTGGCCTTGCACTTAGTTCTACAGCAGTCAGTCGTCCTTACCACCAAACATAGCAACAATGGGGAAAACTTTATTTTACTTTTATTATTCCTCTGGGTTGTCATATTCTTCTATTTTGCTCACCATTTGCCAATGCGGAGACTGTGAACACCAAGGCATGCGCCCTTCTCTCTGGAAAGAACTGAAAAATTCTCAGCCTATTGTTATCGATATTATTGTAAGCAGTAATCACAGGTCTTTATAAATCTCAAACTTAAATGCCGTATTCTAGCCGGCACCATTTCAATCGATTGAAATTTCTACATGCGGAATTCTACAGATTTAAACCAAAGAGTTGGACGTTTATTGCCCATAACACTAGGTCCAACCAGACCTTATCATCCAGTGAATTTGTCATTGTCCATAATTTACGAACAAGTGGTCGTGTTAGTAGACTTGTGTAGAGAATGAAGCAGTTATTATTTTCAGTTAGACTTTGAGAGTTTCAAGAATATTAAACATAATTGCTGGGCGTACCTTCCCATTAACCCGTTATTAACATAACACTTCCCAGAAGGTTTGCAAGCTGAAGAAACCCTTTTCAGTTCCATCTTTTGTTCATAAGGCTGCCTCGCCTCCTTTTTGAAGTATGAGTTTAGCTGTTAGTCAAAGTAAAATGCCTACTTGGCAACTACTGAGAAGAGGATTTCTTTAAATTAAGAGTTGTAATTTGAGACTCATCAACTTTTGCCTGTACCTTTCCTTTCCAAATCATAGTTAATTATACATGGTTAACCAAATGTATATGTCGTGTTAATTGTTTTTAACAACTGTTTTTACTGATTTAAATTAATACCATATGATAAAATGCTTGGATGTAAAAAATTGAATGCAGTTGACCGTATTTTGTTACTTTCACATAGTAGAATACAAATGCCTACAAATTGCGAGAGTGGTGAGTGGTATGCAATTATCGAAGGACATTAAATTTATGAAAACAGATGTTTGAGAAAACTCATTAAAAAGGAGAGGTACTGTAAAAAAAAAAAAAAAAAAAAAAAAAGCATAATAGTTAACAAATAAAATTTGCCATGATGCGTAAATACACTTATTCTTGTTAGTCCTCTTTCATTTGCTAGAAATTGTAAACGAAGAAACTGTGGGTGGGTGTAGAATCCTCTGTTGTACTGAATTCGGCCCTCAATTGAGCAATAGACTGTTTATTAAGCCTGCTTTCTCTTCCTGGTCTTCATGAGTCATGAACATTCTTTGCTTTGGGTCACAGCAAACGCCCACTGCAATGGCTAGGACAATGCTCATTTAAGACACCGTGTCTTCCAACAGCAAGCTTTAGGGGTGTTGCAGGCATACGAGCTGAAACTAGTGGTGCAAGGGGGAGAGCGGCAGTGGGGAAACAACAGCTCGACTTAACAGTATTTTGAGAACCGAGATTGTGTTGTACTATTTATGGCTTAAAATCATGCATTTATGCACCAGGCTAAAAACTGTTCCAGAATCTCAAAAAAGAATAACTGTGTTAGAGAGGCATAAGGCTGAAAGGAACAAACGTTGCATGAAAATCGGTATGCCCCAGAGAAATGAAAATAGTCTTTGTATGATAAAAGCATATCCTTAAAGACCCAACCATATGATCCCTGTAATCCTCATATAAACACAAGACGTTGCATTTACCATGAATGTGTGCGCATATAATTCACTAACCTGTTTTTGGGAAGCAGACTTGAAGCTATGCTAATAATGATTATATCAAAAACAATAATTTGTACTAATTACACAATGTTTTAGGTTTGCTTTGTTGCACCATAATAGAGAACCCTATCTGAAAAGTTCACAGTTTCACCACCATTTGAGTAAGCTTCCAAGGTAGACGACAACGTAATATTTTCTCCTGCTAAAAGTTCAACAATAATACTGTGTATTAGTAATTTCGTTTACAAGGCAATTCTTTTAAACATGCCATTTTGGGAATCTTCAGCTGCCAGATCGACCAGTGATATCTTTGTTAAGGGATATGTTTCTGCTGAACTACTAGAAATATCTGCATAGTTCGTAGCCCAGGTGAGAGTATATGACATCTGTCTCTTGCCCCTGAAATCACTGGCAAAAAAACCTAAATCCAGATCACTAGCAGAAAAAGGCTGACCGTGTTTTATGCTTGAATCAGAAAATATTAACTTTTGCATGCTCAGACTCATTCCTGTTCTCTATCACTGACATTGCTGGGTGTCGCTATGCAGCTGTTCCTTACGACGTCATTTAAATGTGTTAAATTGTGGTAAACTCTGCTAGAAATCCCAGACCGGCATTGGATTTTTTTTCGTACTACAGAACTGTGGCAAACTGCGTTTCTTTAATTGGCAACATTCTCCAGCATGATTATAATATTTTGCTGAGAAAGCACATGCTTGTAAAATGGTGGGAGGGTGGCTTCAGACGAATGAGATAACACCTTCTTTAAACTGATAGTGTAGACATCAACTGATGCAGCTAACCTTCTTTCATACCTCACTCTCGATACCTAATCAGTGATTTTGCGATTTAGTTACACATCATAATTTCCTGCAACCAGAGAGTATAATCTTTCAGATTTTAACACTGAGTTGTCTTGTTCATCAAGGGTGGTGTAGTGCTGCATCATTAATCATCCGATCAACAGGGAAAGAAAGATTGTTAACAAACAATATGGGCCTCCACGGCACACTGGGTGTATTAAAATCAAGGACAGGGTTGGAAACCAGAACGAGGATTGTCTATATTTCCATCCGAACTCTCTATATGACTATCTCTTCAGTTCCAGGCTACTTCAGAGCCTGTTGGTGTATTTTGGTGTTAAGATGTTTATCATCGTTCAAGACTTTAACTCACAATACATTGACTTGGATATCAACTCCAGAAATAAATGTCCTCACTAACTGTTTCAAAATAAGAGTGTCCCTTGACAAATACTAAATCTGTACTTGTATCAAAGTTGGTGTTCAGACAAGGCAATGCTAGCTTGCAACATAGGGCATCAGCAGTGTGCTGTACATCCCATGCAAGCAGAAAATATAGTTGTTTTTTCCTCGGAGGTGGATAGCAAATTTGAATTTCTGCAATAGGCTACAATTTGCAGTGTAAATAAACCTCTTGGAAAGGGTTGGTCCGATGAACCTTTTGACTCATTTAAGATGTTCTTACCATAGTTCCAGAGCAGAAACACAATGATCAATAATCATTAGTCAAATCAATAATCAATGGAGTCAGTAAATTTCAAACACAATGACCTTTCTGCCACGAATAACCACACCTTTAATAAAAGGTTTAGTGAGTTTATTTCCCTATTATTAACAATGCTAAAGTCATGTAGATTAATCGCCAAGTCAAATCAAACGCAATTAATAATATTTGTTAACCAAAAAGACGCAAGAAACATGATCTAATCAAAGCTTGAATCAAAAGGCATTCCAAAGCATCAGCACAAATCGTTAGTAAAACCAATTTCAATATTACTATGACATCCATAAAGTTCAGCAAAATAGTTCGTCAACTATTTGTCCCTCCAGTTTGTCAGTTGTCATGTAAATAGCCTTAACTAATTCAGATTAGCATCAGCATGTGGGGCTTCATGCAAAACAATTTAGATCACAAATTTGGAAAACATCTACCTAAAGAAAGTATTAAGACAGCGCAGTTGGTACCTAGAAAGAAAAGGCACGAAAATGCAATTCAGTCACAATGTCATATCTACCTATTCATTGTATAGGTCAGCAAGCAGAGTCAGTCTTCGTCATCAGTCGATCAGCAAAGCATCAGGCTCTTAGTCAGAGAGTATGGGCCCAATGACAGAATCTCAAATCTCTTCTAAGTCTCTTCTTCTCGTCAGCGGTCTGCCTAAAAATCTAATCTCCTCAAATCTAAATCTGGTCTCCTTTGTCAAGTTGTTATATTTAAGTCATCCAAACTATCCCCTAATTTCCAATTTGTCAATTAATCGTAGGTTATTACTCTGTCCAATAACTTTCTTATTCCAAATCTATGAATTCTAATATTTCTCACTTCACACGTCGTTGATTGGTCTGTTTACGATGTTCTCATCATCCCGCTCGCCAGGTATCAAATTTCTTGCATCTTCGTCTCCAGTCAGTGTCTTCATTGTTCACTTTCTTTGAAAGTACATTTCACACACATTTACTCACATTTTGATGCATTACGAGAGACATCATCTCCTGTCTGTCGGTTCCCATAGAGCATTTTAACAATACAATGAAAATTTCACAGTTAGTTCACTCTGTCAGCATTTTCATTAAATGCTAAGAAATACACCTTCTGCATGAGGCCTGGCAAAACTAGGCCAAGACACTCGCTAAGTTAAGGCCTACAATTAATAGGCTAAAACATATTTCATAACCCTTAATATGACATATTACTACATTAGTCTAATACATTTTCAATATTTCTTGTGGATTAATCATTATTTAGTACATTTCATGAACACTGGTGTCCATTCTTCGAGGTCACAATTTCAAATGTGCACATTATTTCTCTACGTTATTCATTTTTCTATATACGTCATTATTCAAAATACGGAAACACTCATTAATAATTTCTAATTAAGACATCTGCTTCAGCACCATCCTCCTGAATGGTCCTTAATGAGAACTCACCGGTTGACCCACTGATCCCCATTCACAGTTGTGAAATACAGTCCTCTTATCTTATCGTAAAGCAGATTCTTGCTCTGATAAGCATTTTCAATTGTAACTGAATTGTTGAAACACTGGATTAGGGGAGTTACTGCAGTTGTTGTAATCACAATGGGACCAGTACCTCCTGTTGCTGGCCCATAAGGATTGCACTGAAGCTCAAACTAAGATCCTGAGTGTTTAAGATCTCCTTCGAACAGTTCAGTTTCTACTTATTCCACATAGCTAGCTGAATCCAATATGCTTCCGAAAAGACTAATCGTTCTGAATGCACATATGATATTGTTCTGGGCTGATAGTTGTCTTCTGTCCTAGAACTATATACATCATGTGTAAACAAATGGCAGTGCTTCATTAAAACAGGGCATAGTACCTACCTCATTCAAAAGCAGTCACCACTCCTCTACTCACAATACCAAGTATTCAGTCTACTGCGCCTATGAGCCCATGGCTGGAGTCCATGTGATGAGAAAGATAATTGAGGCAGTTGTTGTTACTGCCAAACATTAGGCACATCTTTTCATTTTGCTGTTAATTTGCATTTTAAATAGTGCAGATAATACCCAAACGTTGTCAAAGTAAAACAGTTATAATGCATGATCATGTACTATTGATACGTTGCGGTATCATAAGGCTGTCATGTTAGGTTGCAATGAGGTAGACTGTTTTTCAGGGTGCAGACACAATGGTATGTATTAACGTGACAAGCCAGGCGAAAGGAGCAAAGTCTGGGGTGACAATACAGTTTGAAAGCTGTGGAGCGCAGGCATCCAAGCAAATAGTATGCCCCCTCGTCAGGCAGGTATTCCTATGCTGTCAAGCTGCCACAAGTCCAGCTCATATGATTCTGTTCATGTTGTTGGACACGAGGCATTCAATCAGAGGTGTGGCGAAGACATGTGCTACATCTGTATAATTTCATTATAAATTGTTGAACACATTCCAGCCACTATTCTGCCCATCTCACGGTGTGAAAACTACCGTTCTGGGTGATTCAGTAGACACAAGACGGTAAACAAATGAAAACATTTGGCCTTGCTTAATTTTTTTGATATTTAGTTGTTGCACAGGAGCTGGATCGAAGCTTAAACAGGCTTTAGGAGACCACGTCTACAACCTATTGGGATTACGTTTTTAGTAAGCAATGAGTAGTCCAAGTGTCTTCAGGTCTTTTATAGCTGAAGGGAAGCCACAAATCATTATGGACTCTGAACAATACAGGAATCAGACTGCCTCCTGCATGCACTTTCCTCCTATATCTTTAAGTGAACACCATGGCTCTGAAGATCACATGCTGCATGACTAAATTAATGCACAGATGTCTAATTGTGGGCTGCACAATTCAGGTTCTGAGATCTCCTATACATGTAACTTTAATCCCCAGTCAATATTGCTTTGCACAGGTGTCTGCTCAGTCAATACCAAGGAAAGATTTGAAACTAAGGCCAGCTTCACTGACTTTGTAGGGAAGGGTCCTTTGAGCCTAGAGCATGCCTAGCTTGAATTTTCAGATGAGTGAAGAATGGAAATGAGCACTAGTAAAACATGCATTTACCTTCTAGTGCATGAAAAAACGTGTTGATTGTAGGATTTAAACATGCCTTGAACTATGATAATCACCTGGCAAGATTCTTTATCTTTACTCTTAGAATTTAAAGTCGGTGTTAAAGAGTGAACTTTGAGCCACGATGCGCTAAATATTGTGCTCAGAATCCAACGGAAGCGATGCACTTTTCCATCTCTCACCACCGTCACCAGTGACCACAGACACAGGGATATGAAGGGCAGTTTTAGAAACAAGAAATGGTGAACGGTAAAAGAGAGAAAACAGAGACACCACCACTTTGTCAAGTCACTTCTGTTGATCAAGGCTCTCTGCAGAATGTAGTGGATGTTTACAAGACAAATAAATATGTTAAGCAGCTTGTTATTGAAGGTGTTCTGTGCTTAACTGTAATAGAAACTGGATATACCTTAGCAATATCCCTTTTTTAACCAACCATGTGCTTTAATGTTGAACTTAAAAAGCAAATACAAATATTGGATACTCTCTCTCTCTCTCTCTATATATATATATATATGTTCGATGGCATGTGTAGCTGCAGATACACATGTTGTGCACATCCCGCCATCTAGTGTTGGGCTCGTAGTGTTAGATGTTGTTTTTCTTCGAAGAAGTCTTTTTCGAGTCACGAAATCGAGGGACTCCTCCCCTTTCGGCTCCATTGCGCATGGGCATCGACTCCATCTTAGATTGTTTTCTTTCTGCCTTCGGGTTCGGACGTGTTCCTTTTCGCTCCGCGTTTCGGTTCGGAAAGTTACTTAAAATCTCAGAAAATTTGACGGTATTGTTTGCGTTCGGTATCGGGTTAGTTACAACAGATCGACACCGAATTTTGAAGAGCTCCGGTGGCCCTTCGGGGTTTTCGATTCCCGGGCGGGGCCTGGTCGGCCCGACCACGTGCGTCTTCAAGGCTAATGGAACAGACCCCATTCCGCTTCTGCCCCGAATGTCACAGCAAGTATCCTTATACAGATCAGCATCTGGTCTGTAATTTGTGTCTGTCTCTAGAACACAAAGAGGATACCTGTGAGGCCTGTCGAGCGTTTCGGTCGAGGAAGACGTTAAGAGACCGAAGAGCAAGAAGACTACAAATGGCGTCTGCGCCGACAGGACAACAGCATTTGGAGGAAGAGGAAGAAACCTTCTCCATCGTGGATTCGGACTCGGACGAGGTCGATCCCGAACAGATGCCGAAAACCGTGAGTAAGACGTCACAACACAAAACTCACGGAAAAACCGATAAAGCCCAAGGGACGCCACCGCCAGCAGGCCATGGCTTAACCCGAAAAATAGGTGACCGACCATCGGCACCGAAAAAGGGCATGTATGTGTCGAAGTCATCTGACTCCGGTCGAGATACCGGCACAGAGCAGACTCGACCCCGAGACACCGGGTCAGAGCAATCTCGACACCGAGAGGGCGGCACCGAAATGAGTCGGCATCCAGAGATCAGTACGCCGAAAATCAAAGTATCTTCGGAGCCGAAAAAGGCTGCTGAAAAAGTTTCCATACCGAAACATCCGGCTTTGGAACCGAAATCGAGTTCCTACACCGAGGAACAGGGCCTGTCCTCACAGATGCAAGGACACAGATTCGGACAGGAACTAGAGGCAGGGGAGACAGATTACACTCAAAGAAGGCTCCACATTCAAAAAGACACAGGGAAGATCAGTACTCTCCCTCCAACCAGAATGAAAAGAAAACTTGCCTTCTAAGAGAAAGAAAAGCAGCCACAGGCAAAGGTGGCAAGACAAGTGACTCCGCCACCATCTCCTCAACGCTCACCACAACCATCACCGGTAGCCACTCCACCAATGATGCAGTCCCCAACTCATACAGCGATGAGTCAGGATGATCCCGACGCATGGGATCTTTATGATGCGCTTGTATCAGATAACAGTCCCGACTGTTATCCAGCGAGACCTTCACCACCTGAGGACAGCACTGCCTACACACAGGTGGTATCAAGAGCAGCTGCGTTTCATAATGTCACCCTGCACGCAGAACCTATAGAGGATGACTTTCTCTTTAATACACTGTCGTCCACACATAGCCAGTACCAGAGTCTCCCTATGTTACCAGGAATGCTCAAACACTCCAAACAAGTGTTTCAGGAGCCTGTGAAGGGCAGGGCCATTACTCCAAGGTTGGAGAAAAAGTACAAACCGCCACCAACAGTCCCTGTGTACATCATGCAGCAATTAACACCAGACTCAGTGGTAGTAGGGGCAGCTCGCAAAAGGGCGAACTCACACACCTCAGGAGATGCCCCACCTCCAGACAAAGAAAGACGCATGTTCAAAGCAGCAGGGAAAAGGGTTGCGGCACAGGCAGCCAACCAATGGCGCATTGCCAACTCACAAGCATTGCTGGCGAGATATGATAGGGCTCATTGGGACGAAATGCAACATTTCATAGAACACCTGCCCAAAGAGTTCCAAAAAAGAGCACAACAAGTGGTGGAGGAAGGCCAGAGTATCTCGAACAATCAGATACGTTCAGCAATAGATGCAGCCGACACAGCTGCTAGGACTGTAAATACAGCAGTGACCATACGGAGGCACGCATGGCTACGAACCTCAGGATTCAAGCCGGAAATACAACAAGCGGTCCTGAATATGCCCTTTAACGGACAGCAGTTGTTTGGGCCGGAGGTGGACACTGCTATCGAAAAACTTAAAAAGGACACAGATACGGCCAAAGCCATGGGCGCACTCTACTCCCCACAGAGCAGAGGCACTTTTCGGAAAACACATTTTCGAGGCAGGTTTCAGGGACAGAGCACAGAACCCTCACCCTCACAAACAAGACCCACTTATCAAAGTCAATATCAGCGGGGAAGTTTTCGGGGACAATACAGAGGAGGACAGTTCCCAAAGAGTAGAGGGAAGTTCCAGAGTCCCAAAACTCCACAAAATAAACAGTGACTTCAATGTCGCAAATCCCCAACACGTAACACCAGTGGGGAGGAGGCTAACCAATTTCTACAACAACTGGGAAGAAATAACAACAGACACGTGGGTCCTAGCCATTATCCAGCATGGTTATTGCATAGAATTTCTACAATTGCCTCCAAATGTCCCACCGAAAACACACAACATGTCCAAACAACACATGGATCTCTTACATCTGGAGGTCCAAGCGTTGTTGCAAAAAGATGCAATAGAGCTAGTACCAATTCATCAGAAAGGAACAGGAGTTTACTCCCTGTACTTTCTCATACCCAAAAAAGACAAAACTCTAAGACCTATACTAGATCTCAGAACATTAAACATATATATCAAATCAGATCACTTTCACATGGCGACACTGCAAGACGTGATCCCATTGCTCAAACAACAAGACTACATGACAACACTAGACCTCAAGGATGCGTATTTCCATATACCTATACATCCTTCCCACAGAAAGTACTTAAGGTTTGTAATCCAAGGGGTACATTGCCACTTCAAAGTGTTGCCATTCGGGATAACAACAGCGCCAAGAGTTTTTACAAAATGCCTGGCAGTAGTGGCAGCTCATATCAGAAGGCAGCAAATACATGTGTTCCCGTACCTAGACGATTGGTTAATCGAAACCAATACGCAAGAACTGTGTTCACAACACACAAAGTATGCCTTAGAAACCCTTCACAAGCTAGGTTTCTCACTCAACTACAACAAATCACACCTACAGCCGTGTCAAATACAACAATACTTAGGAGCAACAATCAACACAACAAAAGGGATTGCCACTCCAAGTCCACAAAGGGTACAGGCATTTCAAAACGTAATACAAGCCATGCACCCAAAACAAAAGTTACAGGTAAAATTAGTGATGAAACTACTAGGCATGATGTCCTCATGCATAGCCATTGTCCCAAACGCAAGATTGCACATGCGCCCCTTACAACAGTGCCTAGCATCACAATGGTCACAAGCACAGGGTCAACTTCAAGATCTAGGGGGTCATTCTGACCCTGGCGGTCATTGACCGCCAGGGTCAACGACCACGAGAGCACCGCCAACAGGCTGGCGGTGCTCTCAAGGGCATTCTGACCGCGGCGGTTTGGCCGCGGTCAGAAAGGGAAAACCGGCGGTCTCCCGCCGGTTTTCCGCTGCCCTCCGGAATCCTCCATGGCGGCGCAGCTTGCTGCGCCGCCATGGGGATTCCGACACCCCATACCGCCATCCTGTTCCTGGCGGTTCGCCCGCCAGGAACAGGATGGCGGTATGGGGTGTCGTGGGGCCCCTGGGGGCCCCTGCAGTGCCCATGCCAATGGCATGGGCACTGCAGGGGCCCCCGTAAGAGGGCCCCACAAAGAATTTCAGTGTCTGCTTAGCAGACACTGAAATTCGGGACGGGTGCAACTGCACCCGTCGCACCTTCCCACTCCGCCGGCTCCATTCGGAGCCGGCTTCCTCGTGGGAAGGGGTTTCCCGCTGGGCTGGCGGGCGGCCTTCTAGCGGTCGCCCGCCAGCCCAGTGGGAAAGCCAGAATGGCCTCCGCGGTCTTTCGACCGCGGAGCGGCCATATGGCGGTTCCCGCCGCCCGCCGGCCTCAGAATGAGGCCCCTAGTGTTGATGGACCGCCAAACATACACCTCACTTCAATGGTGGAACACTATAAATTTAAACAGAGGGCTGCCTTTTCAAGACCCAGTGCCTCAATACGTAATCACAACGGATGCCTCCATGATAGGGAGGGGAGCACACCTCAACCAACACAGCATCCAAGGACAATGGGAAACTCAGCAGAGACAGCTTCACATAAATCACTTAGAACTACTAGCAGTATTTCAAGCGCTGAAAGCATTTCAACCTATAATAACCCACAAACACATTCTTGTCAAAACAGACAACATGACAACAATGTATTATCTGAACAAACAGGGAGGAACACACTCGACACAGTTGTGTCTCTTGGCACAGAAAATATGGCATTGGGCGATTCACAACCACATTCGCCTAATAGCGCAATTCATACCTGGAATTCAAAACCAGTTAGCAGACAATCTCTCTCGGGATCACCAACAGATCCACGAATGGGAAATTCATCCCCAAATACTAAAGACTTACTTCCAAAGGTGGGGAACACCGCAAATAGACTTATTTGCAACAAAAGAAAACGCAAAATCCCAAAACTTCGCATCCAGGTACCCACAGGCTCACTCTCAGGGCAATGCGTTATGGATGAGTTGGTCAGGGATATTTGCATACGCTTTTCCCCCTCTCCCTCCCACTCCTTCCATATCTAGTAAACAAATTGAGTCAAAACAAACTCAAACTCATACTAATAGCACCAACTTGGGCACAACAACCTTGGTACACAACACTACTAAACCTCTCAGTAGTGCCCCATATCAAACTACCAAACAGGCCAGATCTTTTAACTCAACACAAACAGATCAGACACCCAAATCCAGCATCTCTGAATCTAGCAATTTGGCTCCTGAAGTCTTCGAATTCGGACATCCAGACCTTACACAGGAATGTATGGAGGTCATAAAACAAGCTAGAAAACCAACCACAAGACATTGCTATGCAAATAAGTGGAAAAGATTTGTTTATTACTGCCATAATAATCAAATTCAACCATTACACGCATCTGATAAAGACATCGTAAGCTACCTACTACACTTACAAAAGTCAAAGTTAGCTTTTTCATCCATTAAAATACATCTCACCGCAATGTCAGCTTATCTGCAAATTACGCACTCAACTTCATTATTCAGGATCCCAGTCATAAAAGCATTTATGGAGGGTCTGAAAAGAATTATCCCACCAAGAACACCACCAGTTCCTTCGTGGAACCTCAACATTGTCTTAACACGACTTATGGGTCCACCTTTTGAACCCATGCACTCATGTGAGATACAGTACTTAACATGGAAAGTAGCATTTCTCATAGCTATCACATGTCTCAGAAGAGTAAGTGAAATACAAGCATTTACTATACAAGAACCCTTTATTCAGATACACAAACATAAAGTAGTTCTACAAACAAATCCTAAATTCTTACCTAAAGTCATATCACCGTTCAACTTAAATCAAACAGTGGAACTCCCAGTATTCTTTCCAGAACCAGATTCTGTAGCTGAGAGAGCATTACATACATTAGACATTAAAAGAGCACTAATGTACTACATAGATAGAACTAAACAAATTCGCAAAACAAAACAATTGTTTGTTGCATTCCAAAAACCTCATACAGGGAATCCAATATCCAAACAAGGCATTGCCAGATGGATAGTTAAATGTATTCAAACCTGTTATATAAAAGCAAAAAGAGAACTGCCTATTACACCAAAGGCACACTCAACTAGAAAGAAAGGTGCTACCATGGCCTTTCTAGGAAACATACCAATGACTGAAATCTGTAAGGCAGCCACATGGTCTACGCCTCATACATTTACCAAGCATTACTGCATGGATGTGTTAACAACACAGCAAGCCACAGTAGGACAAGCAGTATTACGGACTTTATTTCAAACAACTTCAACTCCTACAGGCTGAACCACCGCTTTTGGGGAGATAACTGCTTACTAGTCTATGTACAGCATGTGTATCTGCAGCTACACATGCCATTGAATGGAAAATGTCACTTACCCAGTGTACATCTGTTCGTGGCATGAGACGCTGCAGATTCACATGCGCCCTCCCACCTCCCCGGGAGCCTGTAGCCGTTTTAAGTTGAGAAAAAATTAGACTTGTACATTTGTAAATTTGTAAATATATCACTTTTAAACACATTATGTACATACATATTTACTCCATAGCATGGGCGCTATTACTATATACACAACTCCTACCTCACCCTCTGCGGGGAAAACAATCTAAGATGGAGTCGATGCCCATGCGCAATGGAGCCGAAAGGGGAGGAGTCCCTCGATCTCGTGACTCGAAAAAGACTTCTTCGAAGAAAAACAACTTGTAACACTCCGAGCCCAACACTAGATGGCGGGATGTGCACAGCATGTGAATCTGCAGCGTCTCATGCCACGAACAGATGTACACTGGGTAAGTGACATTTCCCATATATATATATATATAATATATATAAGCACATCTTTCTATGACTTGTATAACTACCTCAGGATTCAATACTATGCAGTCTGAGTTAAAGTTTCTATGTCTTTTGTAGAACAGCAAGGTAACCGGCAATTATAACATTCTGTTGTTCCCTGAGCTTAGCAATGTGTATATACAAACAAAAACACAGAATCCTTATGAGTAATATTCATATATACATGTGTAACACAGTCTAGTCTAAGAATCCTTCATGGTATGTTACTGGCTAACCTTAGGCAAATATAACAGTCCCAAGTCTTAGTAGTGTACTTATAAATGTTCACGAAATAGTTTGTTTGTTTTCATCAGTAAGACAGCTTTTTGGATGCTTCTTTATATTCACAATGTTCATTAATGCAAAACCATAGAAAGCAATAGGTCTTGGTAAGGAAATTCTTTGAGTATTGAGGTTGTGGCTGCAGCAAATCTGTATTATTAGTGCCTAGCAAAGACACCATGGGCCATGAGGGAAGTTGTACTCCGATATATAAGACGGCTACTATTTGTCCTATGCACCTGGCCTGCACGAAATTGAGAAAGGCAATAAGAATGTCAGTGGAGAAAGAACATAGTGAATAGTAAGTCTACCAGACAAAATAGCCCTCTATCAAATGAGTAATCAAAGAGAGGAAGTATATCTAGGGGTACATGTCACTTTCCGACTACTACTCCACATCAAAAGAGTGACCTCACTGGAGCATTTGTTGACTTGAGTCTTGGTATTTTTGTATTTATTTATTCACACCACTGATTTGGATAGAGATTATCAAATCTCTTCTCCCCAGACATAGCGATCCCCCATATCTATTGGAGTGCTGGTCTTCTTTATAACTACTGTTAGACTTGGCCCTCTCTGCAGGGTCTTCCCCAAACTTTTTGCCTTCACCATCCTGTTTTCAGAATCCTTTCTTACTGGTTTTAGGACTTATTGCATTTTGCCAGTGCTAACGTGCCTGTGTGCGCTTCTTTAAACATGGTAACATTATCTTATAGCCAATTGGCCAATTTAATTGTAAGTCCCTAGTAAAGTGATACTGCCTGTACCCAGCCAGGGCCTGTAAATTAAATGGTAAAAGTGATCCTGCAGCACTGGTTGTGCCACCCACTTAAGTAGCCCTTTAAACATGTCTCAGGATTGCCGCTCCCTCCCGCCTCCCGCCTCCCAGCTGCTCCTCCCTCCCCTCTCCCTACTTAATGGCTGGCGCTGCGCGTCGCGAGTGAGCGACCTCTGACCTGTTTCAGGTCCTGAGCTCGCCCCCCACGACCGCAGCACCAACTTGCTGTCTCCTGCCTCTGTCCCCTGACCACGCTGCTGTTTGCGTGTTCGAGGCCCTCCTCCACCCGCAGGCATCCTCCTGCGCCTCATCCCTGGGGTCTAGTGGGCTCTGACTAGCTTCACTTGACCCGTGTGCCGCTTTCCGCCGTCCCGTAAGTGTTTTTCATTTTTTTCGCTTTTTTCAGCGCCTCGCCGCCGGCGCTTCTGCCCCCTTTGTGCCCCCCTGATTGCTGTCTCCCCGATCGTATATTGTGCCATTTTGTTTTTCTGATTGTGTGCTTTTCTTATTGTAACTGCTTGTATTTTGCTCGTTTTCAGTGTTTTGCCCTTGTGCGCTCCCCGTTCCCTGCCGCTGCCTCCCTGCGGCCCCGCCCCCCTCGCGCCCCCATTTGCCGCTCCCTCCCGCCTCCCAGCTGCTCCTCCCTCCCCCCTCCCTTCTTAATGGCTGGCGCTGCGCGTCGCGAGTGAGCGACCTCTGACCTGTTTCAGGTCCTGAGCTCGCCCCCCACGACCGCAGCACCAACCTGCTGCCTCCTGCCTCTGTCCCCTGACCACGCTGCTGTTTGCGTGTTCGAGGCCCTCCTCCACCCGCAGGCATCCTCCTGCGCCTCATCCCTGGGGTCTAGTGGGCTCTGACTAGCTTCACTTGACCCGTGTGCCGCTTTCCGCCGTCCCGTAAGTGTTTTTCGTTTTTTTTGCTTTTTTCAGCGCCTCGCCGCCGGCGCTTCTGCCCCCTTTGTGCCCCCCTGATTGCTGTCTCCCCGATCGTATATTGTGCCATTTTGTTTTTCTGATTGTGTGCTTTTCTTATTGTAACTGCTTGTATTTTGCTTGTTTTCAGTGTTTTGCCCCTTGTGCGCTCCCCGTTCCCTGCCGCTGCCTCCCTGCGGCCCCGCCCCCCTCGCGCCCCCATTTGCCGCTCCCTCCCGCCTCCCAGCTGCTCCTCCGTCCCCCCTCCCTTCTTAATGGCTGGTGCTGCGCGTCTGCGCCGCTGGCGCGCCAGAGGCGCGCCAGAGGCAAGCCCGTCTGCGCCCGTCCGCGCCTGGACCGCGCCCAGCGCCACACCCCCTGGCCCTCGCGCCCCCCGCATCCGCTACTCGATCAACGAACTCCGCGCCTTCAACCCCGGCCCCTCCACTGAATGCTACCGGGCATCCCCGAAGCACACTAAAGGACCTTTTTCCTGCCGTACCTGCAACTTCTCCTGCATCAGAACGACCAATCCAACTACGAAAACATCCAACCCCAACCACCTGAACTGCATCCTCATCAACACCCGCTCCGCACGAAAACACGCCATCGAGCTCTGGGATTTGCTCGACACCACTGCTCCTGACATGGCTTTCCTGACCGAAACCTGGTGGAACGACTCCTCGTCTCCGGACATCGCCATCGCCATACCGGATGGCTACAAAATCACCAGAAGAGATCGAACCAACGGAATCGGCGGCGGAATAGCCATCGCTCACAAAGCTACCCTCAAAATCCACACCCACTCGGACGACACCCTCAGGACAGCCGAACACCTCCACTTCCAGATCCACACGGACCCCAACACGACCCTCAGAGGAACCCTCATTTACCGCCCTCCAGGACCAAGAGCCCCCTTCAACGACACCATCGCCGACCTTGCAAGCACCCACGCCCTCGCTTCCCCGGATTACATCCTCCTGGGAGATCTGAACTACCATCTGGAAAATGCCAACGACGTCAACACCGCGTCACTGACCTCCAACCTCCTCAACCTCGGTCTCCGCCAGCTAGTCAACACACCTACCCACATCGCCGGTCACACCCTTGACCCCCTCTTCACCTCTAGCAACCACATTTCCTTCAGCCACACCTCCGAACTCCACTGGACTGACCATCACTGTGTCCATTTCACCTATAAGAAAACCACAGAGCAACACCGCATCCAGCTACCTCCCCACCGCCGCTGGGGCAAAGTCACCCAAGAACAACTGACCAGCACCCTCATCAACAACCTTCCACCCGACGCAATCGACCCGAGCACAGCCGCCATCAACCTCCATCAATGGATCCTCGACTGCGCCAACACCCTTGCCCCTCTCAAGAAACCCACCACCATCCAAGGAAAGAAAAAACCAGCCTGGTTCACAGACGATCTCACCACCTCCAAAAGCAACTGCCAGAAACTCAAAAAGAAATGGATCCAAGAACGCACACCCGACAACCTCGCCGCCCTCAAAAACGCCAACCGCGAACACCACCAACGGATCCGCACCGCCAAGCGCGCCCACTTCACCGAACGCATCAACAACAACGCCCACGACTGCAAAGAACTCTTCGGCATCGTGAAGGAACTCTCCAATCCGAAAGCCAACTCCAACGACATCCCGCCCTCCCAGAAACTCTGCGACGACCTCTCCACCTTCTTCCACCAGAAAATCACCACCATCCACGACAGCTTCATCACCGGTCCACTGCCAGACCCCACCCCCGACGTCTCCTCCCGCGACTGCCGCCTCACCGCCTGGACCCACGTGGACGAGGCAGAAACCATAGCAACCATGAACACCATCCACTCAGGCTCCCCCACGGACCCCTGCCCCCATCATGTTTTCAACTCAGCCAACGCCACCATCGCCCCCGAACTCCGCAAGATCATCAACCTCTCCTTCACTTCTGCCACCTTCCCGGACAGCTGGAAACACGCAGAAATCCAACCCCTCCTCAAAAAACCCAAGGCTGACCCCAACGACCTCAAAAACTTCCGTCCGATCTCTCTCCTCCCTTTTCCAGCAAAAGTCATCGAGAAGATCGTCAACACTCAGCTCACCCACTTCCTCGAAGACAATTCCATCCTGGACCCCTCACAATCCGGATCCAGACGAAACCACAGCACTGAGACCGCCCTCCTCGCCGCCACAGATGACATCAGACATCAAATGGACAACGGCGAAACCTCAGCCCTCATCCTCCTCGACCTATCAGCCGCTTTTGACACCGTCTGCCACCACACCCTACTGACCCGCCTCCAGGAAGCCGGCATCCAAGATAAAGCCCTCCACTGGATCTCATCCTTCCTCTCCGACAGAACGCAGAGAGTCCGTCTCTCCCCTTTCCGCTCCAAAGCCACCAACCTCATCTGCGGCGTCCCCCAAGGATCCTCCCTCAGCCCCACGTTGTTCAACGTCTACATGGCCCCCCTCGCTCAACTGGCCCGCCAACATCATCTCAGCATCATCTCCTACGCCGACGATACCCAGCTCGTCCTCTCCCTGACCAAAGACCCGCTCACTGCCAAAACAAACCTCCACGAGGGACTAAAATCCATCGCCGATTGGATGAACAACAGTCGCCTGAAACTCAACTCCGACAAGACGGAAGGAAGTCCTCATCCTCGGACGCACTCCCTCTGCCTGGAACGACTCATGGTGGCCCTCTGTCCTCGGACCCCCACCCACCCCTGCCAGCCACGCAAGAAACCTCGGCTTCATCCTGGACTCCGCCCTCACCATGTCCAAACAGGTCAGCGCCGTCTCCTCCTCCTGTTTCAACACCCTTCGAATGCTCCGCAGAATCTTCAAGTGGATTCCAACAGAAACCAGAAAGACGGTGACCCAGGCCCTCGTCAGCAGCAGACTTGACTACGGCAACGCACTCTACACAGGCATCCCAACCAAAGACATCAAACGCCTCCAACGTATCCAAAATGCCTCCGCCCGACTGATCCTCAACATACCCCGCCGAAGTCACATCTCCCCTCACCTAAAGGAACTCCACTGGCTCCCGGTAGACAAGAGGATCACCTTCAAACTCCTGACCCACGCTCACAAGGCACTTCACAACACCGGACCCTCCTACCTCAACACCAGACTCAACTTCTACACTCCAACACGTCAACTCCGATCCGCCAACCTCGCCCTCGCCATCGTACCCCGAATCCAGCGCAAGACATCCGGCGGCAGATCCTTCTCCTTCCTCGCCGCCAAGACCTGGAACTCTCTCCCCACATCTCTTCGCCAGACCCAGGACCTCCTCGCATTCAGAAGGCTCCTCAAGACCTGGCTCTTCGACCGCTAAACCAGCAGCCCTCCCCCCCTCAGCGCCTCGAAACCCTGACGGGTACATAGCGCGCTTTATAAATACTATGATTGATTGATTGAAGCTTGTGTGTAGTTTAAACTGCCATTACCTCCTGTCAAAATAAACCTCTTGCCTGGCGTAAACCTTCCTTTTGATACTTGTAAGTCATCCATAGGGTAGGCCCTAACCAGTCAATTGGGCAGGGTGCAGTGAATTTAAAAGATTGGACATTTATTTTTAACTTTTACATGTCATGGTAAAGAAAAACTCTTAACGTCATTTTTCACTACTACAAGGTCAACCTCTCCCATAGGATAACTTTGGGTTACCTTGTTACATTTAATAAGTTATAACTTGCAATTGTTAGGAAGTAGGAGAGTCGAACTTGGTCTCTAAAGAATTGTAATTAAAAAACCCTTATTAATAGTAAAGTTGGAGTTTAAGTCACAATTCTGTCAATGCCACTTTTAGAAAGTTTACATTTTCTTATCCAAGGTAGATGGTGCCTTTAGCCTGTGTCCTGGGTCACATGATTTGGTGTAGCTAGCAATTGGTCTTTGTGTATAACTTTCAAGCAGCCGAAAAATGGGGAATAGGTGTTGGTAGGGTGGGTCAGCTCTGAGTTGATAGGGGGTGGAGTTGTCACCTACCACACTTGCACATCAAAAAGGCTCTGCATTAGCATACTCACAAAAGGTTTCACCCTAGTCATTTGTTACCCTAGACATCCTGAGGGCAGGGCAGGAGGTTTGGAAATACCAGGCACCTCTGTCGAGGGAAGGAATGAAGAAGCTTCTCCTACTTCAAAGTAGGCACCAGTCATAAATATTGGACCTGTGGAAACCTGTGGAAAACTCAGAAGAAGGACTGCTGTGCCGCTGTGCTGCAAGAAAGACTGCTACTCTGCTGCCTGAGTGAGAAGAACTGGGTCTGCATTCTAAACCCAGGACCACCAGAGTGACTCCATGGGCTAGGTCGCTGGCCCCTGATCAGAGCCTTAGGGACAGAAAAGGCTCCAACCACCTTGAAATCTGCACCTGGACTCTGCCTGCTGTGAGTCATGCCCACCAAATGATGCTTCCCCAGTGCTGGACCCTTGCAGGTGGACCTGAATGTGGTCTGCCTGCTCAGCTGTGGACCTAGTAGAACCGATATAGCACAACGCATTTCCCTCACAGGTCCTCATTAGTACTGCCTCTGCACAATGCATCCATGACCAGGGCCTCGCAGCTCCACGGAAATACTGCTTCATGACTGATCCTCAATTCAGGACCTCACCTTGCAGCCTCGCGGCTTCTCTGAATCACTGCTTCGTGACACATCCCTATCACAGGAGCTTGCACCGAAGCCTTGCAGCTCCTCAGAACCAACGCTGCATGACACATCATTTACGCAGGACGTTGAAGCGCTCTTCTACCAGGATTTAAGGTAATGTAATGTTAGGTTGATTTGTAGAGCGCCGCTTGTCACCTCTGAGGGTATCCAGGCACTGAGTAGACGAGTGTAGGTATGTAGTGACACTGGGCTTGAATCTGGCAGTCTCAATAGTCCTGCAAGAAGACTAATTGAATAGCCAGGTCTTCAGCTTCTTCTGGAACTCCAGGAGATGATGTTGATTTTATGGTATCCAATGATGTTTGGAGTCATGTACGTATTGAAGAATGTGGGGTTGAGTGATGATCCCTGTGTGACTCTGCACATGAGGTCCCTAGAGGCAACAGCCTGACTTGTTGTTTTCTTCCGGAGAGGAAAGAAACTATCCATTTGAGTGTTGGTCCTTGTATTCCCACTGTGTTTAGTCTGGTTATGAGTGTGTGGTGGGAGACAGAGTCGAAAGTGGCAGAGAGGTCAAAGAGGATGAGGGCAGCAGTCAGTCCACGGTCGAGGATGGTGCGTATGTTGCGTGTGGCAGCAATGAGGGCAATTTCGATGCTGTGGTTGTTTCAGAATCTTGATTGCAAGTCGTCCAGGAGTTTTTTGAGGAGGCCAATGACTTTGACATGTTTCAGGCTGCGTGGTAAGTTGGTTGTCTTGAAGTAGGTGTTGATGGAAGTAAGTGCAGTGCTGATCATGGCTCTTCCCATTTTGTAGATCTGGTAGGGGTAGGGATCTGTGGAAGCCTCTGAGTAGATTGCCTTCATTATTGCTGCAGGGTCTTCAATGGATAGAGGGGTCAATGGAATTTTGTTCAGCAGGCCTAACTTGGTCCCCGTGTCTGCCTTGAACTTGTGACTTTCTCCTGGTCCGGTGTGACCAGATAACATCAGTTGGAGCTGTATGCTTTTAAGGACTGTTTTTACCTAAATCTTTAAAATTGCATATCGCTGGTTCTATTAATTGAACTTTTGTTGTTTTGGTGTCAAATTATTTATAAAATGTGACTCTATTTTTCTAAATTGGTGTGGTATTTTTCACTTGTTGTTTTCACTTTATTACTGTTTTTGTTCTGCATAAATGCATTACATATTTCCTCTAAGTTGACTGCCTTTGTCCCAACCTACCAGACGGTTAAGCACAGGTTAATTCGGAGTTTGCTTGTGTTTCACCCTGACACGGATTGTAGTTGCTGTTTGAGAGGTGTTTCATCCCCTCAATCACTAACCTAATTTCCTACAAGTGCTGAGCTGTGCTTTAGAGGATTGTCAACGATCAGTATTCACAGAAATCCTCTCGTATATGTCTCCTAGGGCATAGTGGACCCCGGAAGGTTGAATGTGATACATGGTGTCCCATGATGTTCCTTACTGTGGTAGCTACTGTAATGTATCATATTTATAATGTCTGTTCAAACTAGTCCATGGAATGTCATTGTTAACTCTCTTTTGAATGTCTCTGGCCTCTAAATTCATTGTTGCTCTTTCTCAAAGCATATCCTTTTGAGTTGCTCTATCGAATCATCCTGCACCACAAGTTTCAATCCCCACTAAACCAGAGGGAAAGCATGTACATTTTGAAATGTTCCTGCGGAGGGCGGAGGTCCATAAACGTGCCACGCCCAGTTCATTTTACACCCGTAAAATACTCTGTTTTGAAAACCGACATGAAGGACAAGGACAGGCTTGCCTTAGCTGATTTTCCACAGCACTATTTGGAGGCTAGCTAATAGTCCTCTAAAAGTGTTCCTAATAAACGCACTCGCTATAGACTTGCCCACATCTTGGCACCATCAACAGTGTAGAAGTGAATGCAAACCCTGAAGCAGTTAACAGAAGACCCATTATTTCACTGTTTTCCTTAAAGTCAAGATAGCAGTGAGTGTTTTTGGTGAACATAAACACAAAATAAATTATAGGACCAGACATCGTGTGTGCTACCAAATTTACAATAGGCAGGTGGAAACAGTAACAATTTGGAAAGGCATAGATTCGAATAATCAAGATATCTTATTATTTTCTATTGTTCTTTTAGATGGACCGGGGTTGTGTGGGTGAGGCCAGTCTGCCATTTTGATTTAAGCACTGTCAAAACCTCTACCTTCACATTTAGACGTTTTCCTGGAGATGCCTCTTCTCAGCATTGGACAACGTAAGTCTGTAGCCAATTACATGTTCACGGATTCATATAGACTAAGCCTACTGATGCCGTGAAGAGGCTACCAGTACTTTATGAAAAGTCGTCAAACCTGTGGACACAGAATACTGAAATAGAAATGTTGAGAAAAGTGTTTTTCTTATTTAGTACCGTTTAAATGCCTGTTGCTGTGTGAACGCATAAATGAAATACAAAGGAATAGCAGGCGCAAAGGTATACCTGTTAGCTCTCACTTTTTAAAAAAAGGCAGGCAAAAATACAGGTAAGCTGTGCAAGCAGCCCTTGTATAAGAATACAAAATTATCACGTAAGAGGTCAAAGAAAGATCACACCCCTTGGCACCAAAAAACAAAACCTATTTTTAAAGGACGATTGCAATTAAAGTATGGCACTTTCGTTTCCTAGTAATGTGATATAATGGTTATATATTTAACAATTTAATTAATCTCTGGCATGGAGTGCATGCCCTTGTCAGGTTTAGGAGAACAAGCAATCTTGAAACTTCCACGTGGATCTCTTGGACATTATGGATGCTAGGTCATCTTATCTAATCACTGGCTCTATTTAAAGACTTTGAGGAAATCTAAACAAATAATGTTGTTGGGGTTGTGTAAGGTAGAAAAGGGATTCCGCAGTATAATAGCGTTAGTTCCAAAAACGTATAGCTGCTTTTGTTCTGCGTTAGACCGCGCCCAATCTTTTCACTGAGCAATGGTTCAAAGATGCTGAACAGCAACTAGGATGGCTGCAACAGGACACTTTTGTCAGATACTCAGGGCAGCTTCTCTCAGACAGACTCCTTTTATAAACCTCTGCTTTCTTCTGCAGTTGCTCGTCACAGGCTGAAGCTGATGGGAGTAGTGCTGTCTTGTATTGACAATGAATACAGAAAAAGCTGCAACCAGGACGTGGTATTAGATGAATTTGGTATCCCTTCAATTGACTCCAGTGTTTTGTCCAAAAAGTTATGTATTACTGGAATGTGGAACCTGTTGTATTGGATTTGTATTACACAGAAGCAGTATCAGATGTGTAGGTCTGTGGTTCCCAATCTTTTGACTTCTGTGGACCCCACTTTATCATTACTGGAACCCAGGGACCACCACTGAATCAATATTGGAGTCTGGGGACCCCCCACGGAGTCATTACTTAAATCTGGGGGCCTAATCTGTTAAGATTATTTAATTTTCCAAGCAGTCGCCGACCCCCTGAGGAGGCTTCGCAAACCTGTGCACATCAATATGACCTTCTGACATTTGGGGCTTCAAATTGCAAACGTTCAAGGCACCCAGAAGCAGGCATGTCCAACTTTCTCAACTCCTGTAAGCAGATTTCAGTCTAGGTAAATACCTTCAGGTATTGTTAATACAGCTCTTCTGCTTCATGTCTAATGAGTCAATGATACCTTCATTGCTTGGCTGATGTTGGCAGTCTAAATACTTTATGCTCAACTTTTTGTTGGATTCGTATAAAAGGGAAGACTGGAGGCAACAAGGGGGTGGCAAGGTTACATTTCTGTATTTGACCTGCATTTTATATTGGGGGAAGTGCTTAAAGAGTTTACAAAAGCTGCTATGCAAAGTTTGGACCATATCAAGGGGATATGCCTGAGCCTGAGCTACCGTCAGACAACTGGACATAGCCATCAGCCATATTGTCTTATCACCTGGAGGACCATCAGAAACCCGTGGACATTTCTAGTTAGGGAGAGACTTTTGAAACTTTTAGTCAGTTGAGTAGAGCTGAATCTGGCTGTTGATCCTTGAAGTAGTGCTGCTGTCTCTTCTCCTCAAACCCTATGATCCTTAGATGCCTTATGAAAACTAAAGTCCTTATTTCTTATGTGTCCCGTTGCTATTTCACTACTAATATACCAAATAAATTCTGAACTGCTGACCTGCCCTATGTGCAGCTTGTGATCTTCACTGTCCTGATGCTGCTGTCTGATGGTCACCTATCACCTGCCACTGAGAAAAGTAATCTCTGCATCTTGTCTTAATAACATTTCCACAATCCCCACCATTAATCTTTATATGTGTGTGTGTAGTAAAGTACCATCTTTCTTGGCATATTACCCCCAATTGTACATGTATGTCAGTTTGTTTTTGCCTGCCTCACTGGGATCCTGCTAACCAGGACCCCAGTGCTCATAGTTTGTGGCCTGAATGTGTATACCTGTGTAGTGCCTAACTGTGTTACTGAGGCTCTGCTAACCAGACCCTCAGTGCTTATGCTCTCTCTGCCTTTAAATTTGTCACTATAGGCTAGTGACCCCTTTTACCGATTTCAGTTGGCACACTGGAACACCCTTATAATTCCCTAGTATATGGTACCTAGGTACCCAGGGTACTGGGGGTTCCAGGAGATCCATATGGGCTGCAGCATTTCTTTTGCCACCCATAGGGACCTCAGACAAACCTTTACACAGGACTGCCATTGCAGCCTGAGTGAAATAACGCACGTTATTTCACAGCCATTTTCACTGCACTTAAGTAACTTATAAGTCACCTATATGTCTAACCTTCACGTGCTGAAGGTTAGGTGCAAAGTTATTAAGTGTGAGGGCACCCTTGCACTAGCAAAGGTGCCCCCACATAGTTTAGGGCCATTTCCCTGGACTTTGTGAGTGCGGGGACACCATTACACGCGTGCACTACATATAGATCAATACGATGGTAACTCCGAATATGGCCATGTAACATGTCTAAGATCATGGAATTGTCCCCCCCCATTCCAAATCTGGTATTGGGGAGCCAATTCCATGCATCCTGAGGGCTCCACTATGGACCCCCAGTACTGCCAAACCAGCTCTCTGGGGTTTTCTCCGCAGCTACAGCTGCTGCCACCCAACAGACAGGGTTCTGCCCTCCCGGGGTCTGGGCAGCACAGTCCCAGGAAGGCAGAACAAATAATTTCCTCTGAGAGAGGGTGTTACACCCTCTCCCTTTGGAAATAGGTGTTAAAGACTGGGGAGGGGTAGCCTCTCCCAGCCTCTGGAAATGCTTTGAAGGGCACAGATGGTACCCTCCTTGCATAAGCCAGTCTACACCGGTTTAGGGAACCCCCAGTCCCTGCTCTGGCGCGAAACTGGACAAAGGAAAGGGGAGTGACAACTCCCCTGTCCATCACCACCCCAAGAGTGGTAACCAGAGCTCTTCCATTGTGTCTCAGACCTCTGCCATCTTGCTTTCAGAGGTGTGGGGGCACTCTGGAGGCCTCTGAGTGGCCAGTGCCAGCAGGTGATGTCAGAGACCCCTCCTGATAGGTGCATACCTGACTAGGTGGCCAATCCTCTGAAGACTAGGGTCTCTCCAGTGGGCATTTTCTCAGATTACGATTTGCAAGAATTCATCAGGGTTCCTCTGCACTTCTCTCTTCGACTTCTGCCAAGGATCGACCGCTGACTGCTCAAGGATGCCTGCAAAACTGCAACAAAGTAGCCAGAAGACTACCAGCGACATTGTAGCGCCTAATCCTGCCAGCTTTCTCAACTGTTTCCTGGTGGTGCATGCTCTGGGGGCTGTCTGCCTTCACCCTGCACTGAAAGCCACGAAGAAATCTCCTGTGGGTCGACGGAATCTTCCTCCTGCTTCAGCAGGCATTAAACATCAGCGTCACCGGTACTCTCGGGCCCCTCTCATCCTGACGAGCGTGGCCCCTGGAACACGGGTGGTGGACCCAAGATACCCAGACTGTCCAGTGGGCCAACTATCCACATTTGGAGGAAGTACGTCCTTGCCTCCTGTAGGAAGTTGGCTCTGTATATACTAAAAGTATAAAACTAAATATTCTCAAAGTAAGAGATAGTGTGCACAGAGTCCAAGGTTCCCCTTAGAGGTAAGATAGTGGCAAAATTAGATAATTCTAATGCTCTATTTTATGGTAGTGTGGTCGAGCAGTACTCTTATCAGAGGGTAGTGTTAAGCATTTGTTGTACACACACAGGCAATAAATGAGGAACACACTCAAAGACTTAACTCCAGGCCAATAGTTTTTATATAGAAAAATATATTTTCTTAATTTATTTTTAGAACCACAAGTTCAAGATTTGAAGTAAATACATAAAATGCAAGGTACTTCACACAGGTAAGTTAGGAACTTTGAATTAGAATAGTAACATACACAGTTTTAGTTAAAATGGCAATAAGCTATGTTAAAAGTGGACACAGTGCAAAAATCAACAGTTCGTTGGGGGAGGTAAGTAATGGTTAGTTTTTCAGGTAAGTAAGACACTTAGAAGTTAAGGTTCCTGGGCATAGGCAGCCCACTGTTGGGGGTTCAGGCTACCCCAAAGTTACCACAACAGCAGCACAGGGCCGGTCAGGTGCACAGGTCAAAGAGGAGCCCAAAACACATAGGTGCCTATGAAGAACAGGGGTGCTCCTGCTCCAGTCTGCCAGCAGGTAAGTACCTGCGTCTTCAAAGGGCAGACCGGGGGGGGGGTGGTTTGTAGAGCACTGGGGGGGGGGACACAAGTAGGCACACAAAACACACCCTCAGCGGCACAGGGGCAGCCAGGTGCAGTGTGCAAAGCAGGCATCTAGTTGGTAATGGAAACCAATGGGGGGACTGGGGGTCACTCTAGCGGTGCAGGCAGGGCACAGGGGGGCTTCTCGGGCCAGCCACCGACCGGGCTAGGCAGAGTGTCGCCTGATGGTCACTCCTGCACTGAAGTTGGGTTCCTTCTGGTCCTGGGGGCTGCAGGTGCAGAGCTTGGTCCAGGCATCGGGTTTCTTGTAACAGGCAGTCGCGGTCAGGGGGAGCCTCTGGATTCTCTCTGCATGCGTCACTGTCAGGGTCCAGGGGGGTCGTCTTGGGTTACTCACGAGGTCGCAGTCGCCTGGGAGTCCTCCCTGTAGTGTTGGTTCTCTGGAGCTCGAGGCGTCGGGTGCAGTGTGTGAAGTCTCACGCTTCCGGCAGGAAAGTGAGTTCTTTGAAAGTTGTTTCAAAGTTGCAAAAATGTTGCTGTAGGTGAACAGTGCCGCTGTTCTTGGGAGTTTCTTGGTCCTTCGGATTTCAGGGCAGTCCTCTGAGGCTTCAGAGGTCGCTGGTCCCTGTTGGATGCGTCGCTGTTGCAGTTTTCTTCGAGTCAGGAGACAGGCCAGTAGGGCTGGGGCCAAAGCAGTTATCGTCTCTCGTCTCTGCAGGGCTTTCAGGTCAGCAGTCCTTCTTCTTGTTTCAGGTTGCAGGAATTTGATTTCCTAGGTTCTGGGTACTAGATTTAGGGATGTGTTTAGGTCAGAAGGGCAGTAGCCAATGGCTACTGTCCTGGAGGGTGGCTACACCCTCTTTGTGCCTCCTCCCTGAGGGGAGGGGGGCACATCCCTAATCCTATTGGGGGAATCCTCCAAACTTAAGATGGAGGATTTCTAAAGGCAGGGGTCCCCTCAGCTCAGGACACCTTATGGGCTGTCCTGACTGGTGGGTGAGTCCTCCTTGTTTTTCTCATTATCTCCTCCAGCCTTGCCGCCAAAAGTGGGGGCAGGGGCCAGAGAAGCAGGCATCTCCACTAGCTGGGATGCCCTGAGGTGCTGTAACAAAAGGCATGAGCCTTTGATGCTCACCGCCAGGTGTTACAGTTCCTGCAGGGGGAGGTGAGAAGCACCTCCACCCAGTACAGGCTTTGTTCCTGCCCACAGAGTGACAAAGGCACTCTCCCCATGTGGCCAGCAACTCGTCTGGTTGTGGCATGCTGTCAGAAACTGGTCAGCCTAGCACTACGAGTCGGACTGGTATTCAGGGGGCATCTCCAAGATGCCCTCTGGGTGCATTTTACAATAAATTCCACACTGGCATCAGTGTGCACTTATTGTGCTGAGAAGTTTGATACCAAACTTCCAAGATTTCAGTGTAGTCATTATGGAACTGTGGAGTTCGTGTTTGACAAACTCCCAGACCATATACTCTTTATGGCTATCCTGCACTTACAATGTCTAAAGTTTTGCTTAGACACTGTAGGGGTATAGTGCTCATGCACATTTGCCCTCACCTGTGGTACAGTGCACCATGCCTTAGGGATGTAAGGCCTACTAGAGGGGTGACTTACCCATGCCACAGGCAGTGGGAGGCTGGCATGGCACTCTGAGGGGAGTGCCATGTCGACTTAGTCATTTTCTCCCCACCAGCACACCCAAGCTGTGAGGCAGTGTGCATGTGCTGAGGGAGGGATCCCCAGGGTGGCATAATACATGCTGCAGCCCTTAGAGACCTTCCCTGTCATCAAGGCCCTTGGTACCAGGGGTACCATTTACAATCTTAGTTATCTGATTGACAGGGCTGTGCCAATTGTGGAAACAAAGGTACAGTTTAGGGAAATAACACTGGTGCTGGTTCCTGGTTAGCTGGGTCCCAGCACACTTTCAATCATAACTGGCTTCAACAAAATACAAAAGTCAGGGGGTAACCACGCCAAGGAGGCATTTCCTTACACCTCCCCTCTCCAGACAGTAATCCTGTGCACAGCGTGAACTGCATCTACAAGGGCTTCTGTGCACATTTCCAAGAAATCCTGCATGCACAGCCGAGCCTAGGTCCCTAGCACTCTGTCCTGCGATGCTCAGCTCCCCGAGTTAATCTCCGGTGTTGTGGGACCTCCTTTTACAGTGTTGAGACAACCGCCGGGTTCAGACTTCTTGAACTCGTGTTAATGGACTTCTGCGGGTGCTTCCTGCCTGTGAGTGGGCTCTCTACGCTGCTGAGGGCCCCCTCTGTCTCCTCTCCCAAGTGGTGACATCCTGGTCCTTCCTTGGCCCAGGCAGCACCCTTTTTCTCCAACCGCGGCTCTTGCAGCTAGCAAGGATTTTTTGCAGTGCTTTGCCAAGGAAACGACTCTGCATCCTCCAGCACGCCGTGGGACATCTTCTGCACGAAGAAGAACTTCCTACCTCCTTCCATTGTTGCAAAACCTGTAGCTTCTTCCAACCAGAGGGAGCCATTTTGCACCTTCATCCGGGGTTTAGTGGGCTTCTGCCTCCCCTGGACACTTTCGCGACTCTTGGACTTGGCCCCCTTCCTTTGCAGGTCCTCAGGTCCAGGCATCCATCTTCAGTGCTTTGCAGTCTGTTGTGGTTCTTGCAAAATCCTTTATCACAACTTTAGTGTGTTTCTGGGGAAATAGTAGTCATTTACTCCTACTTTCCAGGGTCTTGGGGTGGGGTATCTTTTAAACCCTTAGTGTTTCCTTACACTCCCAGCAACCCTATACACACTACACTAGCCTAGGGGTCCATTCGTGGTTCGCATTCCACTTTCTTAGTATATGATTTGTGTTGCCCCAGGCCTATTGCATCCTATTATATTCTAGTGTTTACACTACTTTCTGACTGTTTTACCTGATTTTGTTTGTTGTGTATATTTTGTGTATGTTACTTACCTCCTAAGGGAGTATATCCTCTGAGACATTTTTGGCACATTGTCACTAAAATAAAGTACCATTATTTTTAGTAACACTGAGTATTGTCTTTCTAATGATATAGTACCTATATGATATAAGTGGTATTGCATGAGCTTTGTGTGTCTTCTAGTTCAGCCTTGGCTGCTCTGCTATAGCTACCTCTATCAGCCTAAGCTGCTAGAACACTACTACACTCTACTAATAAGGGATAACTTGACCTGACATTAGGTGTGAGTACCATTGGTACCCACTACAAGCCAGGCCAGCCTCCTACAGAGTGGGCTTACCAGTTTCAACATTTTCTGTCTGGCTTACAGATTTGCCTTTTGCGGTTGATGGAGAAATAATATCTATTTTTAGCTTAGACTCTTTGACTAACAAATAAAGGTTTTGGTCCTTAAGATTTCATAAGCAGCAGTGCATGATTCTTGCCATCCACTCTTGCACTGATACCTTGAACAGATTGCATCCAAACATGTATTGATTGAAGACGATCTCATATTTAGATGATAATTAATGATTCTCTCATTCAGAAACGTGTTTGTGGCCCAAAGGGTATAGCATTCTCCCTACACTGATACTTTGGATGCTTGTTTGATGCTTCCTTGCTCTTTAAAACAGCTCCTGGGATGATAAGTCCCAGAACCCCTTTCAGAGGGCCATGGGGCAAGCAGGAACTACTGGGCACAATTGCAGGAGTTGAGACCTTTTACTCATGATGTCCTGGGGCCAAACTTACTAGGGATCCTGAGCAACTGTCAAATTGGCTTTCGCATATTAACCATACTGCTGGATTTGAGGGTGGCAGCACCTCTGCATTTGCAGGTGACTGAATAATTCCCATACCAATTGGCAGCTGTCGGCTCAACACTTCCGGCTCACTAGCCAGTACCTCACCAAAACCCAACCGGTTAAGGTGATTTATCGCAGATTTGCATGGAGTCTGAAAACTACTCAGGGAAATTGTGGTGGAAACAAACCTTACTCTTTTCTCTCTACGTACATCATAGGCAATAAAAGAGATGCAGGACAGTTTTCAATACATTTATTGAAAAGACTTCATTCTACAATAAAAATGCATGAGCTGCAATGATTAGAATAATGAAGAATAACAAAATCAGGATTGTGAAAATCAGAGATGTGAATATAAACAACCCTAATATATTTGTCATAACATGAATTCACAGTTTCTACCTAAAAGCCTAATCTGTAGACCTTAACCGCTTTGGTGCGGGCGTCGGCCACTGGCCGACGCCCACACACCCTCCCTGGTGCGGGTCACGACCAGTGGCCGACACCAGGAAGGGCATTAATAAATCCTCGGGTGCGTCGCACCCGAGGATTTATTTTTATTTTTATTTTTTTTACTTCCCTGGGGAGACACGGAAGCTACCGTGTCTCACCCCGCCCCCCACCCGCCCCTTTGTGACGTCAGCGCGCCGCGAGGCGCGCTGACGTTGCAAAGGTGTTTTCCCCATCAAAGCAGGAAGCAGCCTTGCGGCCGCTTCCTGCTTTGATGGGGAAAACGGCCTTTTACACGTTCGGGAAGGCCTCGTAAGAAAGGGGAGACACTCCCCTTTCTTACGAGGCCTTCCTGAAAGTGTTTCCTGGCCCCCGGTCGCAGCTGTGCTGCGATCGGGGGCCAGGAAACACTTTCAGGTTTCCTGGCCCCCCCCGATCACAGCTGTGCTGCGATCGGGGGGGCCAGGAAACACTTTGAAAAGGCCTCGTAAGAAAGGGGAGACTCTCCCCTTTCTTACGAGGCCTTCTGAAATGGTTTCCTGGCCCCCGATCGCAGCACAGCTGTGATCGGGGGGGGCCAGGAAACCTGAAAGTGTTTCCTGGCCCCCGATCGCAGCACAGCTGCGACCGGGGGCCAGGAAACACTTTCAGGAAGGCCTCGTAAGAAAGGGGAGTGTCTCCCCTTTCTTACGAGGCCTTCCTGAAAGTGTTTCCTGGCCCCCGATCGCAGCACAGCTGCGATCGGGGGCCAGGAAACACTTTCAGGAAGGCCTCGTAAGAAAGGGGAGACTCTCCCCTTTCTTACGAGGCCTTCCCGAACGTGTAAAAGGCCGTTTTCCCCATCAAAGCAGGAAGCGGCCGCAAGGCTGCTTCCTGCTTTGATGGGGAAAACACCTTTGCAACGTCAGCGCGCCTCGCGGCGCGCTGACGTCACAAAGGGGCGGGTGGGGGGCGGGGTGAGACACGGTAGCTTCCGTGTCTCCCCAGGGAAGTAAAAAAAATAAAAATAAAAATAAAAAAAAATCCTCGGGTGCGACGCACCCGAGGATTTATTAATGCCCTTCCTGGTGTCGGCCACTGGTCGTGACCCGCACCAGGGAGGGTGTGTGGGCGTCGGCCAGTGGCCGACGCCCGCACCAAAGCGGTTAAGGTCTACAGATTAGGCTTTTAGGTAGAAACTGTGAATTCATGTTATGACAAATATATTAGGGTTGTTTATATTCACATCTCTGATTTTCACAATCCTGATTTTGTTATTCTTCATTATTCTAATCATTGCAGCTCATGCATTTTTATTGTAGAATGAAGTCTTTTCAATAAATGTATTGAAAACTGTCCTGCATCTCTTTTATTGCCTATGATGTACGTAGAGAGAAAAGAGTAAGGTTTGTTTCCACCACAATTTCCCTGAGTAGTTTTCAGACTCCATGCAAATCTGCGATAAATCACCTTAACCGGTTGGGTTTTGGTGAGGTACTGGCTAGTGAGCCGGAAGTGTTGAGCCGACAGCTGCCAATTGGTATGGGAATTATTCAGTCACCTGCAAATGCAGAGGTGCTGCCACCCTCAAATCCAGCAGTATGGTTAATATGCGAAAGCCAATTTGACAGTTGCTCAGGATCCCTAGTAAGTTTGGCCCCAGGACATCATGAGTAAAAGGTCTCAACTCCTGCAATTGTGCCCAGTAGTTCCTGCTTGCCCCATGGCCCTCTGAAAGGGGTTCTGGGACTTATCATCCCAGGAGCTGTTTTAAAGAGCAAGGAAGCATCAAACAAGCATCCAAAGTATCAGTGTAGGGAGAATGCTATACCCTTTGGGCCACAAACACGTTTCTGAATGAGAGAATCATTAATTATCATCTAAATATGAGATCGTCTTCAATCAATACATGTTTGGATGCAATCTGTTCAAGGTATCAGTGCAAGAGTGGATGGCAAGAATCATGCACTGCTGCTTATGAAATCTTAAGGACCAAAACCTTTATTTGTTAGTCAAAGAGTCTAAGCTAAAAATAGATATTATTTCTCCATCAACCGCAAAAGGCAAATCTGTAAGCCAGACAGAAAATGTTGAAACTGGTAAGCCCACTCTGTAGGAGGCTGGCCTGGCTTGTAGTGGGTACCAATGGTACTCACACCTAATGTCAGGTCAAGTTATCCCTTATTAGTAGAGTGTAGTAGTGTTCTAGCAGCTTAGGCTGATAGAGGTAGCTATAGCAGAGCAGCCAAGGCTGAACTAGAAGACACACAAAGCTCATGCAATACCACTTATATCATATAGGTACTATATCATTAGAAAGACAATACTCAGTGTTACTAAAAATAATGGTACTTTATTTTAGTGACAATGTGCCAAAAATGTCTCAGAGGATATACTCCCTTAGGAGGTAAGTAACATACACAAAATATACACATGGCCATTTTGGCCCCCAAGGAAACCATACAACAACTAAAAAAAAATATATGTATATATCTATGTAGATAGATATATCTAGGTACATGGATATATCTATGTAGATATATATATATATATATATATATATATATATATATATATATATATATATATATATATATATAGAGGTAGATCTGTATCAAAGAGATTTATAAAGTGCGCTACTCACCTGTGAGGGTCTCAAGGCGCTGGGGGGGGTGGGGGGTGGTGTGAGGGAAAGGGGCTGGGAGGTTCACTGTTCAAAAAGCCAGGTTTTGAGGCCCTTCCTGAAAAGAAGTAGGTTTTGGGTCTTGCGAAGGTGGGTTGTGAGTGCGTTCCAGGTTTTGGGTGCAAGGTAGGAGAAGGATCTGCCCCCGGTGGTGGTGTGTTTGATGGGGGGGACTGAGGCGAGAGAGAGGTCAGCTGAGCGGACGTTTCGTGTGGGTGTGTGGAAGTTGACTCTCGTTGAGGTAGGCAGGGCCTGTGTTGTGGAGTGATTTGTGTGCGAGGATGAGGATCTTGAAGGTGATCCTTTTGTCAATGGGGAGCCAGTGGAGGGATTTGAGGTGTGGAGAGATGTGTTCGTGTCGGCGGAGGTCGAGGATGAGTCGTGCTGCTGAGTTCTGGATGCGTGTAGTTTGCGCTTGAGTTTTAGAGTGGTGCCGGCGTAGAGGGCGTTTCCGTAATCAAGCCTGCTGCTGATGAGTGCGTGAGTGACAGTTTTTCTGGTCTCTGTGGGGATCCATTTGAATGTTTTTCAGTATACGGAGTTTGTTGAAGCATGAGGAGGTAAGAGCGTTGATTTGTTGGGTCATCGAGAGGGAGGAGTCTAGGATGATGCTGAGGTTGCGTGCGTGGTTGGCGGGGGTGGGTGCAGGGCCTAGCGTGGTGGGACACCATGGGGGGTCCCAGGTGTTTTTGTGTGGGCCAAAGAGGATTATTTCGGTTTTGCTTGAGTTGAGTTTCAGGTGGTTGGCTGTCATATATATATCACTTTTGTCAATATGTGTGTGGTTTCCCTGGGTGGAAAAGGGTCCGACTTGTCTAGTGGCAGTTTTAGTGCCATAAAGAAGCGCAGAAGGTTTATATGCCTACTGCAAAGAGCACATCTGTATTTTATGTAAATAGCTGAGTACATTAGTAAAGTCTATGGAGAGATGAAGGGCACTTTTGCTGGGTGGTAATGAGGGAATCCGAGGAGGAGGGAGTGGGAGCACCAATAATGATTGTTGGACTGGGCGCAGGAGGTGCTAAAGACTGTGACGAATGGTATGTGACAAGGTGTTTTTTGAGTGTCTTGAAAGTACGTGCTGATTGAGGGAAGAAGCGCAGGTAAGGTGGCCTCTACTGTTGCACGTATCTCACACACACCATCGATTTTGTGACTGTCTACGTAGGCTAGTGTTTTAGAGCAACAGTTTAGCCAATAGCAGAGATGGCATCTTGATGGATGACTGCTGCCTGCACTCGGGTTATAGAGGACCGCTCTGACATAGGATCAGAGACTGAGACATCAGATACTGAGACAGCATCTGAGGGATAGG
Source organism: Pleurodeles waltl (assembly GCF_031143425.1). Classification (NCBI taxonomy): domain Eukaryota; kingdom Metazoa; phylum Chordata; class Amphibia; order Caudata; family Salamandridae; genus Pleurodeles; species Pleurodeles waltl. The sequence goes on along the minus strand of NC_090439.1, from coordinate 578,959,495 downwards.
ATAATGGCGCAGACTCTGGGAGTGATTTTTCAGTCAGAGGAGTCCCATTCGAAAACTCCTCTTCCAGTACATTATGAGGAAGGTGATGAGGACAGTCCTGCTGTCCCTTCGCAAGCTGTTCGTGCAACTGGGTAATAGTGGGTTAGGCCAACCCAGAGAGCAGGTGAATGCGGCGGCAAGCAGAGAGAGAGTGCTCTCTTGGGAGCTCACCAATTTAGTTCAGCCCCAAATTCCACCACCCAAATCATATTGTGGAGACATCAAAATTGTCTATGGCAAAACAAACTGGTTTTGTAAGGCAGGCACCTGTGTTTTTGGTCCTGGATTCGGTGGCCATATAGAGAAACACACTAAACCCAAACATTTCTGGAAACTAGACATTCGGGGGAGTCCACAGAGGTGTCACTTGTGTGGATTCCCCAAAGTTTTCTTACCCAGAATACCCTGCAAAGCTGAAATGTTGAAAAAAAACTCTATTTTTCTTGCATTTCTGTCACACAAACTACAGGAATATGCTGGGATCCACAACATTCCTACCACCCAGTGACTCCTCACCTGTCCTGATAAAAACACTACCCCACTTGAGTGCCTACATCTAGTGCCTGTGTCAGGAATGGATCACCCCAGGGTCAACAGCTGCCTCACGTAAGGACCAACATTGACCGTTGTGTGATCTATTCCTGTCGCAGGCACCAGGCCTAACCACACAAGTGAGGTATCGTATTTATCGGGAGACTTGGGGGAATGCTGGGTGGAAGGAAATTTGTGGCTCCTCTCAGATTCCAGAACTTTCTGTCACCGAAATGTGAGGAAAACGTGTTATTTTAGCCACATTTTGAGGTTTGCAAAGGATTCTGGGTAACAGAACCTGGTCCGAGCCCCACAAGTCACCTCATCTTGGATTCCCCTGGGTTTCTAGTTTTCAAAAATGTGCTGGTTTGCTAGGTTTCCCCAGGTGCCGGCTGAGCTAGAGGCCAAAATCCACAGGTAGGCACTGTTTTCTATGAAAAAATGTGATGTGTCCACGTTCTGTTTTGGGGCATTTCCTGTCGCGGGCGCTAGGCCTACCCACACAGGTGAGGTATCATTTTTATCGGGAGACTTGGGGGAACGCCGGGTGGAAGGAAATTTGTGGCTCCTCTCAGATTCCAGAACTTTCTGTCACCGAAATGTGAGGAAAACGTGTTATTTTAGCCACATTTTGAGGTTTGCAAAGGATTCTGGGTAACAGAACCTGGTCCGAGCCCCGCAAGTCACCCCTCCTTGGATTCCCCTAGGTCTCTAGTTTTCAGAAATGCACAGGTTTGGTAGGTTTCCCTAGTTGCCGGCTGAGCTAGAGGCCAAAATCTACAGGTAGGCACTTCGCAAAAAACACCTCTGTTTTCTTCAAAAGATTTGGATGTGTCAACGTTGCGCTTTGGGGCGTTTCCTGTCGCGGGCGCTAGGCCTACCCACACAAGTGAGGTATCATTTTTATCGGGAGACTTGGGGGAACGCTGGGTGGAAGGAAATTTGAGGATCCTCTCAGATTCCAGAACTTTCTGTCACCGAAATGTGAGGAAAACTTGTTTTTTTAGCCACTTTTTGAGGTTTGCAAAGGATTCTGGGTAACAGAACCTGGTCCGAGCCCCGCAAGTCACCCCTCCTTGGATTCCCCCAGGTCTCTAGTTTTCAGAAATGCACAGGTTTGGTAGGTTTCCCTATGTGCCGGCTGAGCTAGAGGCCACAATCTACAGGTAGGCACTTTGGAAAAAACAGCTGTGTTTTCTATAAAAAAAATAGGATGTGTCCATGTTGTGTTTTGGGGCATTTCCTGTCGCGGGCACTAGGCCTACCCACTCAAGTGAGGTATCATTTTTATCGGGAGACTTGGGGGAACATAGAATAGCAAAACAAGTGTTATTGCCCCTTATCTTTCTCTACATTTTTTCCTTCCAAATATAAGAGAGTGTGTAAAAAAGACGTCTATTTGAGAAATGCCCTGCAATTCACTTGCTAGTATGGGCACCTCGGAATTCAGCGATGTGCAAATAACCACTGCTCCTCAAAACCTTATCTTGATCCCATTTTGGAAATGCAAAGGTTTTCTTGATACCTCTTTTTCACTCTTCATATTTCAGCAAATGAATTGCTGTATACCCAGTATAGAATGAAAACCAACTGCAGGGTGCAGCTCATTTATTGGCTCTGGGTACCTAGGGTTCTTGATGAACCTACAAGCCCTTTATATCCCCGCAACCAGAAGAGTCCAGCAGACAAAACGGTATATTACTTTCAGAAATCTGACATCACAGGAAAAAGTTACAGAGTAAAACATAAAGAAAAATGGCTGTTGTTTTCAGCTCAATTTCAATATTTTTTTATTTCAGCTGTTATTTTCTGTAGGAAAACCTTGTAGGATCTACACAAATGACCCCTTGCTGAATTCAGAATTTTGTCTAGTTTTCAGAAATGTTTAGCATTCCGGGATCCAGCATTGGTTTCACACCCATTCCTGTCACTAACTGGAAGGAGGCTGAAAGCACCAAATATAGTAGAAATGAGGTATGTCCCAGTAAAATGCCAAATTTGTGTTGAAAAATTTGGTTTTCTGATTCAAGTCTGCCCGTTCCTGAAAGGTGGGAAGATAGTGATTTCAGCACCAGAAACCCTTTGTTGATGGCATTTTCAGGGAAAAAACCACAAGCCTTCTTCGGCAGCCCTTTTTTCCCATTTTTTTGGAAAAAACAAAATTTTCACTGTATTTTGGCTATTTTCTTGGTCTCCTCCAGGGGAAACCACCAACTCTGGGTACCATTAGAATCCCTAGGATGTTGGAAAAAAAGGACGCAAATTTGGCGTGGTTAGCTTATGTGGACAAAAAGTTATGAAGCCCTAAGCGCGAACTACCCCAAATAGCCAAAAAAGGGCTCAGCACTGGGGGGGAAAAGGCCCAGCAGCTAAGGGGTTAAGCAAGAGCATGGCTATGTAAGCCAAATCTGTCCCAACAGTGTCCGTGAGAAGCCCACCCCATCCCCATTACCTTGTTATGAGGTCAGGCCGCCAGTGTCGAGCTCTGTATCTATGAAGACACAAAGGCTGAGGTCAGCCGAAAACCAGCATGCAGTGTAGATGGAAATTCTGACTGGAACCCCCTCTAATGCCCTTTGTTCTACAAGATGTTTGGATAGGGGACATGTTTATGTTCATGCACAGAAGCCTGACCCAGGTATGTACCTAAGCGATGGACTGTTTACACAAGCTTGGGGCTGTCAATACAAAATATTATTCTGTGTGATGATGCAAAATATGTAATCCATAGCACTGATAATGATGCTTTTGCAGAATAGCAGCTGATATTGGAATTAAAAAAATATAACTAAAGGTTTTAAGAAAGTGAATAAAAACAACAGACCATAATACATGGGTGAAAGGGCACAGGCTGCAAGTCTAGGCTAAGCTATCACTGTGCCCAAGATACTAACTAGACACAACTAGGCCAAGTACCCCTTCTTTACTTGACTCTCAGTGATAGCTTGGGTCTAGCGGTTAAAAGCTTCTCAGGGGAAGGTAGATACAGGGGAGTGAACATAGGCTCACAACCGAAAGTGAATTCAGTGGCAGCAGGGAATGATTGTCCAGTCAAATATTGTCTTTTATGCCAAAAGTAGTTTTTTATATGAACACAGAGTGAAATATGGCATAAACAAACAATATACATGGCTCCCTGAGGTAGGGGCTGTAGTGATTAACAGGCAGGCCCCTGAGTACCACTCTCCTCCCACTAGCAGTAGTGGTTATTTCTCCTTCATTATAGGTGACATTTAGGTTAGGTTCCAATAGCATTCTGAGTCTCAGTAGTACCATTCCGACTCTTTTAGAAAAGTCAAAAGTTTCCCAGTGCTGAAGCACTATTTGACAGATAAGTTCCCCAAGCCTTCCAGGCTTTCGATCAGTCTTAATCTCTCTAGCAGAGATTGCAGGATTGCACATCCGGAGTCTCCGAGAGCATCTCAGTCACTGGTGTGGAGAATGGAGCAGCTTTTGGCCCTGCATGCACAGTGGCCTGATGTCCTTGGCACTCCTCCAGTGCAATGGTAATTTTTTTTTATCCTTCCTACAGGTTAGTGCGAGGATTCAACAGCCTCTGGTTCCTTATTTTGAGTCAGGGCTCCGGCCCTCACAGGTCGCCACAGCAGCCTCTCCTCACAATGACGCCATCAACCTGGCAGCTATCCTTGTGGTTTCTGGGGCCACACATGGCATGCGGGGTTGGCAGCTTTCCTTCACTCACAGGTTCCGGCTCAATTGGCACAGCAGTAAATTTCACTGCAGCCCCATCTGGCATATGGCGTCTCCAATTTCACTCCACACACAGGCTACTGCCCATTTGGCATGTCAATGATGCTGACCATGGCTAACCTCATGGCAACCTCGTCTGGCATATGGGGTCACTGACTTGAACCTGCACACAGGCAATGATCTGATCTGTGCTGGAGCTGTCTCCTCAAACCTCACTTCTGGGATCCGCTCACTAGGATCCTCCACTGGGTCTCGCTCCCTCCAGCGTGCTTCTCTTCTTCACAGGGCACTCTGGCCTTGGCAAGCAGGCAGACAGTGCTGCTCCAGGCTCAGGGTCAGGTGGTCTTGGATTTTCCTGAGTGATGTCCGCTCACCAAGCAGAGAGACTGGTAGACCTTAACCCCCAGTCCTAGTCACAGACAGAAGTCTTGCAGAGCCTCCCCTATTAACACAGCCTGGCTTGCTGCTTGAGAGTTGAGAGTTTTGGGGGCCTTTTTGTAGTCCATTTCGAGAAACCAAATGTTATTTAGGGTCTGAGTCTTTCATGTTTTTGTTGGGGTCTGCTTCCTTTTGCCTCTGCCATAACCTCCTTCCAGAAAATAGTCTGTCACACCAGGGCAGACTACAAACCTGGTAGCTCCATAACACAGCCCATAGGAGTTACTAGGGGTTCACACCTGGATGTTAGCCATAGTGATATGGGTATCAAAAGGTTAAACGAAGACCCCCAGCCTTATATTTCTGAGAGAAGTATCAGCTCCATCACCTTCTTAATATGTGTCTACCTCTTGAAGTGTACTGGAGAGCCTGGCTCTGCTTCCTCCAGTGGGTGTCCCACCCGACTCACAGGAATGCAGCAATCCACAAAACAGTCTGGGGGTTTTCCCCTCCCTCCTCATGCTCCTTCAGTCAGCCCTGGGTCTCCCAAAATGGAACCAGAATCTTCCATGTATTGTATCATTCACAGGCTCACATACACCTGGAACATGCACCCAACACAAATGCACTGCACAGTGCTACATACTATTTGATGTAAGTCAAGGGGGAGTTAAGCACACTGCAGCAGAACTTTACATGAGGGAGCCTGTACGCCTTGCTCCAGTGACGGGTAAAAAGAGCCTGGTCACTTCTAATGTTACCTACACTGAATCCTGCTACTACCTTGCGCATGCTATTTAACTCAGTCCATGAGACAGACCTATGTTGTGGCGCACATGTATGATCCGTGTTCATGACAACAGAATCAGCACTAGTGATCCAGACATGTCGTCATCCAAAGGACTTTTCGTCCCAACAGCAGTCATTGCCCTAAAAGTACCAATTGAAATAATGTTGCATATTTGGTGTTGTATTTATTTGGCATGAAGCTGTAGCTCAACAAAAAATCATGTTCTATGTTTAATAGAGGAGGCTGAGCAGTAGAACAGATCAGTTGGTAGCAACAGAGGTAATCTGGATAAGATGATTTAAGAGTGAAAACACCGTCAAAATAAATAACACTTCAGCCTCACTGTGACGTTAGAACGGGTAGTGCTCTTTCAAAAGTCTGAGCTTCCATGTATAGCATAGCCCCATATGTCACTCTATGTGGTCCTTAAAGTGATCTTCTGTGTCTTTCTTGAACGCCTGGATGGATTTCTGTGCCCTCAGGTATAGGCGGTAAGTGTTTCACTCATTTTAGGAAAAACTGTTGAAGGCTTCTTGTGGGTGACTGTGCTGGCTGTTTTGGAGGCTGACTAGCTGGTCCTTGTTGACGGTTGGCCTGTTCTAGCGGAGATATAAATGTTACAGTGGTTGGTGAGGTAGAGCATTAACGGGTCATAGATGGAAAAGAACCATCATAGTTAGAAACTAGACAAGCACATGAGGCCATATGTTGTACAGTGCCTCAGGGACACAGCAGGCATGTGAGACTGTTTTTGTGCCTCTGGGACACTGTGGTATTACAGACGGTGCCACAGACACTTGTGCAGCCCCTTCTGTAATACAGATAACACTAGTGTGCATAAAGTCTTGACGCTACTTTACAAGGGCACTAAAAGGGGAAAAGGGACCCTGCAGATATCCCCCTGCAGGCGGGTGCAGTCAATAACTGCACTCGTCGGAAGGAAGGTCTTGGTACCGCTTAAAAGTGCTGGCGGGGTGCTGTCTGAGCTGTGAAATTTTAATCGCTGCTTGAATCAGTCAGTCTAGCTTTCATTATTGTGCTGTCTCCAGGGCTGTGCAAGTTCACCGCTGCAGTAATAGGTTACACTCTCCCTGTTTGCTCCTGGTGCAAAAATTGAAGGTTCGGCGCAAACAAGGACAATGTTCCCTATTTGTAATAGGGCCCTTTAAGTGGGTCCTCAGATCCAGTGTGTTTACGCTCAGGAGATAGTGATTTATTGCTGGAAGCCTGTAAGTAGGTGGTTGAGTAGCTGTGTACACTGCCGAGCAGGATCTTTGTGGAGTGCAAGGAGTTATGGAGTTTGATCCTTCTAATATTGAGGGGATGGCACAGGTAGCAGCCATCCTTGTGCACATGTAACCAATCTCACAAGGGTGTCAAAGTGTGTGCTGAAATCCAAAATAGTTAGTTGTTGACTGTCTATGTCTAAGTTTTCCAAGGTAAGTGTAAGCTATTCTATTTACATCGAGTTCAAATAGTTTTCCCATTCATTGTCAAATTCCATAAACCCCAGTAGGACGAATGAGTGATGTATATCTTGTGATCAACATATTTATACTGATTAGGTTAATGTTTTAGTCTAATAGGGCAAACTGGGAAACATTGAATATATATGTAATAGGAGTTTAAGTAACCAATTTGCTTTCACGTTAAGGTTTCCCCTTTTTATGGTGCCTACGCTGGAATTAAGATGAACTCATTTTCTACAATGGCTTGGAGTCTTTGTTTTATTTTAAAGCAAAGAGAGGAAAACATCTGGCAGGCAAAAGAAATGCTCTTGTTTTACTTATGTACTGACGACAGTTCCAGCAAATCACCCCCATATATGTACGCTTATCCTTTTCAGATGTTTTTAACTTTGTAGAATGACATCAGGGTTTGCTTGTTAAGTTTATTTGATGAAGCAAGGTTGTATTTGTTTGGTCATGTCTTGTTTACCATTTCTGTACGTTTTCTGTAAAGAGTACGAAGGATACAGGAAACGTGTCTGTAAACCCATGCTCATATTATCAAGCAGCAGTGACGCAAATATCAAATGTTGCTATCATTACTTTTTATGGTAGTTTCTCATGTGTGGCTAATTTTACAACAAATCTTAAGAGTACCTTTTTGACTGGATGCAAGCAGGAAAAGAGGGAACCCAATATGTCATGTTTCCTCTCCACACAGGTAAAAGAAGAATGCAGGCTGCTCAATGCCCCTCCTGTACCACCACGAAGTACAAAGCCTGGCTCCTCCAGCCCATCCACTCTTCCTACCACGGTAAAAACAGCCCGGCAGCAGACCCGCTCTCCCAGCCCTACCCTGTCCTATTACTCTTCAGGGCTACACAGCATGTAAGTTCTTGTGAGTAATGGTATACTGATTTTTTTAGGTGTTGTCTTATCAGTGTTGTGCATGTTTGTCCTCTTACCACCAGTGCCAGCATAAGAGAGTGCATTGGTTTAGTTTAACTGCCAGTAGTCATTGCAGGACGGCAAAGATAAAATTGGATTTTTGTTGGGACTACATAATTCATGTTGTTGTGTATTATATTTCTCCATAAGGGACTTGTGACAAATTCAGCAATCCTAGAATGTCACAGGTAGGCTAATTCATCATCTTTTTTCAGTCCGCACATAAAATGCATTGCATGGTGAATTTTCTGCTAATTCACACAACAGTGACGTAATGAAACTTGACCAATCAATCAGGAATTTTTAAAGCGCACTACTTACCCGTGAGGGTCTCAAAGTGCTGAGGAGGGGAGTGGAATAAGTGAGGGGGGGGTGTGGGGGGTGCTGCAGCTGCTCAAACAGCCAGGTCTTGAGAAGTTTCTTGAAGGTAAGGAGGTCTTTCGTCTGATGCAGGTGGGTGGGAAGATTGTTCCACGTTTTGGCAACGAGGTGCGAGAATGATCTACCGCCAGTTGTAGTTCTGCGGACGCGTGGGACGGTTGCAAGGGCAAGGTCGGAGGAGCATATATGCCAGGTAGGATTGTAGAAGGAGAGTTGTCTGTTGAGGTATTCTGGTCCGGTGTTGTGCAGTGCTTTGTTAGCGTGGGTGAGGAGTTTGATGGTGATTCTCTTGTTGACTGGGAGCCAGTGCAGGTTTTTCAGGTGGTCTGTGATGTGGCAGTGGCGGGGGATGTACAGGATGAGGCATGCGGAGGCGTTCTGGATGCATTGCAGCCTCTTCTGATGTTTGGCTGTGGTTCCTGCGTAGAGGGCATTGCCGTAGTCCAGCTAGTGCTTACGAGGGCTTGGGTGACTGTTCTGGTTTCGGTGGGCATCCATGTGTAGATCTTTCAGAGCATGCAGAGGGTGTTGAAGCAGGAGAAGAAGATCGCGTTGACTTGCTGGATCATGGATAGTGAGGGGTACAAGATGAATCCTAGGTTGCGTGCGTGGTCGGTGGGAGTCAGAGTGGTTCTGAGAGTGGCTGGCTACCCAGGAGTCATCCCATGTGGAGGGATGGATCGAAGATGAGGACTTCCATCTTGACGGAATGGAGTTTGAGGCAGCTGCTCTTCATCCATTTGGCAATGGCCTTCATTCCTTCGTGGAGGTAGGTCTTGCGGAGTCCTTGGTGAGGGAGAGGATCAGCTGGGTGTCGTCGGCATATGAGATGATGTTGAGGTTGTGGTATCGGGCGATGTTAGCGAGAGGAGCCATGTAGACGTTGAAGAGGGTTGGGCTGAGGGACGAACCCTGGGGTACGCCGCAGATGATTTCAGTGGCCTCCGAGCAGAATCGGGGGAGGCGGACTCTCTGGGTTCTGCCGGTGAGAAAGGAGGTGACCCTGTCCAGGGCTCTGTCGCAGATTCCAGCATTGCTGAGGCGTGAGCATAGGGTGTGGTGGCAGAAGGTGTCGAACGCAGCTGTGAGGTCCAGGAGGATGAGGGCAGTGGTTTTGCCGCTGTCAAGTACAGTTCTGATGTCATCAGTGGCGGCGATGAGTGCGGTTTTGGTGCTGTGGTTGCTGCAGAATCTGGATTGGGAAGGGTCCACGGTGCAATTCTCCTCGAGGAAGCGGGTTAGTTGTCTGTTGTCAGCCTTCTCAATGACTTTTGCCGGGAAGGGGAGCAGGGAGATAGGCCAGAAGTTCTTGAGGTCCTTTGGATCCGCATGTTTTTTTTTTTAAGAGGGTGTTGATTTCGGCATGTTTCCAGCTCTCCGGGAAGGTGGCGGACTTGAAGGAGCTGTTGATGATCTTCCATAGTTGGGGTGCGATGACGGAGCTTGCTTTGTTGAGGATGTGGTGAGGGCAGGGGCCAGATGGAGAGCCGGAGTGGATGGTGTTCATGATTTCAATGGTGTAGTTGACGGGGGTCCAGGAGAGCAGGAGGTTGGTCAGAGGTGAATCTGTGGTGTTGGTGGTTGCCGGGGGGGGTCTAGGTGCTGAAGCTGTCGTGAATGTCTACAATTTTGCGGAGGAAGTAGGAGGCTAGGGAGTCGCAGAGGTTTTGGGATGGCGGGATGTCGTTGGAGTTGGGGTTGGAAAATTCCTTCACGACGTTGAAGAGATCCTTGTGGCTGTGTGCGTTCTTTTTGATTTGGTCTTTGAAGGCGGTTCTGTTGACGGCTCGGATGAGTTGGTGGTGTCTGCAGATGGCGTTTTTGAAGGCTGTGAGGTTGTCCAGAGTCTGATCTTGGCGCCACTTTCTTTTGAGTCTTCGGCAGCTTTGCTTAGATTCGTGGAGGTCAGCGGTAAACCAGAAGGCCTTTCTGTCGGTGTGTCTGTTTGAGGGATTCTTGATTGGGGTGAGAGTATTGGCACAGGTGTTGGCCCATTGCCTGAAGTTGCGGGCAGCTGCATCAGTGTTGGTGGTATCAATGGGTGGGTTCTGGGAGAGGGTGGCGATAAGTTGGTCTTCGTGACCTTGTTCCAACTGCGGTGGCAGATCCGTTGTGGGTGATGGTGTGTTGTGGGTTTCTTGAAGGAGAAGAGGATGCAGCGGTGGTCTGTCCAGTGGAGTTCGGTGGTGTGGCTGAAAGAGACGTGATTGCTGGCGGAGAAAATAGGGTCAAGTGTGTGTCTTGCGGATTGGGTTGGTGTCGTGACGAGCTGTTTGAGGCCGAGGTTGGAGAAGTTGTCGAGCAGGGTGGCGGTGTTGTTTTCGTTGGTGTTCTCGAGGAGGAAGTTTAAGTCTCCGAGGAGTATGTAGTCAGTGGATGCGAGAGCGTGCGTGCTGATGATGTCTGTAATGGAGTCGCTGAACTGCTGTCGTGGGCCTGTAGACGAGGGTCCCTCGAAGGGTGGTGTCTGGGTCAGTGTGGATTTGGAAGTGCAGGTGTTCGGTGGTGCTGTTGGTGCCTTCGGTGTTGGTCGTGATCCTGAGGGTGTTCTTGTGGATGATGGCGATGCCTCCTCCTGGTTTGTTGGAGCGGTCCCTGCGGGTGATCTTGTAGCTGGGATGGCTATAGTGAGGACGGGCGCAGATTGGTTTGCCTTTGACGAGCCAGCGGCGCGCCCACGCAGTGGCCTCTATTAAGTAGGGAGGTGGGGGGGAGGCGAGGACAGCTGGGAGGTGGAGGGGGATGAAAAAATGGTGCCGAAAAAGGGTATGGGGCCGAAAAAGGGGTGGACCGAAAAAAGGGGCGGGGAGCGAAAGTGAGAGAGGGAGAGTGGAGTGAGAGAGAAACGAGGAAAAAGAGCACTAAGGGACAATAGTGAAGTAGAGCAGAGAGCAAAGCAAAGCAGAAGGAGGAGAGAGGAAGAAGGTAGCCTAGTAGGAAAGCAGAGCTCCCCCACTAGACAACAGGGATGAGGCACAGGCAAAAGCCTGTGGGTGGAGGAGGGCATCGACGCCCTCCTCCCCCAAACCAACTAGGCCCAACATCTACCACTTTTGTTGAGGGGGTCCCTGGAACCCGTGGACCAGCCCCTGCACTGCGGGGGGCTTATGTTGCGCTACTGTCACACAACTACTCTGCCTCACCAGTGCTCATGCATAATTTGACTTGTTTAGGTCAATCCATTCATGTTTTGTGGCGCTTTATTGCGAGTCCTGTGATTGGTACACCAGCTTGACTTGAGTTGCTCATTCCCAGAAGCCAATGGTAAATAAAGCATACTATAGGATACAACTTTAAACAGTTCAATAACCTTCTGTTTCTCTCTGATGTAGACCCACAGAGTGGTCAATAAAACTTTTCTCTGCATTGTCTAATCCTGGGTGGGAGGGGCGTTCGTTCTGCAGTGGCATTTCAACACTTATCATATTCACACAACAAATTCGTAAATTTGTGTTTTGGAGCGCTTATTGTTCCCTGTGTACATACACCACGTTCTTCCTCCTGCTCATAATTTGCTCGTGTGTGTAAGTTAGATTCTGATGCTGGTGCAGTTGTGCATTTACAGAACAGAAGGACACACAAATGTATGCCTGCTGAGGTTCGCCTTCACCTATTAGACGTCTGTCTTGCTTTGGACGCCTCTCTAACAAGGTTCAGTGCAGGCAGGCAGGACGCAAATACGTCATGTTCCCGGCCCCAGTAACAGTGCTTGATAATAGAAGTGCAGGTACTCTTATCAGAGTACATGCTTGTTTGTGAGAAGTGCCAGTACTCATTAATAAAAATAGAAAAGTGCCGGTACTCGGTACCATTTAAAGCACTGCCCTGTGATCTTTACTTCAGACACTTTACATTGATGACTGCTCTCCGCGGTCGAGCTAAAAAAATAGTAAAGCAACATTTTTAGTCAACATATTTAGTGCACAAAACCTGATCGCGTAGCTGTGGATCAATGAAGCTTGTCAGCAGGAAGGAGTTAAGTCACCCAACGACCCCTGGTGGTTTCTCGCATGGTGCTTTGTTCTTCAGTTACGGCTGGGGATGATGTCAGCAGGGGATAGATAAGGTGACTGTTACATCTCCAGTTCCGGCACTTTATTTTTTTTATTTTCAGTTCACTGCACATCTTCCTTAAGGTCAATGCAAGAAAATGCTTGTTATCGCCCGCATGTCTGCAGCAGCCCACGCACATCGACCCACTCGGCTCAGGCGAGTCACTAAATAGCAAAGAAGCAAGCGCGCGTTCGCTGTTCCACTTTTCATGAGGACTGGAATGGAAGAGCAGCGCAGTGCTACTGGCCAACTATGTCCCTTTCCATTGAGGGCTTGTGAATTGTGGCTTGAATTCACTAGACGTGTGTTTATATGTATTGGAGCAAGGGAGCTCGGACCACCTCTGGTATGGTTACAGTTTTCAGTTTGGATAATCCCTTTCCCTTGGCAACAAGGTGTTTTTGAGGCTAGCTGTTAAATTCTTACACCTTCGTCTGACCAAGTGCTATGGCGCCCCCTGCAGCTGTGTGCAGTGTCTTTGTAGCACCAACTTTAGTGAATCGAGCCCACACATAGATTTCACCCGTGCCTCTTTTAATGTCCCAACGCTCGGGCGACAGAATTGCAACCTGCGAGTAGAAACGCAGCCACGCTTTACGATAGGGTTCCTGAAAGTCAGAAAGAAAGAAGTAAGGTCATTTCTTGGACCTTGGTCCTTCAGTTCACTGCTTTGGATGGCATCTTCTGTGAGGACAGCAGAGACTGCACAGGGAAACTGCCCTGCAGTGGAAATAATTTATTTTTTCTCTTACTTGATGGGGTTTGCATGGTATTTCATTGGTGAGCATTTCTTATTGGTCAATCGTTTTTTTGAGGGTTGGCTACTTGACAGGGCATGTCTTTAAAATATCTCAAGAAGATTGGGAGCGCAGGAAGTGGAAAGTGTCAGATTCCTTTCTCTGTCTGAACACTGGTACATGTTCACTTCTTGAAATTTGCACACGCTCTGCTTCAATGCAGGTAATGATGCAGTTCCTGTCATTATGAAGCTGCGAAGCTGGTTGAGAGATGGTGGATGGACTATCTGCAGGTTGTGGCTGGAAGGGAAGAATTGAGGAGGGTAAATAAAGCTTGCCCTTGTACCAGCCCTTTTACTCCAATCCATTTATCCCTTTTCTCGTAAATCCCTTTTTGGTTTCAGGGAGTACGGAGGATAAAGGGCTATTTACAATGTTGGAATGTCTAGGAGGGACAACTGGAATTTTCACTGGTTTGATTTGGTTGCCAAAGCCTATTTTGGCTGCTCCACGCAGAGTTAGAACTGGAAGGCTCAGCTGTACTTCCCAACCCATGCATAACCACCCTCGTGCTGCCACGCTTCCTGAAGTAATCCCGCTTCTTCATCACAACACGATTTGACGAGTAGCCTGTTATTCAGATCGGCATAGATTTAATAAGTGTTACATTGTGCTGCTCTTTTTTACTGCCCTATAAGCAGCTTTATTTTCACATGCTCAGTTCCTAGCCAGTTCTGGCGGAAGGTGCCAGCGTGGCACATTGCCCTACCACAGCCCTTGGTCAATTTCAGCATTAATGACAGACTGGTATACTGAGCAGCAGTATTGGGCATCAAATTATTTTAGCAACAATTTGGAATACTTGAACAAAACTCCTTTATATTGTAAATATCCTAGTTTATGATTGAAGCAGCAGAGCATATAATTCGTCCTATTAATTCAAATGGTAATTTATTTCTGTCACACTCAGGTGCTCTTAACTGGCAAGGGAACAGTAACAGTAAGTCATGGTACCTTACTTAAATGTGATTTTATTTTTCCTACCATATTGTTTTTGATAGCCTTTTTTTTCTTCTGCAGTATTTTTCAGACAGGCGTTGCTTTTTCTATGGCACAAATATTTCTCTGCCGGGCATGTAGCTACATTTATACTGGGTACCCATAAGCAAATTCCTGATTCGCGTGCCAGCCTTATGACCACAATTAAATGCTTGGAACTGAAATACACTGAGAATTTGCTATCCATAATTTTTGATCGCATTAAGGCCAACATAACCTTACTTCATTCTCAGAAATGCACTGTATAAAAACAAACTGTTTTGATTGTCTATGATAAGCTGTTTTTCAGAAACGTCACTTGTGCATATTACAAAAGACCTCACAGAATTGGAATATGTCAATAACACCCCTTTAGAATGACCTTTAAACCTGTGATTTTTCTGATAAATATTTTTTTAAAATCTACTATAAAATGCATTACCTGGTACCATTTTTATTAGATGTTCTTAGTGGCAGGGTTTCTTGTGGAGACGCTACAAGCAATTATTTCTTCCAACATCTTCACACTCCATGCCTCCATCAAGAAAACCAGACCTACTTGCTTGGTACAATTGTAGCGAGTGATGAGTATCTTCTCTGGGCCTGGTTGTGATTCTCAAGCAATGCAGGACTGGATATTGGGCATCACAGCTTTAGGCTGCTTTCTAGTAAGCCACCAGCAAAGAGGGTAACATTGCGCCTACAAAAAACACCTATAGAACCATTTCCAGTATGGGGATGACAAAATGTCTCTTGAGGCATAACCCAGGTATCGGTCATATCTTCCAGGTAGTTTGCTTTGTCTCTCCAACCTCCGATATGTTATGTTATGATAAAGAGATTGGAGTCCCTCCTCATTTCAAATATTTCCCTTTGTAATCAGTGTACTAAAGAAGTGAGATTATATTTGAATGATGCAAGTATATGGTCATCGACTCCCCCCCCCCCCCCCTTATATATTCCCTCCCCTCCCCTGCTCAAAGTAATGTGCGTCGGGGTGTAATAAGTGGTTTCTTTTCCCCGCCCGCTTCCTTTTTGCTCCCATATTTGTATCCTTCTTGTGTGGCCATGGAACAAGGGTAGTATAGGTAGAAGTATGGGATAGGAATGGCTAACTAGCTCCTTCTAGTATGTACAACCAACATTACTCATTTCAGTACCATCTTAACAGGTCTTCAGAGGTCATCAGGCCTGGACTTTTCCGGTGTCCTTTACATGGGGTAAAGCAGAGCTCATATCAAGGGAACACCTCAAATTCACCTCTTTAGTGTAACCAGGATATTTACACAGGACTTGGACCCAATGATGGAGAACAGTGCACCACAGTCTTGATGATCTCTCTGAAATGGGTGGACCAACCTCATCCTCAAGGAACATTTTGCCAAAAAAAACAAAGACAGCGGGACACCAGCACACACTTCCAAGGAAAGTCACACAGTTTCTTCCAGAAAGCGAATTCAGATTTGTTGTTCAAACCCTCACACTCCTGCATCTGGATGGTGGTAGTGGCCTGCTCCATAGCCTCCCAGACTCCACACTGGCACCTCTTAGAAGTATCATACTTGTTGCTACATGTCTTGTCCAGGGCCTGAAGAAATATGATATATATATGACACCATATGCAATCCCACACAATTATTTGCAACTGATTATTGCAATTCCACAAGCATAAATTAATTAAATTCGGGAACAACCCTGTCATGTTTTCCATCCTTCACTCACGAGTTACTGCATCGGGCATTTACACAAGTCCATGCCATTGCCCCTCCACAACTACTTATCTTCTCAAGGTTTATTCCTGAACTTATCTGGCATTCAGTTAAATTTTCCTAGATTGTCCTGTACTTCTGGCACTGTCCCTGGCTTCATATAATCTTGAGTTCAAGGTTGAGATATGTACCCAGGCTTCCGTTTAATTTTGTGATGCTGGGTGCAGCCGAAATTCACCAATTGTGATCTGGATTGCTCCTACCCAGGATCAGGCCCAATCCTACCAGCTCACGAGAGCCCTTCTATGACGACATACATTTTTATGCCAGTTGCCCGCAGCTTGTTTTGGCAGTCTTAGTTTTAGGATCTTTCCAGTTTAGAGGCAACGCCCATAAATCATAAATGGGAAAGGGAACCCCCAAATCAGCTTTGAAGTGTTTGGCATAATCAAATTAGTAAAACAGCTTACCAATGAGCCCATTTTGTAAGCCCAGTGATTATTTTTCTGGCAGTATTGAAGACATAAAAAGAAATGTTAGAGACACTATTGACACAATATGCGTAACTGTAGCTTAGACGAATCATAGAGGCCCCTTTGGTCCGAATTAGCCCTGTGTATGCATATTTGCATTAGTTTCACGGACTACAGTAGCAAAGCAGCCGCTGATGTGGCATTTTGTGTCTGACTTTTGTGAAACAGAAGAAAGTAGGCAGGAAAAGAAACATCACAACGTGAAACACATCACGAAACACAAATGCTTGTTAGTGCTTGAGTATAATGTCGGAGTTAGCAAGGCGGAACAGTTTTGTGGAACCCTTGATGAATCAGTTGCGTGGAATTATTTTATGGGTGGATTTGCACCCTTAGCCTAGACCGAATCTGTGAATCCTAGTTGAATCAATTTTTTACGCACCACAATTTCCCATAGTTGAAGATCTCTGTATCTTAGTGGCACCCCTTAGTGCACCAAGCAACATCGGGGAGTGATCCCGTGCTCCCTAACAGGGGCTTTTTTGACAACAACAGAGTAGAAAACCATATTCACCCCAGCCTGGAAAGAGCAGGAGGAAAGGACAGAGTGCTTGTAGAATTATTGCCTTTAAAATAACAAAACAGAGAATTTCATGGATGTCTCCAGGGTCATCAGATCACCACATTAACAATACTTGTTCAAATCCATAAAATAAGCTCTCCCATTTCTTCCTTTTGATAAATTAGAGCACACGTCCTTGGGTTATCAGTTTTACCTATTATCTATAGCATTTTAAAGATTTTGTATTTATTTCGGAGGTTTTTGTGCGTATTTAATTATGAAGCATCTCTATCCAGAAAACCTATAAATAGCATATCTGTGCAGGAAGAGATACAAAAGAAAACATCAGTGGGTGGTACGGAGCGGGAATCGGCACATGGAGGTGGCAACAATAGCAACAGATCTGAGAGAGCTGCACAGCTGTCTAAGTCCAGTGACATAGCGGTGACCATGAGACACAAAAACAAGTAGATGCAGTTTTTCAGCGCTACGCATCATCAAAGGCAGATAAGGGTCGGTGCAGTCCCACCGGTTTAGTAATGCCCTTCCACTCTGAACCATAAGTTGGTTCCATTTTTGCCCCATCTACCATTTCAAACAGCCCAAGAGGCAGTTGTTTGTCATGCTAATCCTCCTGGGAGAGGTTAATCTACTTTTTTGATTAATTTTAACCTATAGTGCCGAAGAAAACTGATTCATTTAACTGCATTTCACCTCCTGCACTGCGGAGGATTCTTCCAGCTTCATAACTTGTCATCGTATTATATGTGCTTCACTGTGCACATTCTTGGCTCGGCTTCCATCTAATATCTACTGTCATTACATGCCACGCAGCTCCTTTTTCATGCAAATTGTTAATGAGACTTGATTATAAAGAGTTTTATGTTTGTCACGAAATGTCGTCAGACAATAGCAAGAAGCCCTATTAGGCAGTAAAACTAATTTTGCAATTTTCCTTAACTTCACCAAGACACTGTTGGTGATTAGTCATGTAGTGGTGCATCCTGACTGTATTTATTTAATAATTTGTTGGCCTGGTTGTACTTATATGTTGGCTTTACTCCAAGCTTGGATGATCTACACATCCTTGAAATCAGTATTAATTATCAAAATGAGTCCACAGTGAAACACTGTTATTTGGTGCCATTACCGTTAGATGTAGACACAAGATAGATGAGAAGGGAGAACCCAAGGGAAAAAAGTGACAACTAGTATGTTAATGCGTTGTAAATATTTTTTTCTCTAAAACATCTTTTCCATTGCTTGGTAAAATAAATCACTGAAAGGTTGAAGATCAGGCCAAGTTTTGAAACTCACGTTCTTCTTCTGTGTTCTTGTTTGTGCAGGACCTTTGTGCTAATAATACCCACTGCTGATGTCTGCCGTTGCTATACCACAGTTTGACTGCTTCCTAAATTAGGAGTAATATATATATGTGTGTGTGTGTGTGTGTGTGTGTGTATATATATATACACACACACACACACAAAGAGCAGAGGAATTACATGTAAACATTTTCGTAGTTTCAGATATCATCATGCATCATTTAGTTTGGCACAGTTTTATCTTTTAAAAGATTGCAGCAAAGAATGTTAACATGAAAGTCGAATACCTCCCCCTCCCGCTGAAAAAAACTCTTGCATTGGTTAAATTGTATTTTGGCAATTAGTCAACAAACTCCCAATTTATCTTTCCTTTATTGTCTTTGAGCGTAGTTGGGAAAATAATTTTGATCCTAGTGATTGTGATGTATCATTACAATAAATACACTTGTCAGACTTTTGACAGAAGAAAATATCAAAACGACAGAAACATAACACGGAGGTAAGATTTTTATGGCATGGTTTTTAATTTGCAAATCTGTTTGGGAGAATAAAATCCATGAGAGTTTTAACTTTTCTGAATCTGCCAAAATAGTTTTGGAGGTAATACTTACTTCACTTTCCACTCTCTCTCATACTGTTAACATCAAAGTTAAAGTTTAAACTCTGGAACAATTTCTTGGTTACGGGTCGTAATGTTTTTGTAGGTTGATTGGTGTACTTGTTTTTATATTTTCCTGAATTTATATTTTGTTGGTTTCTCCATTTACAGTGGTATAACAGAGAGTGACAACGTGTCTCAACCATCTGAGAAGGCTCCTGTTTCTTGCTATCCATGCAACTGGATGAAAACCGAGACAGCAGAGCTGGAGAGCAAGTCCCCCTTTGGCAGTCCACCTTCTGATGTGCTACCTACTAGGCTGTCGTGGCCAAACCAGTTTTGTGGGGTTACGGAGGGCCTAAACAGGAATGATTTTATGCTGGACCAGTGCCGAAGCTATTACAGCTATCCACGACAAAAGACGCCCAGCACACCAAAGCGGAACCTGCCTGCCCCTTTTGACTTCAGTGCATGCGAACTCTCTGCAGGGTGTCCGCAGCTCATAGCAAAGGAATTTAATAGCTTACCCGCTGGATGTCCAAAGTCAGCCAGCTACTCATTGGAATGCTCTGGTGAGAAAATACCAGTTGAAACCAGCACAATACAAAGCCAGTCGTGCCCTGCCTTACCCCCTCGCACACCAAAGTCACATGATGGGAAGTCCCCTCTTGATCTGCTATCTATAAACATTAAAATAGATGGGGCTGAGGAGGGGGTTCAAACGGGTTCACCTGATTTTTCTGAAGAACAATATTTAGGAACAAAGGACAGGCAGGACATTTTCTCAATTTCTTATCCCTTCTCTTCGCCTCTCCACATGCAGCTAGCACCTCGATCTTGTGGGGATGGCTCTCCATGGCAACCTCCTTCGGATCTCTCTGGGTTGTCAATCGAAGAGGTGTCTAAATCTCTAAGGTTCATTGGGCTGCCAGGAGATGTCTTGTCCCTCTTTGTGACTGAAAAGATAGACGGAAACTTATTACTTCAGCTTACTGAAGAGATCCTTTCAGAAGACTTCAAATTGAGCAAATTGCAGGTTAAGAAAATCTTGCAGTTCATTGGTGGTTGGCGGCCCAAATTATAGCTAAATTGCTTAAGCTGTTCTCGAACAAAGTGGTGTGGGGATGTGCCTGAAGTGCTGCGTCTAGATCATTATTACATGTTTTTGCACTAATAAAGACCCTTTATTGTAAATAGTGGCAAAATAAATTCTTACTATGCAGTCTAAGGTACGAGTGGTGAACAGAATGTTTTGTACTGTATATCAATAAAAATGATGTCTAGAACATGAGGCGTGCCTTGTGCATCACTGACTATTCAGCAGCTGCTAAACACAAATATTTAAAAGGGAACGTCTTTTATTCAAGTAGTTTTATGTCAAATATTGTAATATTTATTATTAAATAGTCAAAATGCTCAATAACAATTTCAGCTTATGTTTTTTTTCTTAAAATAGAGCGATTTCTTCCTCGTTTCGCTGGTAGACTGTAGGATCCTTAAAATCGTTTGCTCAAGTGTACACTGTGTGTATCTCTTCTTGATGTTATAAATCGTTTGTCCAAGGAGGGCAAGAATCGCTGTTTTTCCCAGTTACTGGTGCAAGAGTTATGTGAAGCTACTTAGATTATATTATGTGAGTGGGAACCAAAGTCCTTGGCTACCTGATTGACACCACTGAAAGAATATTTCTTTAGATCAGGTGCAATTTAAGTGGTGTGTGTTGTCTAGAAATGGCTCCCTTGTTTGGTTTGCTTAAGGACGTAAACTTCATCTCAGTGATGACGCATAACAAAGCAGAATTAGGCCTCTCACTGTTGGTTGTCTCAAGCAAACAGGGCGTGGTTTAGCAGTTGAGGACAGACTAATCCTTTCGAAGTGCAGTTGGACTCACTGCATATGGTAGAGCGGATAACCCAATTCAAACAAACAAAGGCACCCATATCAGGTTACTATGGTTTAAAAGATCAATAGGCAAATGGGGACAACACACTTCTGCACATTTTCTTGGAACCTCAGTGCAGCTTTTTGTCGGTTTTGATAGTGGCTTTATTCCCATGGGTATCTCAGTGTCTAATTTCATGCAGACCAAACCTCTATACATAAAGCTGTATGAACTTAATAGTAAGTTTGAAGGGGGTGACAAATAACTACAACACTCAGCAGGGAAGGGGTAGTCACTAAGTATAAATTGAAGAAGAGTAGGGTAAACACACATCGTTGTATGACACCATTTACTGTTTTTAATTCCTTTGGCGGCCATTCTTCGCTCCCTTATTGTACCTTTGTCTGGGAAGCAGTATTACGTGATGGGAAAATGCTTGTAGGCCAGTTTGCATCCTGTAAACAAAGAGCTTCCGTCACTGGATTGCATAAACCAGAAAATGGACAGCAATGGATGAGTCAATAAATACATCTGATTAGGGGTGCTTTCATTCTTTTTTACTATTTTCTGGGCATTGAGAGTGTCCTCATATTATAGACAATGCATCTTTCCTCCCTAAATCCTGTCTGGTAATAGTATGACACATGCTGCATAGTAACCGATTCTAACAAATGTGTTAGAGAATGCTGTCTGTAGATCTTTTTCATGGAGATCTGTGAGAGCAATCAAGCAATAATTCGAAAGGAATTTAAAGTCCCATTTTCTGTAAGTGAATCCGAATGGGCCATGTCCTCATCTGCAGAATTCTGTTTTAGATTCCTTTTATTTATTGGAAGTAGGAGTAGAATATTAACACACTACTTCATCCAGGGGATATTATACTAATTTCTAGAGAAGGAATCCTTATACGATCTTCAGTGGGCATGAGATATCAGAGAGAATAGAGGCAAACTTGCACTATATATTTTGTCTTTTTGTACATTACCCCCTCTCATCCTCTCTGACTCAGACTCTTCCTATGTTGTCCTCTTATGTTCCAAATGAAACATTCTGCACATTGTTCTCACCTCCTCTCTTCAATAAACCTATCATTCGTTCCCAGTTTTCTGCATGTTCTTTTTCTGTAAAATGTTCAAGGGTGATTACCTGTACAGTCTTTCCAGCCGTTGCACTTTTCTGGAAAGCTA
This sequence comes from Pleurodeles waltl, assembly GCF_031143425.1. Taxonomy (NCBI): domain Eukaryota; kingdom Metazoa; phylum Chordata; class Amphibia; order Caudata; family Salamandridae; genus Pleurodeles; species Pleurodeles waltl. Next base: position 578,937,705 of record NC_090439.1, on the reverse strand, counting down.
TTGTAGGTAATCTACGCATAAACCCTAAGTGTCTGTTATTCATTTATTTTAGGGCTCATTTTCAATCCTGCGGCCCTCCTTGACCATTGAAGTCCTTTTCTCAGACTCCGCTTTTCCCTAGATATTTGAATATCCAGTACAGACGCCATTTCTTGTCTCACAGATCCTCCGCCCTCTGGAATATACTTCCTCTTAATCCCCATCCTCTAGTCCTAGTCCTCTATCCTTCCAGAAGAAATCTAAAACTTACTTTTCTGCCAACAAACTCTAATCCACCTCTACCTTGATCTGTGATCGCTGAGACTCCTAAGTAAGTACAGTCTTGACGAGTCTCTAGTTTCAGGGAAAGTGAGCATGTATGAGTCTGTGAACAGCCCCTTTCCCACAGAGCCAGCAGTGTGTGATTCCTTACATAGGTGTTTTTTTTCTTGTGGCGCACACACTCTTGGGCTTTGCAAGCAGTTGTTCTTCTGGCATTCTGTTTCTGATAGGCATCTTGGTGTGCTGCCTGCTGCAGAGCAAACATGTTCCTGAAGAATGTGGCACACCTCGAAGTAATGGATTCGATCACATGACGTCTTTATGCTCTGTCTGTAAAATGCATTTTTTGTAAACAAAATGTTATTGAATATTGTGCCAGGATGTGCCATTACACCCATAACAACAGAATAGGTAACAAAGAACAACCTAATGAGATATAATCTCATAGAAATGTACCATAGATATAATACACAAAATGGAAAGGTTGCATAGCTAGCTAAAGTTATGCACACATAAAATGATCAGAAAAGATGGAAAACCTGCAACCCACTGTGAAATAATTTGCAGATTACTATTCCAGCGAATCTAAAGTTCCCCACTTTTCAGAAGCATTTGTCTGATTATGTCGTTAAACACGTAGGCTCTCTCATCCACATAACACTGCCATTTCCACAATGTATTTATCAGTATTTGGAGCCCTACAACTCTTCCACTGTCTCAAAACAATTTTATTAGCAATTACTACTGCTCTTATGACCTGTTTCTTGAAAATGTTCTTGGAAACAACTGGAACACAGCAAATAACTCAGAAAAATCACGTTATGTTGTGGTTGATCTCACATAAATGCAGAATCACAAGGATGGAAATACATTTTCTAACTGGTCCCATAACCATAGGGCCTTTCTGGATTTGTGAAAGGAAAGCCAGCATCTTGAAAAGAATGCGAGAAGAAGCTCAGGACGTTAGAAAGAGGAGCCGATTATTTCGAATTAAGTTGCACAAATTTATGAACACAGGATTAACCCCTTTGGTATTTATAACCTGTATAGAAACTGGTATTTAAATTCTGATAACCAGACGGTCCTTGGCTGCAGTTAATCATGACCCTAGTAGAGCTGAAGTAAATAATCCGCCTGTGCGAACACACATACATTTTCCCAAATTAGTTCTATAGATTGTTTTTACCATTACTATTCGTTCATAATATACAGGGAGTGCAGAATTATTAGGCAAATGAGTATTTTGACCACATCATCCTCTTTATGCATGTTGTCTTACTCCAAGCTGTATAGGCTCGAAAGCCTACTACCAATTAAGCATATTAGGTGATGTGCATCTCTGTAATGAGAAGGGGTGTGGTCTAATGACATCACCACCCTATATCAGGTGTGCATAATTATTAGGCAACTTCCTTTCCTTTGGCAAAATGGGTCAAAAGAAGGACTTGACAGGCTCAGAAAAGTCCAAAATAGTGAGATATCTTGCAGAGGGATGCAGCACTCTTAAAATTGCAAAGCTTCTGAAGCGTGATCATCGAACAATCAAGCGTTTCATTCAAAATAGTCAACAGGGTCGCAAGAAGCGTGTGGAAAAACCAAGGCGCAAAATAACTGCACATGAACTGAGAAAAGTCAAGCGTGCAGCTGCCACGATGCCACTTGCCACCAGTTTGGCCATATTTCAGAGCTGCAACATCACTGGAGTGCCCAAAAGCACAAGGTGTGCAATACTCAGAGACATGGCCAAGGTAAGAAAGGCTGAAAGACGACCACCACTGAACAAGACACACAAGCTGAAACGTCAAGACTGGGCCAAGAAATATCTCAAGACTGATTTTCTAAGGTTTTATGGACTGATGAAATGAGAGTGAGTCTTGATGGGCCAGATGGATGGGCCCATGGCTGGATTTATAAAGGGCAGAGAGCTCTAGTCCGACTCAGACGCCAGCAAGGTGGAGGTGGAGTACTGGTTTGGGCTGGTATCATCAAAGATGAGCTTGTGGGGCCTTTTCGGGTTGAGGATGGAGTCAAGCTCAACTCCCAGTCCTACTGCCAGTTCCTGGTAGACACCTTCTTCAACAGTGGTACAGGAAGAAGTCTGCATCCTTCAAGAAAAACATGATTTTCATGCAGGACAATGCTCCATCACACGCGTCCAAGTACTCCACAGCGTGGCTGGCAAGAAAGGGTATAAAAGAAGGAAATCTAATGACATGGCCTCCTTGTTCACCTGATCTCAACCCCATTGAGAACCTGTGGTCCATCATCAAATGTGAGATTTACAAGGAGGGAAAACAGTACACCTCTCTGAACAGTGTCTGGGAGGCTGTGGTTGCTGCTGCACACAATGTTGATGGTGAACAGATCAAAACACTGACAGAATCCATGGATGGCAGGCTTTTGAGTGTCCTTGCAAAGAAAGGTGGCTATATTGGTCACTGATTTGTTTTTGTTTTGTTTTTGAATGTCAGACATGTATATTTGTGAATGTTGAAATGTTATATTGGTTTTACTGGTAATAATAAATAATTGAAATGGGTATATATTTGTTTTTTGTTAAGTTGCCTAATAATTATGCACAGTAATAGTCACCTGCACACACAGATATCCCCCTAACATAGCTAAAACTAAAAACAAACTAAAAACTACTTCCAAAAATATTCAGTTTTGATATTAATGAGTCTTTTGGGTTCATTGAGAACATGGTTGTTGTTCAATAATAAAATTAATCCTCAAAAATACAACTTGCCTAATAATTCTGCACTCCCTGTACATTTCAACGTTCTGTAGTAAAACATCAATTGCCAAAACGAAATCCAACACTGATTGAAAGAAACAGAATATATTTCAAATGCAAAAACAGCTTAAAAAATAAATTTAATGATCTCGATGAAAGGCAAGCACAGTAAACATTCCATATCGTACTTCCTGTGGGCGTATCTTATGTGATGACTTCTGTATTAATACCTGGGAAACAAAACATCTTCTAAGCCTGTGTGTTGATGGGATCCACGAGGTGTAGACTCACAATTAATCTCTTTAATGTGTTCTAGGATGACCCACTGGTAATCCTCCAGTGAGTGTGCTTTCTCTTTCAAATGAGTGGACATTTTAGTCATTGCCCGTCCACTTCTCAGGTTATTCCGATGTTCGCAGATGCGAGTATTAACCTTGTGGGTGGTCATTCCCACACAATGTTGGTTGCATGGACAAGTGATAGTGTATACTGATCGTTGGGTGTTACAGTTGGAGAAGTCTCTAATGTCCTATGTTGTGCTGTCATCAAAGGTGACCTGTTTAGTGACCATTGTTAGATGGCACACACTGCAGTTCCCACATGAATAATGTCCATTGGGTAGTGGTAGGTAGTTGATATCATCTGTTTTACTACGAAGATGGCGTGGGCAGGTGTGAACAAGCATATCTCTAAGACTCTTTCTCGTTTATGTGAAAACATGGGTTTGGCAATATTTAATGAGCCACCTTTGAAGATGCGCCAATGCTTGTTGATGATCTTTCTTACTTATTGGAGGCTATGTTAAATGTTGTGATACATATCTGTCTTTCCTCCTTCTCTTTTTGGGGAGGGGTGTCCAGAAGGCGTTCTCTGTTGTTATTGCGAGCTCGCTTCATGGCTCGATTGATTATTCTTGGGGGGTATTTCCTAGCCTCCAGTTTAGATGCTAGACTCTGGGCTTGTTTTTTGTAATCTGGTATATCTGAGCTATTTCTTCTTAATCTGAGAAACTGTCCAAATGGTAGGTTCTATCTCAAATGGCAGGAGTGAGCACTATCAAACAGGAGTAAACAGTTTTCGGGTGTTGGTTTTCCATGGTTGTTTTTTTAAGAGCACCATTGGTGGCTATAATGTTTAAATCCAGGAAGACCAAATGTTCCCTGCTCATTGTGTGAGTGAATTTCAAGATCTGGTCCTGTCTCTTTAATCACTCTAAAAATGTCACCACTTTGTGTCTCATCCCCTTTCCTGATAACCAAAATGTCATCAATGTACCTTTTCCACAATACTATGTTGTCTCTGTATGGATTAGTGGGGTTTAGGATCCTCTCTTTCTCTAGATGATGGACATAGAGTCTGACCAGACTCTGAGGGAAGGTGCTTCCCATGCTGGTCCTGTGTTTCTGAAGGTATACATTTTTCTCAAACTCAAAAAATTACCACATTCCGTGGTGTTTGGTAGTCCCAATCTAAGTCGAGTGGGGTGCAGTTTGCAAATAGGTGACACCACACCCACAAACAACATATATTGCAGCCCATTACTAATGGGGGCTATGATAACTATGCCTCTCTTGTATTTCCACAGGTATCAATGACGGACAACATAAACTAGGAGTGGCACCAGGGAGTCCTCCTTGGTCCTGGAGAGGAGCCTAGGGGAAAGGCTCCAAAACATGTAGACAGGAAGTCAGGTACATTACATCCTCCACTCCGCAGCCCCCTTTTTAATCATGCTGCCTCTAAGAGATCTATTCAATAATTGGAATTACTAGGAGATAGTTATTTTTAACTCACCCAAGACTCCAAGACCCCACCACTCCTATCCCTCCTGTGATTCACATTGACAAGACCACATCAGTGCTCCCACGTATCCCATAGGTCGTAGCACGCCCCGCTCCATAGCGGAACGGGAAGAAACCCAATAATGAAGCATGCCACCAAGGGGTAACCCTGGTACGTGAGGGTTTTTCTAAAAGGAAAATCCTTTCTCCTATCCATCCTGTGGTAGTTCTTTTAGCTGGGCCTCTGTTGTAATATTATATAGGCTGTAAGGAGGACAGACCCAGCCCCACAACCTCCTTCTCCCTCTTTGTTTTTGGTAGTGAAAGGTAAATAAGATACATCCCAGTCAGTGCAGTTCACCAGCTTTTCATTTCTCTGATACCACAAAGTGATCACTCATTTTTAGCCTGGACCCACAAAGTTAGTTTGGATCCCCATATCAATATGCTTGGAGCTTTTGGCAATGAAAAAGGCTAAATCTGTAAGTCTTTAGGCAAGGCCAAGGGCTAAATCTGCAAACCCTCTGTTTGCTTCACACTTCCCTGATATGGGAAACTGTGCCAACAGGCAAGAGTTAGTGGTGCATGTCAGCACTTTAGATATGTTTTTATACAGTGTTTACCACGGCTTTTCAATTTACAGTGATCTAAAAGTAGTCCCAGAACGTGATAAAAAGCGCCCTTCCTCTCTCCACACCTGTGACAGTGTCTGTTATGCTATGATACTTCGCTCAGTCATTTAGAAGGTAAACTAATTTGGTTCAAGATAATCAAATTGAACAAATTCAATAAGAAGTTTTGAGATACATGTGCTTTGTATTCCACGGTCTTACTCTAGTCTAGCTCTCTGCTTATATCTGCAGCTGTCTTGGTCTGACCCTCATCAGTATGCTCTGAATAACCCCAACACTGATCTGTATACTATAGTCACCATTTTCCTGCTCCTGTGTGTCAACAATGTGGTCAAAGTGTTATAGGTTTGTGGTTTGTTTTTGTTGCTGCCCCACGTTTAGCGTACTACTTGTACAATTGAGCAATCTAATATAAATCATCTAATTAAATTGCGTATAACTGCCTGAGATCATCGAATGAGCATAAGACATTAGTATCATATAAATCATACTCATGACCAGGGCTGCATGTTAAACATTGTGTTAAGGTATGTAAATCAGACAGACATCAGAGTTGAAGGTCCAGAGCATAGGTGGATGTCATGTGGGTGCACTTTATGCATCTATGCCCAGTGGTGGGCTGCCATGACCATCTTAGGAAGGATTCAGAGGCACTGCTCCATCATGGAGAATAACATTGGGAAGTGAGGAGGGTGTATCAGATCCACAGACAGGTAGTCATTTGGTTGACCACTGAAGTTGGGTGGCTAAATAATATAGTTTGTGTTTTGGGCCACAAGGCCAGCGCTGAGATCAGCAACACTAAGTTTTTAAGCAGCACTTTCCTTGTGCAATTTTCCTATATTAAATCAATAAGCATAAATTCAAGTCTCCAAACAATATCTTCGGTCCTATGGCAAAAAATAAAGTAATCTTAGTAGAACAATCATTCTTAATAATGCCTCCCTTCCCATGACTGATAGAGATAATCATTGCCAAACTGCAATGGTGCCATGGGCTTGATTATGTTGCCTGAAAATATGCCAGCATTGGTATGGTAAACCTGCTATCCAAGGACTGAAACATACTCCAGTCCTCAAACTAGTGGAGTGGGGAGCAGGGTAACCTTGATTGGTCCTTCCACAGACTCATGGGGAAGAGGCAGGATTTCTCCCAGTTCATGCATAAGCCGGATACCAGGCTGATTCCTTCAAATTTGTCCATCAAAGTCCTCAGTTTGCTTCTGACGTCTCTTATGCAAGTTAACACTTCATTATCATACTGTGATGTTCATCTGAGATTAGCATTACCCTGTACAGTCACTTCATTCTGATGGAGCAAGCTAATGGCCCGGTGGCCAAAGCAAAGAGAATAGGTGACAAATTGCACTATGGCCCTAGTATTGAACACTCTATTGAGATTATTCGAGGACACTCAATATTGGTTCTGAATACATCAGTGAGATCATGGACAGTGTCTCAGCTCCAAAGCCCTTTTTCCTTAGTATCACCCAAGACTACTGAAGGTGTTTTTCATGTTGAGTGATGCTATTTGTAATGTTAATTATCTTACCCATCAAGTGGAAAAGCCTGCATATGTTTAAGTAGACGGTGCGACCAGGGATAAAGCCATTGTGCTGTATTAATATTGGGACTATAGGAAACAACCTGTTTGCCATAGTTTTCCCCATTGTAGACAGTGAACAATATATTGCCATATCCAATTGGTCCCGATTGGCTTAGGCAGCTTCATTAGATTTGCTTATCTTGTAGATGGATAAATGATACCAACTTCCATGGTGGACTTATAATGTAGGAGAAAGAACATCACTAAATGTGGTGTAAAACCCTGTTGTTAGCCCATCAGATTCAGGTGTGTTACCTCCTGACACTAGGTTAGTACTCTGGCAGGTTTGGCAATGCTTTCAAAGCCTCTGCCTGAGTTTCTGTCAATATGGAGGTGCAAATCTTTGATAGGAAAGATCTTATTTGTTATGGCTTCAAGGGACGACAGTTGATGCCAATTCTCTACAACTATGAAGTTAATAATATGTTCTATTAGAATTTGATATAAGTTCTACAGACACCATTTTGGCCTTGTATTATGTTTTAATACACATACATCTGATAACTACTTGGAGGTTCTTCCATTAAGTAGCAGTGCCTCCCATAGAGTTCTCATTATCTCAAAAGTAAAGCACAAATACCTTCCTTATTGGATTCCAAAATGTGGCATCCTGGAGGGCTTGCAAAGGCTTCAAAAGTATTATTGTAATCAGTTTCCCACCCCAATTTAGTCTTAACAAGGTTTGTAGTCAGATCGTGTGCACCTGAGATATTTCATGTTATGTGTCTGTTGCTTAATATGAGCTGAACCTAAAGAACATTTCAAGCGAAGTGTGCAAATCGTGGCTTTTTGAGTGATGCAAGTATTCCTTGACCCTTGGATGCACATCTAGCCACGGTGCAAACAGCCTCTACTATGACACCTAATTTCTCAGGTCTTCATCTTGTATTCAGAAGACATGCCTAATCATTTGGAAGGGGACCTGTTTAACTGTAATCAACACTGTTAAAGTCTGCCCACTCTTTTTGAATTCCATATGAGTTTGCCAGATGGTTAAAGAACAATGTTAAGGATGTGCTGGAGTGTACACACTAAACAGAAACACTAGTTCCTCATTTAGTTCTCCACCCACCAGACCAAAACTTCGATTATTATTGTTCTACTAGGGCCTGTCCAGATTAATGCCTCTCCTGCATAAGCACAAGATATAGGGATGTATAATTCATCCTTAAGTTTTTTTTTAATGCAGTTTGGGCCCTCTGGTTTACTGACGTGTATTTCTTGCAGATATATAATGTCTGCAAGCTCATCTTTTGTATTGCCAGAAAATGTTGATCTGGAAATTGAATATTTGATGCCACCAATCCACTACATCTGGATCAATAGAAGCCTTTGGATAGTCGCTACTTAATTGGGGAAAGACTGCATGTCCTCTGTTATAACAAATGTAGCTCACTAAGATAAGGTTGATGAGTAGCTCCAAAGCATGCATTACTCTGGTCTCCACCCAATATTCTCTCCCAGCATTCTAATATCATCTACAGTCATGAGAGTGGTGACTTAATGGTAGTCGGTGAACTAAGTTTGAACATGAGCATCTGTACCAGTGTCAGAAAAGGAAGTATCTGCATCACTGTGCCTCCCATTTCTGTTGTGTTGTGTGCCCTTCAGCTGCCACATGGTCATGGCATCCTGTTCTATCACCACTTTTTTTCCTTCTAAGACATTGGTCTTCAAACTTTATATTGCAGCGCCCCCAACACCTCCAGAAAATATTGGGGGCCCCCTCTGAATTCTTCATAATTATTCTATTAAATTGGCAATTCTCAAATATGTCTAGACTTACTTAAACATTGCAGTTAAGTTCTGTTACTGTTTTAAAAATACAATCAAATACATGCTGCCAAAAAATACTGTTCTGGTCAGGCAGGCTTTACTTACTTGTAAACTTATCCACAGTGTGATTATTAGAAGTGGGGTTGAGAGTTTTGCAGAGTATTTGGGGTCCCCTCACTTTTGACACATACTCCCAGCTTAGATATAAATGACAAAACATTTTTAGTGATGGCCCATTACTGTTGCTCATTTTTGCACCTTAAAACAAAGCCCTGTTATTGGCCTAATGCTTCTTTTGGACATAGTCTGGTGCCCTGCCCCCCTGGGATCACTTGAGGCCCCCCTAAAGAGGGCCGACAGTCCAGTTTTAAGACCCCTGTTCTAAGAGATGAAGAAGACAGATTGACCCATTTAGCTCCCTAGGTGTCAGCTATTTCCCACTGTTCTAGGGCAGCGGCAATAACTAGAGTTTTGGCAGTAATAAAAAACATGTACATGAGTCAGTTACTCATAGCTGATGGTTGAGATTTGTGAAAGAGTTCCAGCTGTGGTGAAGTCCTGGAAAATAAGATTTTTACAGTCTTGTACTCTACTAGGTTCAGTCTGCCTCACCCTGTAGTGGATCAAGTCACTCCCAATCTGTTGCGCAGTTATTTCATTATAATACAAAGCAGGGTCAGTCACCCTCTCAGCCAGCTTCCTCTGGATGGCCTGCAACAGCCCACTTTCTTGATCCATATTGCCATCATTTCTTCCATATTGGACTATTATTAACAATTGCTTCCATATCGGACTATCTAGACTACATTGTTGCTTGGATTAATGTGCCTGCGACCTTCAGTGGTTGCAGGTTCATTGACCTGGGTTTGCCCATGGTCCTTGCAACTCCGGACTTCTAGTAATTTATTCCCTGGTTTATCTGCATGTCTGTGGTGCCCTGCATTTTTGTAAAGCTACCTGATTGGCTGTGTAATGTCTGGGTGTGGCCAGATGGCATTAGAAGAGGGCTCAAATCACACAAATCTGTGGCGTAACAACTGGGACCCAGGCATTGTCCTTCACTAGCATGTCTGGATGGGCCAGTCCATGTAAGACATGGCTGATTCCCCAAACAAAATCCTTTCAGCTCCTGGGCTCTCCATTTTTGTGACAGCCCCTGTAATATCAACTGGGAGGGGAGATTTCTCTCACCAACTGAGTCCATTCGGTCCACTAATGGGCCCGCAAACACCCTGGCTCCCACCTGTTCTCGTTCCCTAAGTATACTCAGGTTTTCAACCATAGATTTTGATCTGCTTCCTTCAGTGCCCAGTCCTGTTGTTGCTAAACTAATCTTTGGAAAGGGCCTAATCGGGGGAGAAACATCCACTTTCGGTCCAGCCCAATGATTCCATCTGCTACTGTTCATGCCTTGCCCGAGTCGGACAGCCCCTGTTAGTTGTGACTTGGACGTTGCACTGGCTCCTCTCATTCTGCTGCTGCCACCATTGTGGAGACTGCCAAGACCCCAGTAATTCATCAGCATCAGGTCCAGGGCGCAGACTACTGCTTATGTTTCGGTCTCAGCTCGCAATCCTCAACAGATTTCTTCACAATGCAATTAAGTATATAGGATAAATTTCTTAGTAAGCTGGTGGCGGAGCACTGGGTTCAGAGGGCCACTACCATGAACCACTGTCTTCATCATTGAGCATGTGAACAAACATCCTTAGTTTGTATAACCTAACCTGAGATCAAGCTTTCCCACAAGATCTGCTTGATCTTAAGGTGCTAGATTACCTCACATTAGAGCTTTGTCCTCAATCACTATAAAACACTTCCAGTCTGTATTAAAAGTTCTTTTAAGTGGAAACCTGTTGACAGTGAGGGTTTCCAACTTTATGTCTAAATGCCTTCGAGAGCCAATGTTAAAAAATAAAAGGTAATATTGAATCATTTTCAACAAAATACGGCTTTGTATTTTCCAATTCAGTATTGTGGAATTAACATTATGCTGAATTTAGCATAAAAGCTTGTTAATATACATCAAAGCATGGGAGGCCAAAGCCCCCTAAGATAGAGGCCTGTACAATTCTGCTTTAGGATTGTAATTTTTTTACAGCTCAACCCATAAAACAATTAGCAAAAAAAAGAAATCTCACTCTACCATGTAATTCACTGAAATTTTATTTGGTTAGTAATTTAATATTTCAGATCAGTAGTTGAACACATTGAAAATGTAAACAAAAACTGTATTGCCTTTGCTGAAGGTGTTCTATTGTAACATATTGCCTCATCCTGCGATTTTCATAAATCATCTTCATATGTTTTTTGATTTTCTTAAATTTACTGGGGAGCAGTTGATAAAAATAGATAATTCATTTCCTCAATATATTTTTTGGCCGGAGATAGTACTAAAACCTAGAACAATATCTAATCTTCTCTGGGTTTGTTACAAAAAAAACATAACATCAGCACATGATGTATTACACTCCTGATCAGCAATCGCAATTCCTATGGGATCCAATGTCTATCTAATGTAAAATTTGCCCAGTGGATGCTCTGCATGCTCAGTCCCGAGAAACCTTTACAGGACGTAGAAGAAGGCACCCATCAGATAGAAATATGTTAGCCTCCCATTGACGCGCTTGTTTTCCTGATAGTTACCACTAAAAATGTATAGACTTTTAAAATTTGTAGTACTTACCTGTGAGTAGAGAAGAGTAGGAAAATTATGGCCTCCTAGATGTTTTACTCTTACTTGGTTTATTCCACGTGTAGCATGTAATGGGTTGTAATGTCTGAGGGAAGAATTGGACCTGAGGTTTTCATGAATTGGTCCCGGTAGGTCACACCTTTTTTTCGTATTCTCTCCACTGTTGACAGGGCCACTCTTTCTTTCAGTGGCCTGAACATTTTTCATTTTTTAATTTACATTTTTTGGGTTCATCAAAACAAAGAAAAGTAAAAAGGTGACCTCAAATACTATGAAGTGCATTTGTAGCCATAGCAATTTTTGCACAGTAAGCAAAACTCATGACATGGCAATGGAATAACACATATTGTCTGCACATATTACAATAAAGCAATAACGTGGTATTACCTTAAAGTTGTCATACAATAATTACATGAATAATGACAATATTGATCTTAGTAGGACTCTTTAATATCTATCTCTGGTCTGGTGAAGGTATGTCCCCAATGGACCCCAATTATCCGTCAGCCTGGAATTAGGAGGCACTATTTCCCATTTGACCTCCAACTGCACATTACAATATATTCAATTTTATACCCAGTCTTTAGATTTAGGTGATAGGGCAGGGCCCCAGTGGATTGCAACTCATCTTTTGCCAGTAACAATACTAAAGTAGTAAACTTCATAGCTCTCATAGGAATATCCTTTACGGACAGTCATGTCTGCTGAGTTCTATAATCATTTGGGTAGTATCTTGCCAGATTTTAGCTATGGTTGGGAAAGCCATGCAGGATGGGGAAATCCTGTCTCCTCAGCCTTACATCTACTTCAACTCAAATCATTCCTCAATCTGAGTCAGAGCGAGGCTGAGAAGACTATACTAAATTATGTGGAAAAATAAATCATAATCTTTAAATAAGTCTTAGTTTGTAGTTCGGGGAAAGGGCCAAATTTAGGGCATAATATGACTATTGCTTGTTCGTGAGTGGTGTATCAAGTTCTGGGTTGCACTTTTCTCTTGAAGTGGATTGGCAGATTGGGCACTTGAGATTGGATGGCTTTGTAGAAACAAGAAATCAGGCTTTTTGGAGAAGGGGTGTCATCACTCATTGCTTGAGTGCCAAACAACAGAGGGCCTCTGGAAAGGTGAAAAATGTAATGTGGCAAGGTTCATGAATCCTAAAAATAAAAAATATACTTAGGGGCTAAAAACGTTTTTTCTGGTATAGTTTCATTTGGGGAAAACTTAACGTCTGGGAACAAGTCACCCACTTAGGTAATTTTGTGAATTGTGAGCTAGCTCTACAGCCTATGTAGATGTGAGCCACGGATTGTGCAATAGAGAAATTGATGTGATCTTCACATTTTTCCAGCTTATCTATCCCCACGGATTTCATATATTCATTTATGTAAGTGCTTATGTTTCAATTATAAATGCATATCGGATTAAGTATTAGCACCACACACATATTGTTTAAAGCTTATTTGAGTATCAATTGCTAGGTCAGCAATTGTTTATATAGGCAATTCAAATCACCAATGGTTCATAGTGTTCAATGTTTCAGCAGTTATTTGTATATGTGCTTCAAACAGTTAATAATGTTTCATAGAAGCAGAAGTAGGGGAAGGTGTATGTTGATTGTTATTTTTGATGACATTCAATAAGATGGTCACACTTTTCAAAACAATCTGAAAAGAATATTTAAGCAAATTGAAACAAGCATTAGGAGAGCAGAATCTTCAGACTTCTAGGGAGATGAGAGATTAGGCTGGGGCAAACAGGAGCTGTAAACACCTTTTTGAAGCCCATGTGTCAGGACCTCGGACCACTAGGCAGGCCTTATTGGGGCACAGCTCTCTGACTTTGATTTTGATTCAAGTCATAAAATATATTCTTAGTTTGTATTCTTGAGTGTGTCTCTTCACAATAGGGGAAGGAATTCAGTAACTTATTAACAACAAGGACCTCCTCTGAGTCTCACAGCACTGATTATTGCCCAGAACGCACCATGCTCATCTAATGCAGAGGTGGATTTGTCGTTTACTGTCCACTGGTTTCTCTGTCTCAAGTTCGTATATTGGCTAAGTCTTAGATGTCAGAGGGTTTGGAGATTCTAAAACTCAAGCCGTACTTGGTATAAGTTTCAGAAAACATATGATTTGGCACTCATTGCATGGGGCCAATCTTTGAGTCATATTGAGTGAGACACACAATTTTTATCAATCATTACTTATGATGGAGATCCCTATTATAATATTGATTTCCTCCCTCAGTTCAGACAGTAACTCCCTTTCTGCTTGGGGTTTGTCAGACGTTTGACTAATGAAGTGTATTTCCAATTTCAATTTCATTTTTGATTTTGAATCTCATTCTGAATCTGATTTACAGTGGCACACATGTTGAAATAGGAGTAAACTTCAGGGAACCAGTAATGCAACAACTCTTAGCAATGGGTTTCCCTAACATGGATTAGGTAACTTTTGTTGCAAATGAACATGCTGCAACGCCCTTTGAGCTATTTTACTCATGAGTGGAGTTTGACTCTAAATCCAAGCACTGGACACTTTCTTGCATACAGAGCTGCTGCAATATCTGTTAATATAAACCTTATTGTGACTTAGAAACCCAGCTAGATATCGGGAACTCTAAGAATGGTTTGGTGGACTATAACTTCATGTAGTTGAATCAGAATTGGTCCCTTAAGTAATGGAGGGGCTATATGATCCTATTAACTGGGTATACACCACTACCAGAGACAGCAAATCTGCCTGCACATGATTTATATTATTTACTAAATCCATTTGTATTCATTTATAGAATTCTTCAACAATACCTTTCACACTCAACAGTGACTGGGGCAATAGTGCCTGGCCCTGCATCCCATAGTGCATCCTGCAGTGAAGGCAATTAGCAGTCACGGCTCTCTGGGGCTACAGGGGGTGGGGTGGGGGGTGCTCGCAGGGGGATGGGGATAAAGGAATTCTAATTTTAAAAAAAGTAAAATAAACTTCTCTGCTCCGCTTCTTGCCGCACCGCTCCTCTCTTCCATCCTGCAGTGCAGGCACAGGCTCCCAGTCTGCCCTGCAGCCAATCCCGACACTGCTCAGAGCAGCTTTAGGATTGGCTGGGAGTGCCCAGCTAGGGCACTCCCAGGCAGATTGGGAGCCTGTGCAGGCTCTCTCCAGCAGAGTTGCCAGGCTGGAGGGAGCCTACTGCGCATGTATGTTTGGCTGGCCCAAGACGGCCAGTCAAACATACATGCGCAGTGAGGGGAGTGCACAGTGCATTCTCCTCACTGCTCCTCACTCCATGGCCCCACCCCTTTTACAAGGAAGGGACAATAAACACAGTTTATTGTCCCTTCCTTGTGAAAGGTTTGCAACATCTGCTGCTGACGGGGGGCGACGCTCGTCTGCCCAAATGGAGGAGCCACCACTGACAATTAGTCTACCGACTGTTAATGCTATTATGGGCAAAGTGCCCAGATAGCGAGATGAGATTCCATATTGGATTGCTTGCAAAAACAAAGAACTGAAGTGGTTTATCCCCCCACAAACTCCCAAAGTAAAGATAGAATGCTATGTGTGTTCCACTTTGGTATACTGCTACGTATAGAAGAGGAACATGGGGAAAAATCTTTGCAAGCATCTACTAAATTAAGCATGTCCCCCTCCCCCACTGGTGGCATTCAAACAAATACAGAATTAACATGGAGCCACACCAGCTGTAGATATAGGTATGACATTAGTAGGTAATTCTGAAACAGTTTAGCCCCTATTGTACATAGTACGGCAGCAATTTAATCTCACAAGGATGCATGATTGTCTGATAAAGGACCATGTTCATGGAGGCTGAATGTACAGCTCTTTCCTCAACTGCCACATGTTGCTGAAAGGGAGTTGGACATAGACCCTGCTTACATGAGTAACATAGCTCAAAATCAGGAGCGAGAATACCCACTTGTTTCTAAGGTTCATTTAATTGTCTCCCATCTGATTCTAGGTTGATTGCTAACCAAGGCTAATTGTATCATACTGGAACAGAAGAGAGTGAAGACATTTATGGGAAGTTTGATTGGAATATTAAAAGAGCCATTATAACAACTTCTGAAGGACACCCATTTTAATGAGTGTTTTGTGTTCCTCTTTGTTCAGCATGAGTTTAATCCAATGGTTAATCTGGCGTTCTAGGTTAGATATTGCCACATCATCACTTTCCCAGTCAAGAACGTCTGCGCTGCCATTGACTCATATCCCCAGGTACTTTACCAAAGTCCTGTCCCACATAAGTGGGATTTTCATCTGCTGTTTTTCAGTAGAGGGAGAGAAATATTGAAAGCAAACAAATCTATTGATAATAGGAAATATAGTTGGGTTTTTTCAATATATATATTTTTTTACAAAAGTGTTGTATCATCAACATAAAGTGAGACAATAAGATGTCTGGGTGGGAGTTTCAGCCCTCTGCATGAAATTGTTGAAGCTAGTGGTTTCAAAGCAACAGCAAATAAGAAAGGCAACAGCCTTGTCTAGTACCCCTGAAAATTGCCAGTGATTCTAAATGCATGCTATTCTGTATGATCCGGGCTGTCTGCATTGAGTATAATAACCTATCTCATGCCATGTATTCTTGACTGACACCTATACACTTAAGTGTTGGAAACATGTAGTTCCATTCTAATGCTTTTGTGGCATCGAATTTACATTGAGGATAAAGTATTCTTGAATGACTGTCTTAACCTTCTTTCTGAACACTGGCTCTGAAAGGGCTCTGGAGGAAGTCTCCAAGAAAATGCTTTGTGTTTCATATTTGACAATGTGAATTTGAGGAGAATTGGAATATGATCTGAGTGGGTATAGGCCACATGCTTAATGGATTTTGTCCATGAACCGAATTCTCCACTCACTTTACCCAGGCTGGTTATGGAGGAGATTTCCTTCTGGATTCCAGTGGGTCCTTGAATTCCTGTCAGTGGAGTACAATGACTGCTCACCTTCAGGAGAGTCAGCCCTTTTCTTCATTGGCTAGCATGTTTAATGTATGATCTGGGGGTTCAATCCGTGCCTCACATTCTTTGTCGCTTTCCTGCAGCATTTATTTATTGTTGTATCCCGCTTTTCACATATAATGTTGTTCAGGACCTTACACATCCATTCTCTTCTTCCTAGATTTGGAAGGGTACTTCATCTACCCAATTTATGTTATATATACTGCTTGGCCGATAGACCCTCATGATTGTGTGGCCATCTTATAGTCCAATTTCTGGTGCCCCCAAAGCCAGCCTTTATCTAACTTAACTACTTAAACTCATAACCCCCCATGGTTGTAATGAGATGGCTCATTCGGCATTGGTATGTTGGACCGTCATGCCAATTCATGACAGTTTTCTCAATTTCATGCCCAGCCAAGACAGTACACTACCTCATTGATGGTGCTGGGGCGTTCACAGGTGAGATATCGGAGTTCGACTAAACCTTTGGACTTGATGACGAAGTCAGTAGTTAAGATCAAACAAACACAAATCAATAACATAAAACCCATTCAGCAATATTAAACACCACGAATAATTCAACACTAAATTGCGGCAGCAACTGGAAACAGTTTTACAAGTGAAAATAGAAAAAAGATGTGAGGCAAGCAAGCAGGCCCAATTTGAGACTGGAGATAACATGCATAAATTACTGACCTGGAAGCTCAAGAAAGATCAGGTACGGGGAATATAGAGGAACTTGTGGGTAGTTATTCGGGGATTAGGTTGACATCCCCAGATGATATTAAAGTCGCCTTCCTAAAGTTCTTAGCATCACTCTATAGGGAGGGGGGTAAGTAGTTTTAAGGCAGTTGCGGACTGGTTAGATATGGATGTTCTCCCCCGACTCAGACAAGATAAGCAGGCATATTGATTAAACCTATTACAGAGGAGAAATAAGAGTGATCCTGAAAGAGAGTAGTAAAGGGAAAGCGCCAGGCCTGGATGGTATCCCAGTTGAACTTTATCAGGTTTTGGGTGATTCTATTATCCCTCCAATAGCCCAATTGTTTTCAGAGATTTTTGAGGAGGGCGTTTCGTTGCCAGGTTCTTGCTGCAAAGCCACTATTTCTCTTATTTTAAAACCAGGAAAATCTCCAGTAAGATGTGAATCTTATAGATCAGTATCCTTGTTTAATAGTATAAGTAGATTATTGCTTGATGAGGGGTTGCTATGTAATCTAAATATTGTCTGTTGATTAGAGGCAAGATTAACTCTATCCTTAAACGTAAACGTGTGCGTTGAGGTTAAGTGAGAGAGGTCCGGTCTCCCTGGCGCAGTGTATCTCCATATGTGAGTGACCTCTTCTCTTTGCTTGGACAATATGGAGTTGATTTAGCCAGAGGTGTATGAGGACAAAAAAAAAACACTAAATCAAACTCCAAACTGAATGAAGTTTTAAACCTTTATTAAAGTGCCAAAATTAATGTTACATAAATGGTGCGCAAAACTAAATTATAAACATACATGAAAATCATAGGCTGACCAAAAAATCTGAAAAGATTCAACCTACTAAACATCAATACTGTTCGACACTACAAAAGAATAATATAGATTAGCAACAACATAATATGAACATTATTACCAGATTTCAAAGCAGATGATGGTGACATCAGAAAAACATCAAAATACAGATTTAACAATCAAATTCAGATTTCAGAGCTGGGCCTTTCCTAACACTAACCAGAATTGTGACTTGCATGTGTGGGTACAGGCTAACACATGTGGGCAAAACCAAAAAAAAAAAAAAAACATAATTTGGAAAACATCCAACTGGGATAACTAACTATACAAATACGCTGGTGTAAGTTACTAACTGAAAAGGGAACAACAAGAAACCACATTTAGTTATACCTCTCCTCATGGGACATCCTACAGCATTGATTCATCACGCATATTCACCATCTTCTGGAATTGGTTGGCAGCAGTATCAAGAGAGTGCAAAACAGGAGCTGCCCATAGGGCAGATCAGTAGTTTAGTTGGGCTTATTAGTACTGACCCACATAACAGAAAAGAGCAGATACGACTATGATGAGAAAACTTATCAGGAATCTCGGAGCAGAAATGTGAGAGAGCAGACTCAAGACAGAGTTCTGGACAGCTCCAAGACAAGAATGGACTGACATAAAGCAAGTTCAGAGGGAGATCTGATCAATGGTCCAAAGTTCTTCACTAATTAAAATTACACAATCCATATGATTGGTCCATCAGGTGGGCACACACTGGGCTTTGATTTCAGCATCTAATCATTGCAGATGGCACCACCAGGTTCGCACCGTTTCAAAATGTTCTCAGGAAAAATATGTTATCTTCTTCCTCTGTCACAGTGTTCTGCCAAAATATTACACTTTCTAATAATCTTCAACTAACATTTCCTTTCCCATTGCACACAATAAACTAAGCTTCATGAATCTTCCTGTGAAACTCAGCAATTAGTAAAAAATATTGTTACATTAGCTAAACTTGAAACATGCTCTTCTCCTGGAGAACCATGGAACATTCAACATCATGTTTGCTGCCTAGAGAAAATAATTCAGGTTAAAGGACATCGAGGACAAATAATATTTTCCGTGACTGCTTGAAAATGAAGCTTCAGGCCTAGTCAAGTTAAGAAAGCCTAAGCACATTTAATACAGTTAATACATTAACAAAACCCTTTGCACACTTCAAATTCAAATCGAATATGCAAAGCAAATTATCTTTACTGAAGTATTATTCATGTTATGTCAATGCATTTATGTACTTATTTTCTTAACACACAATTCGTTATGATCAATTTATTTATTCAAAATATATTTTAGTTCTACTATTTTCTACTTAAAAATAATACTTTCAGGTTAATGTTTATTAATAATTCACTCAAAAATAAATGCACAGTGTTTTCTAGTTAAACATGGTCTCAGAATTACAAAAGGTTGGACCAAACTGTCCACCACATTTTAAACTTGTATGTTTTCATTCTTATGTTATTTTTCCCTTAGGCCTTTTAAACTGCGGATTTATTAGTTGTCGTATGCTACTTGTACGCCACTAATTAATTAGTAAAACGTGATCTATCCCAATGGTCCTCTCAAAACGCAGTCTTCATGACTTTTTACTGCCATATTTACGGAGGCATGAACCCCAGACCAAACCTGTGAAGCCACAAATCACTGTCTATGGTGGGTTTGTTCACTGTCACATTGTGTGGTGGGATGGAGGGGGCTGTATAACTAGCTTGTCTCCCATAAATGCTGCCATACCTGCAGCTTACCATACATGTTTTTCTCTGTCACTGGGTTGATAACAGTAGAGAGCTTCGTCAGAGCCAATGGATCTATCGCCATAAAAGCTATTAAACAACAAATTGTGATATGTTTTCATATCAATGTGTTGAAATATATTCAAAGAAGTGATTGCAAATTTCCTGAGACACCTCCAGATGATCTTGTGTTGAATATTATTCTACAGATTAGAGGAGTGAGAAACAGGATCACAAAGGTGAACTCGTTCCTCACTGGGACTGAGGCATCTCCTCTAACAAGTTATAGAATTAAATGGAGTTCAGATGCTCGGGTGATCAGGCGCTACTAGTTGACCAAGCCAGATTCACTAAATGCCAAGCACAAACTAATACACCACAGGGCATATGAGTCTCAAGCGAGTGGTAAAGGACTTAGTACCACACAAACTGATAACGTTCCAAGATGTCAGAGTGTGATTGTTAAAAATAAAACCAAAAAGTGTGAAGGAGATGCTTGAGGTAACTTGTTACAAATAGCACACCTGCACATATATTCCTCTGGTTGCCCCTACTAATTGCTAGGAAAAACTGACCACGGTATGGGTGTAAAAGCTGCAACAGAACAAAAATATATGGATACTAAACGTGATATCTTGTACCAGAATTGAATGTCAATTATTCTAAATCATCAGAAAATGTTTGAACCCCCAATTTTGCAGCAGATATTCTCTGTAAATTCACGAACACGTGGACTAATTCGGGATGGGCAGAACTGATGAGGCTGTATCTTAAACACACAGTCTGAAAATAGGAGCTAAATAGATGGGGTCTACTGTGAACTCACATCTGATCAGCAGGGCTGTAAATTCCATACGTAATATTCTGCAATGTTGACAGAACGATATTCCAGGCATTTTACTTTGTTTCAACAAACACAAATACTGTCAACAATCCAAAAAATACAAAAATATTTTGAGTAGGTGTGGCTCTCCCTAGTAGTAATACTGGCTCACTTCTGAATTTTGAAAGTAAGCCAGGAGTATTCATGGCTGACTCCTGAAACTCATGCAAATATTTGTGAATTACGCCCAAAAAGATAACTGAAAAAAACGATCCTCTGAGTTTTATTTTTAAGCACTCCTTGGGGCTAATTCACAAAATGTAGCCTCCACGACTCGGTAGCGGGCTCTGCTCCCAGGACTTGAACAAAGGGTCTTCATTACTCTGTCATACACACACTTCCGCTACAGTAATAGTGCACTGGTGCTTGATTTGTTAGCTCAAAGTCTTATATGCAAGAGTAGTGGATTATTCTAATTAATCTTTCACTCCAGAAGGTGTTTACTTTTACACCTCAAGGACAAAGGCTTATGTTTTTATCTCTGACTTCTTCGGCAGAAGCCAAAATTCTGCATGAGTCACTGTTTACAGACGTACAACCCAATTACAGTGAGAGCTCTGAATTAGTGAATACTTCTCACTCTTCAGGACCCAAAGAAATCCACAATGATCACCCTCCTTCACATTGGAGGTTAATTGGGTCTATTGGGACGGAGCTTTTGGAGCTGCATTTCTATCCATGTTTGCGGACGCTCCTGTGATGCGGATGCACCTCTCACCAGTTTCCAAATTAATTAAAGGCACTGTGACCGGGTCAGCCCGATCGGAGGCACGGCACCGGCAGAGCAAGTGTTGTTGCGTTCCCATGTTGCCATGGGAACGCGTTCACCACGAGGACGGCATTCGGAGGTTGCCTTGACAACCACCGATGACGGGGCCAAAGCGGATTGGCCGGCGGGAGGTCAAAGACCGTGGATTCCCCAGGAAGAGGCGGCGAACGAGGAGACGGCGACGGAGAAAACGGCGAAGGAGGAGACGGCGAAAGAAGAGGCGGCGAACGAGGCGGAATGTGCGGCGGACGAAAACAGAGGAACGACGAGCGAGGAGAAAGGCGGCGGCAACGGCGGGGGAGGAGAGCCACGCAATCCGAAGGACAACCCCGAGGACGGAGGGCGGCCCCGCGGTCTAGGAACTTGTGACGACGACGCCAGGGGAAGCGGAGTGGCGCCGGAGCCCGAGGGGACCAGAGAGCAACGAGGGGACCACCATAGAGCCAGCCACGGCCCCGGAGGGTCGTGGCTCTGGAAGGTACGGTCCTTGTGGACGAGCAGAGGGGCACCTTAAAGGGGAACGAGCTGGGGAAGGGAGGGAGGCAGGGTGAGGGGAGGACAGGGAGGGAGTCAGAGGGCACCAAAAGGAGCACGTAACGAGCACGACCAAAAGTAAACACATTTAGGAGATAAGGAAACAAAGACACAGCCCACCGTCCTCACTGGCGCACCCCCCACTTCCCGAACCCATTCCCCAGTATTACAGCTAAGCGAAGGACGTATGTAACGGCTGTCATCCCACTCACCATCGATATTTATCCTTTTCTTTCCCCTATATGCAACCCGGGAGCCTGTGAGGAGATGTCAAACACCACGTAAAAGGAGAAGAGGGAGAGAAACACGTTAGGAAAACGAACTTCACTCAATGAAGAACTAATCCTCAACTCACTGTACCGAACCATATACATCACTTATTCGAAACAACAAATAAATACTTACCTGAACAACCCCAGCTGCCTCTACTGAGTGTCTGTACTGTTTGGCGCTGCTACAGTGGTGTCAGAAGTGGGATCAACCCCCCCCTCGGGCAGTCCAAACAGTATACACTATGAGCGAAAGTCCGTCCTTAGAGACCATGGTCAAACAGCTAGTGGAGGGGCAACGGCATTTGCAGCTGGTCTGGGAAGCCCAACAGCGGGAAGCTAAAGAGGATCGGGAGGCCCTACAATCTGCTCTGAAGAGTCAGGCGACCATATTGGCTAATAATCAGTTAGTCCATGAAAGCGCGATGAAAAAACTAACTGAGACTATTGCCGCTAGCAAGGTACATCCGAACGTACCTAGTTCGGTACTACAGAAATACCAGGAGGGAGAGGATCCAGAGTCCTTTTTTACCAATTTTGAAAGAGTGGCTTCCTCCGCCCTGTGGCCGGAAGATAAGTGGGGACAGTACGTTGCTCCCTTACTCACAGGTATCCTACAGTCAGCATATCAAGCCGCCAACCCGGGTGGTGACACCCCTTATCAAGACATAAAAACTAGTATACTGGAAAGGGTGGGCCATGATGCAGAATATTACCGAGTTAAATTTCGTAAAATCAAATGGGGAGTCAATGAAGATCCTAGAACATTTTATTTTCGAGTGAAAGATCTGGCATTGAAGTGGTTAGGCCATGTAGGAAATAGTCGAGAGGAGGTTCTCAAGACCATCATACTAGAACAATACCTAGACGGTCTGCCCCCGTCTACAAAACACTGGATCAGGCAACACCCAAAAGTGGACACTGAAACGCCCATTGATCTCGCCTGTGCTTTCCACCGGTCTACTGATGTTAGGAACCCTCCGACACAAAACATCCTTAAACCAATTCTTCCGAGCCCAAAGACCTTGGTAAAAAGCCCACCCGACCACCTAGTACCACGAAGATTTCCGGAAGGTCCACCTACAATGGGACCCCAATGTTATAATTGTGGCGAATGGGGACACATCGCACGTATGTGTCCGCAAAAACAGGATACTGGGGAACCAATGGAGATAGGAATGACAAGGAGGAGGGTACTATGTACAGGAAAGGGTGCCCTCAAATTTAAACTAATGATAACCGTTAACGGGAAAAGAGTATACGCCCTGGTTGATTCTGGTTGTAGCCAATCGGTGATTAGAAAAGACTTGACACAGGACGACACCGAGGAGAAAGAATGGGTAACCATATGTTGTATACACGGAGACAAGGTCCAGTATCCTATAAAGGTGCTTCCAATCGTGTGGGGACCCTATCAGGATTTCCTACCCGTAGGACTAATGCCCCAATTAATCGAGGAGTGTATCATTGGGACAGATTATATCCACTTCCAAGAGTTGTTGGATCACGTTAGAGATAACAAGGTGGTCAAAGATTGGTGGAGAGAGGCTCCTTTCGCAGAGAGTTGTATTGAGTGTCCAGCTGATCGTAGAAGATTATCACGAAAGGAAAAACGACATGAGAGGGAGGAATATCGGAAGACTGCAGGGGAAAAATCGTGTGGGGGAATAGTGGCAGAACTTCAAGAAGCCCCTAGTAGTTTTAGCCAACAGCAGAGAGAGGACCCCTCCCTTACCCACGCTTGGAGGTCCGCCGTATCAGAAGAGACTGAGGAGGTGGGTCCCTACTTTGTAGTGAAAAATAACTTATTGTATCAAGTAACTACCACTCGGTTGGGTATACGTAAACACCAACTTCTAGTACCTACCGATTATCGTGATCATGTTCTTGCACTAGCACATAGTCATCCAGGGGGGGGACACTTGGGAAGAGAGAAAACCGAAGAGTATTTACTCAGAAAATTTTACTGGCCTGGGGTATATGCTCATATACGAAGGTATTGCACCCAATGTCCCCGATGTCAGTTAACCGAACCGGGTAGGCCCAGGAAGGCACCTCTGTTACCCCTTCCCATTATAGATATTCCCTTTAAAAGAATAGGGATGGACTTGGTCGGGCCCTTAATTCCTTCATCAAAAGGACACACCTACATCCTGGTCATTGTAGACTACGCCACCCGATACCCAGAGGCTATTCCCCTGACGAGTATGACAACCAAAACAGTTGCCCAAGCCATGATTAATATATTCGCTCGACTTGGTTTTCCCCATGAAATCCTTACAGACCAGGGTACCCCCTTTATGTCCACCCTAATGAAACAAGTGTGCAAAACATTGGGGATAGCTCAGATCAGAACATCCGTTTACCATCCTCAAACAGATTGACTGGTAGAACGATATAACAGAACCATTAAAACGTTACTTAAAAAAATCATCAATGAGACAGGGAAAGATTGGGACCAAAAGCTCCCACTGGTTCTGTACGCCCTACGAACCCACGAACAAGCATCCACGGGGCATAGCCCATTTGAGTTGGTGTTTGGACGCCAACCTCGCTCCCTACTAGACATGGCGGTAGAAGCCTGGGAGGCTGAGGCAGAGGAAGAGGGAACTCCATTATTAGAATATGCAAAAAAATTTAGAAAACACCTACACAGTTTATGGGCGGACGTGCATGCCAACATGGAAGAGGCCCAACGAACTCAGAAACTCCAATATGACAAAGGAAGCAAACTACGGGTTTTCCAACCCGAAGACCCGGTCCTAATAATGAGGCCCACCTCCGAACACAAACTCCTCGCCAAATGGCAAGGGCCATATCGCATTATCAAAGCGGTTTCCCCCGTCACTTATCTTATTGAAATATCCTCCCATCCGAGGAAAACACAAATATATCATGTAAACTTACTAAAAAAATGGGAAACACCCGAACAGCCTAACCAAACCATAGAAATGGGTCACTTCATATGTCCCAACAAGAGATTAGATATCGAGTTCTACCCCACCACCCCATCCCCAGAGGTTAGTTTACCCTCGGTGAACGATAACTTATCTGGAGGGCAAAAACAACAGGCACATACAATGTTGAAACAGTGGCAACCGCTGTTTTCCGAGAAGCCAGGAAAAACTTCCCTAATCTACCACAACATACGAACAAATCCCGGTACAATCACTAGAGAGCGTCCATATCGCATTCCAGAAGCTAGAAAACAAATAATTGAAGAAGAAATCAAAAAGATGTTATTCTTAGGAGTCATCGAACCCTCCAAGAGTCCCTGGTGTTCACCGGTAGTTCTAGTACCAAAACCTGACGGTAGCGTCCGGTTTTGTATCGATTTCCGCAAACTTAACACAAACTCCCTCTTTGACACTTACCCCATCCCGCGAGTAGATGACGTTCTCGAAAAACTAGGGAGAGCAAAATACATGTCCACTATCGACTTAACCAAAGGATACTGGCAGATTCCCCTAGCCGCTCAGGACAAGGAGAAAACAGCTTTTTCCACCCAATCAGGGTTATATCAGTTCACTGTACAGCCTTTTGGACTTCACGGGGCACCCGCAACCTTTCAGAGGTTGATGGATAGGATTTTAAAACCCTTTCCTACATTTTCTGCCGCATACCTAGACGATGTAGTCGTTTTTAGCGAATCGTGGGAAGAACATTTGGTACACCTACAGAAGATATTTCATGCCCTCAAATCAGCCGGCTTAACAGCCAATCCCAAGAAGTGTATCATAGGTAAGACAGACATCTCATACCTAGGTTATCGGATTAATCAGGGTACTCTACAACCTCAGAATCCAAAAGTGGAGGCTATCTTGCATGCCCCTCTTCCACACACTAAAAAAGAGTTACGTTCATTTTTAGGATTAGTGGGCTATTACCGACGTTTCATTCCACACTATTCCTCCATAGCAGCCCCCCTCACGGACCTTCTCGCTAAACACCATCCCAATCGGCTTTTGCCTTTTTCGGAGACACAGAATGCGAGTTTTGAACAACTTAGGGCCTCCTTAACCTCCAACCCCATACTACGCTGCCCGGATTTTACGAAACCCTTCCACCGATGCCTCGGATGTTGGGCTTGGAGGGGTTCTAGCGCAACCTGATGCGGAAGGCCTTGACCTCCCCGTAGTCTACATCAGCAGGAAGTTATGTCCTCGGGAGCGTAATTACCCGATTATTGAGAGGGAGTGTTTGGCTATCAAATGGGCCATAGACTGTCTACAATACTATCTCCTGGGCCGACCTTTTACTTTATTCACGGATCACGCTCCCCTGACATGGTTAGCTGCACATAAGGACTCGAACTCCAGAATACTCCGCTGGTTCCTTGAACTCCAACCCTTCTCTTTTCAGGTGCGACACGTACCCGGATCTCACCAAGCCCCCGCGGATTATCTGTCTCGTTTTCCCCTGTCTACCACTGTCCTAGAGCAGGACAGTTCTTGGGGAAGGGTGTGTGACCGGGTCAGCCCGATCGGAGGCACGGCACCGGCAGAGCAAGTGTTGTTGCGTTCCCATGTTGCCATGGGAACGCGTTCACCACGAGGACGGCATTCGGAGGTTGCCTTGACAACCACTGATGACGGGGCCAAAGCGGATTGGCCGGCGGGAGGTCAAAGACCGTGGATTCCCCAGGAAGAGGCGGCGAAGGAGGAGACGGCGACGGAGAAAACGGCGAAGGAGGAGACGGCGAAAGAAGAGGCGGCGAACGAGGCGGAAGGTGCAGCGGACGAAAACGGAGGAACGACGAGCGAGGAGAAAGGCGGCGGCAACGGCGGGGGAGGAGAGCCACGCAATCCGAAGGACAACCCTGAGGACGGAGGGCGGCCCCGCGGTCCAGGAACTTGTGACGACGACGCCAGGGGAAGCGGAGTGGCGCCGGAGCCCGAGGGGACCAGAGAGCAACGAGGGGACCACCATAGAGCCAGCCACGGCCCGGAGGGTCGTGGCTCTGGAAGGTACGGTCCTTGTGGACGAGCAGAGGGGCACCTTAAAGGGGAACGAGCTGGGGAAGGGAGGGAGGCAGGGTGAGGGGAGGACAGGGAGGGAGTCAGAGGGCACCAAAAGGAGCACGTAACGAGCACGACCAAAAGTAAACACATTTAGGAGATAAGGAAACAAAGACACAGCCCACCGTCCTCACTGGTGCACCCCCCCCTTCCCGAACCCATTCCCCAGTATTACAGCTAAGCGAAGGACGTATGTAACGGCTGTCATCCCACTCACCATCGATATTTATCCTTTTCTTTCCCCTATATGCAACCCGGGAGCCTGTGAGGAGATGTCAAACACCACGTAAAAGGAGAAGAGGGAGAGAAACACGTTAGGAAAACGAACTTCACTCAATGAAGAACTAATCCTCAACTCACTGTACCGAACCATATACATCACTTATTCGAAACAACAAATAAATACTTACCTGAACAACCCCAGCTGCCTCTACTGAGTGTCTGTACTGTTTGGCGCTGCTACAGGCACCTAATTAACAAATAACCTAATATGCAGATTAAAAAAATAAATAGATAATACATGCAAGGCCAATACGATTCCATGCTTTAATAAAAATCTGAAAATGAATTTGAAACTTGCATTGTGTGTAATTTTATGAAAATATACCAGAGTGAATGTGAATAGGTAACACAATCAAGTATTTATAGAGTGCACGCTCAGCCCTCGGTACGTATTATGACTGAATAACAGCTGTTTATTGTTATCCAGCTAGAATGGTAAATCTTTTGGCCACCTCGGTGGGATGAATGGCCCCACAGTGATTTGAAGCTGCGAACATAAGGTCAACACAGAGTACTAGAGAAGACACCATAATTCCACTGAGCTACTAGACCCTGGTCACCTTAAATATGGAGGGCTAGAAGGCTTTGAGTGACTAATTGATTTGGTCAGATTGTACAGTATTTCTTTGTCTGAACTATATTCTTTCATTTTTAATTATTGATGGAGAATAAGTCTGGCTGTGATTGTTAATTGGGTAATTCCTTGCTTTTGCCACCTCTCTCCTTGTAGCCATAAATAAACCTTTCGTTCTCATAGAAAATGTATTTTATTCGAAACAATGCAAGGTATTTGTCTCTGGCCAATTGAACCAACTCTGCTCCTGCGAGATAGAGAAATTTGTACCCCCTAACCCCATTTTCCTCTAGTAGATGTAATTTGTAGCTAGTCAATTACAAAACTCAAAAGCAAATGGTCCAATGTTTTTATATCAATAGAGTTTTAGCAAAAACAGAATGATTTGAATTAAAATTCATCCAAACATTTCCCTCTCCCTACTACTTTCTCAAAGGTAGTGCTCCAAACTTGTGACTGTCTTCTAATCCATTTATGTTTTCACTGTAGTGGCTAACATATGGGATAGTTGGAGGGATTTTGAACTGTTCACTACAACTGTGCTATGTAGAGAAACTAGAAAGAGTAGTTTAAGGTAATGTTCTGTGATTTCATCAATGACACTAGTTGTGATTCCATATCTAATTTAATTGGTGTTGTCACCTGTGAGCCCATGTTAGACTAACGCAGTAATATGTCATATTGAGGGTTATGAAGTATGCGTTAGCTTTATTAATTGTAGGCCTAACTTTGCGAGTGTCTTGGCCTACTTTCCAGGCCTGATATAAAAGCTGTATTTCTTAGCGTTTAATAAAAATGCTGACCAATTGACTTAAACTGTGAAATGTCTATTGTATTCTTTAAAAGTGCTCATAACCGAAGTTTTTCATGAGAACCAACTGCTAGGAGATGATGTTCTTGCTAATGCAACATTTTATATGTAATGTGTGTGAGACTGACTTTCCCAGGACAAGAACAATGAAGATACTGACTGGAGTAGAAGCTGCAACAATATTGTTACCTGACAAGCTGGATGATGAGGGCATCGCAAGACGAATCAATCAACAATATGAGAATGGAGAAATATTAGAATTCATAGGTTTGGGAATTTTTGTTCTATTGGACAGAGTGCGAACACACGATTAACTGACCAATACGGAATTAGGGGATAGTTTCAACAATTTTGACTTAACGCTGCACAGTGCGAAGACGGACATTGTGGCTCATTCTGCCCTTGCCTTCATGCAGATTCATTGCCCATTTGCTTGCTGACCGAAAAGTCGATATTTCTTATGTGTCTTTACTAGAAATGTACTTAATTTTAATGCTTAATGACTTTGCCCTTTTATAATTATGATGATGCAGCCTGACGCTTTGCTGATCGACTGATGCCCTGCGGAAAAAGACTGATTCTGCTTTGCTGATCCACCCTGAGGATAGGTGTATTCCGAACTTTGATTACTATGCATATTTGCCTTTTTCTGTCTAGGTACCAACTGCGCTAACTTGATAGAATAGTAGTTAGATGGTTTTCCAAATTCGTTTTACTAAATTGTTTTGCATGAAGCCCAACATGCTGATGCTAATTTGAGGTTAGTCAAAGAATTCTCACTAATAGATTATGATAACAGGGACTAATGCTTGATGAAATTCTCTGCTGAATTTAATGTGCTTCATTTAGCTGTTGCAGCTGACTCTGCTATTGATTTGCACCATAACTTTAGAATTTGTTGTAGTTCAAGCTTTGATTAGACTACGTTTCTTCTGCCGCTTTAGGTAACCAGTGTTGTTTCTGCATGTGTTTCATTTGATTTTGAGATTAATCTACTTGACCTTAGTATTGTTAATATAGGGAAATAAACTTTATTAAAGGTGTGGTTATTCCTGATTGAAGGGTCATGGTGTGTATCAACTACTGACTCCATTGATTACTAATGATTATTGATTATTGTGTATTGATTATTGATTATGTACTGGAGCTATGGTAAGAACATCTTAATTGTGAGTCAAAAGGTTCATCGACCCTTTCACGTCCCCTTGAAAATGTACTTATTAAGGACTGGCGCGCTAACAGTGAGGTTAGTAGAGGATGGTTAGTCTCCTTAAGAGCTTGCCATAGATGTCCGGTACAGAGTGATAACAGAAATTGTAAGAGACTGATGGTTCGTCTCCTTAGGAGCTTACCATAGACGTGCAGTACACAGTAACAGGTGTTCCCAGCGATGGTAGCAGCTTGATGAGTTGGTTCTTTGAGAGTTCATTATTATTGAGATTTGGATTTTGTTTTTCAGTGATGATAATTGG
Source organism: Pleurodeles waltl (assembly GCF_031143425.1). Classification (NCBI taxonomy): domain Eukaryota; kingdom Metazoa; phylum Chordata; class Amphibia; order Caudata; family Salamandridae; genus Pleurodeles; species Pleurodeles waltl. Next base: position 578,907,354 of record NC_090439.1, on the reverse strand, counting down.
AGAAAAAATTATGTTCCCTTAAGCCCAGAAATGACTTTTTCAGATCCTGGATCCTGCTAATGGTTGTTTGAGGATATTCCCAGCATTCTAGTGATAGTGTGAGTGAAATAGGTTGCGCTTGCACAGCTTATGCAAATCACAGGTGAATTGTGAGGTTTGTGAGGATTTTAGGGAGTTTGCATACTCCAAATGAAGTTGTAGTAGGAGTGTGCATACTCCGCAGTATGAGAGTAGGGAAGTCGTTGAACTTCTTGAGTGTGGCGCTTTGTGCTCATAACTTTTCCTCTTGGTTGTTGATGTACAGACCCTGCGTGGTCTAAGACTCCGGAGTATATTGAAAAGTGTATGAGACACTTGATTATATGTTGTAATTTGTCTGGTTTAGTAGGTTGACCTGGCGTGGTCAACAAGTCAGCATGTGAGTTAAAGTGAGCGAAAGAAAATTTTGGCTGAGGTTTGGCGAGTCCTATGTGCACCAGGACAGACCCATTAATCAGTTGAGAGTAAAATTTGTGGATCAAATTTTGCTTGTGAATCTGGGAGACCGAGAAAGAAGGAGTAGCTGTAAGTCCGGGAGCAGCCATCAGTGAAAAATCTGTAAGGTTTCTGAAGCGACTGTGTTACCTTTTCCTGTAGTAAACCAGCAGATTTGTTTTTGGTTTTTGATTAGTGCTCGTAATATTTTGCATTAGTTTTGTGTGAATTGGAGTTTAGGATGACAAGCCGCAAGACTTTGCCAGCCACAGTACGTGTGAGTGTGAAGTCATTGGAGCTGCGCTGGGATAGGTTATTTAGTGAGAAGGGTCGAACACGGATTGGCAGCCATCCGTGAGAGGCAATTGGTTGAGATCGTAGGTGAAAGGAATCTTGGGATTAAAAGTCACTTCCTGATTTGAGTTTGAATAACAAAAAGATAGAAAAGATGACATTTTTCAAAGCATTAAAAGTGCCCTAAGGGGAGATACGTACATTACACCGAGTGTAGGCGAGGCTACACTGCCAGAAAATACACCAGCTTACATTGTAATGGAAGAGAAAGGTGTCACACCATGTCTTTAGTTAAAGCAATGGTGCAAATTGACAGAGAAAGATGGGAACCTAGCATTTCCTACAAATGGGACGTTCAATTTGAGGGTTTTGGAGCATTTACGGATGGTGCTATGTAAATCGAAGCCCCTTCCGAGACCAGAACAGTTTGAGGCATTAGTGATTTGGGAGCTAGTAGCCAGACAGCAACAGCAGTTGAAATTTGAGATGAGGATGAGAAAGGCAGAAAAGACTCCTTCGGAGGCTAGATGGGACTGTGTTCAGAAAGCATTGAGAATGGAGACTTTGCAAAGGATTAAGTTGTTTCCGGCAATAACACAGGAGAATGAGAAGGAAGGAAAGAAAGCTACTAGGAAAACTAGTATAAGTCCGTCTGAGAGTAAGGAGGCTAGAAAGTCTTCAACTGTAGAGGAGGAATTGGACAATGATGAGTTTATTACACAGTTGTTGAGAAATCGACCACCACCATATACAGCACATGAGGGTGGTCCGAGTACTAGTGTTGATCCGACAGCCCCGGCACAGGTAAATGGGACAGTGAGTCTGGTACAGGTTAATGCTAACCTGACACAGAATGCGATGCAAAGTTGTCTTAATGTGCCTACTACTCCTGTAGTGCAGACCCACATGCAACCACCACAGGTGTAGAGCAGATAATTTATCCACATGTGCCCATCATGGAAACAACCTCAAACTTAATGGTGCCTACGGAGTAGGTTTTCCTGAGACCAACACCGGTTCAGACTGAGACAATTCCGATTTTGTTGCTCCAAGTGCAGCCACAGGTAATGCCATGATTTACGCCAGTGACTGGGACACAGTCAGATATGACTCCGATGATGAATCAGAATATGGGAATTATTCTCCCACAGAATGTATGTGCCAGAACAGCCCCAGATGCTATATCGCTACCTATTACTGTTGGTCCAGTGGTACCATTATTTTCACAAAAGGAACCGACTATATGTGAACAGGGAGCAATGTCCCAGATTCTAATGAGGGGAGGACATAATGAACATGTTCAGGAAGTCTCTCTGGTGGGACAGTCTTTTGACGGATCAAGATCATTGCTAGACATTAGTCCATTTGTAGCACTTCAAGACACTGTGGCAGGGCCAAACGTTAGTCAGAGTTCGAAATTATTGACACCTCCAACTCCGAATGCAGTTGCACAGCAGGTGCCACCGATCCAAGCAAGTTACATTTCGTTACAGGGACTGACAGCTCAGCAATTAACTGAATGGTTAGACAATCTGAATACCCCACAGAGTATCCCTAGAGGAGAGGAGTATTGTGCTAGGCTAAGCATGGAAGCGGGAGAACTCATTGAGGGAACGATGGGGGTGAATAGGTTAGAATCCTACACGGAGGCAGAGTTGAGATATCCGTGCCCAAAGATTACGAGAGAAGTGAGCAATGTGCATCAGAGATTAGCAGACTTGGCAGAGAAGTACGTCAAAGAAATAGAGAAGACGAAACATTTGAAAAGGAGTTACAGATTCGATTTTGAGGCAAAAGATTTTCAACACACGAGGTCTGCCGGAATTAAGGCACACCTTAAGCACCTTAAGGAATTGCTACAAAGTGCTCAGACCTGGGGAGCATTAGACAAATGGGAAGGCAGATGGGTAAAGAAAAGAGACAAGAGAAAAAGGGATTCTTTGGAGCTGACTGACTGAGTGATATTCTGTCATTTACAAATGATCATCCACAATTGAGAGAAAAACCAGTAGAGTGGTATCAGCAGACAGACAGGTTTGTGAAACTTGCAAAGTGTTTGTGGGAAGACTTGAACGCATTACTGGAGCTAGTGGTTCCAGCTGACTTGTGGATCGAGTGTAAAAGGAGTGTAGACTGGCCAACAAGTGTACCGAAGAGAGACAAGAATACAGGTGCACCGTCTCCTGGAGTAATGAAATATTGCTATAAGGTGATTGAGTTTCTGTTAATCGAGGATTTCGGCTAAGACTACTGATTGGCAGAGGATTGACAGGACAGCTCAGGAAGCAAAAGAGTCGATACATGCATATTATGAGAGATTGTTGCAGGCATTCAAGCATTACAGTGGTACAGAGACAATGGAGGCGAAAGACAAGCTTCATTTTGTGTTCAGATTTGTGGAAGGATTGAGACCTGAAATTAGCCAGATGATTAAGAGTCATTTGATTTGCTGGTAAGCAAAGCCGATTAATAAGGTGTTGCAGTATGCAAAATACTGTAGTGATGAGATTGAGTTGAAGCAGAAAAAGATTAAAGCGATGATGATGCAGATCAAAGCCACTCAAACCGGAGTGCAAGGGAATTTTTCGCAGCAGTTGCCACAACAGCAGCAGGGAAACATGATGTTTCAACGTCAGACGAGAGGTAGAAGTCATGGAGGCAATATAAATCGTGGTCCAGACTTGAATACTGTACTGGTTCAAAATGATGTGCAGGGAATGAAGAAGCTATTGCCATGTCACATTTGTGAAGCCTTGGGACATTGGAAACTGGAGTGTCTGATGATAGTGCAGGAAGGTGTTGTTCTGCAGAGTAATGAAATCAATTCATTCCAGAATGTGAGGGGACCAAGAGTGAGAGGTCCCAATCCAAATTTTCAGAATAATGTGAATCAAGTGCAAAATTTTCAGCCCATGCTGCAGGTGCAAACGCCCAATGCACGTGTCACAGTTGCAGCCAATGCAACAGCAGGTTCCCATGGTAACTAGACAGCAAATTCAAATACCTCAACCCCCGATGGAGCAGCAAGAGATGATGCTTTCCCAACAGGTCACAGGTCAAAGGCAAACCATAAATAGTAACACAGTGCACCAATTCCCGTTACACAGTGAGAATGGAATAAATGATAAATGGACGAGTGACAGTTTGGATGAGGAGCCATGTGTGCTTGCGACTTCCCTAGAAGTATATCAAAGAGGACCCTATATGAAGAGAAAGGTTATGGGTCACAGAGCTTCATTTTTGGTTGACACCGAAGTTACATGTGCTACAGTGATAAGTGCAGAAGTTCCAAACTTGCCCCTTTCAGGTAACACAGTCCAGGTTGTGGGGGTAGCAAACCAATATTTGACAAACCCGATAACAGTTCAAGACGAGATTGGCAATTTTCAGGGATTGCATAAATTTGTAGTATGCAATTCAAGTCCGGTATCCCTACTGGGAAGAGACTTGTGTAAAACGAAGTGTTTGATTACTTGCTCAAATGATGGAATTGAGATTCGGATGAAAAGTGATGATGAATAGAGTGTGAAACTACAAATGAGGAGTACCCTTTGCGTGAGTTTTTCCCGATTTTCACAGTGAAAGAGCTCCATCCTGATTTGCAGGAAACGGTTAAGGAGAAGGTGTGGGATTTGACAGGAAAAGAAGTAGGTTTGATAAAGGGAGTTGAGCCAGTCAAAGTTACTGTGAAGCCGAATGCAGTTTTTCCTCAAGTTCCGCAGTACCACATGCCGCAAGATGTCTTGATGAAAGTAGCCCATATAATTGCAGATTTTGAAAAGCAAAGGGTTCTGAAAGAAGTATTGAGCAGTCCATGTAACTCACCAATAATGGGGTTGAAAAAGCCCTGTGGGAAGGTCTGGATTGTTCGGGATTTGAGAAAAATAAATGAGATTGTGGTCAAATGTTGTCCCGTGGTGCCAAATCCAGCTGTGATAATGTTCCAAATTCCATGTGATGCATAGTGGTTCACTGTCATTGATTTGTCACAAGCATTCTTTTCTGTGCCTCTTCATGAGGATAGTCAGTTTCTCTTTTGTTTTACATTCCTGGATCGAGTCTATTGCTGCTGCAGAATTCCTCAAGGGTATTCAGAGTCACCTTCCATATTCAATCTGATCTTGAAAAAGAATGTGGAGTCGTTGAAATGCCTTTCCAATCGACCTTGGTGCAGTACATTGATGACTTACTGATTGCGTTCAAGACAATGGAGGAGTGCAAGTATGATACAATTGCCCTGTTGAATTATTTAGGAAAAAATGGTCACAAAGTGTCTCCGCTGGATTTGCAGTACTGTCAGAAAGTAGTGGAGTATTTGGGTCACCAGATTGAGAAGGGTTCAAGAAAGATATTCAAAGAAAGGATTACAACCATATTGCAGATAAATTCCCTGACTACACAGAGAGATGTCAGGATGTTTTTGGGAATGGTGGGTTAATGCAGCTAATAGATTCCAAATTTCTCAGTCATTTCAAGACCATTGCTGACGCTGACTCATAAGGAAGCCACTGATCCCATAGTGTTAGACCAGGATGACATGAAAGCGTTCACTGAGTTGAGAGAGAATTTGTGCAGGCCTCCAGCGTTGGTTATGCCTGATTACACGAAGCCTTTCACATTGTTTTGCCATGAGCATGATGCATGTTGTTTGTCTGTCTTGACACAGGTCTCTGGAGGCGTAAACCGCCCAGTAGCATATTTTTCAGCTACTTTGGACCCAGTTGCAGTAGTCTTACCGGGTTGTTTGCGTTCAGTTGCCACAGTTGGTCAAAGCCTTTCACATGTGAGTGCATTGTGATGGGATATCCCCTGACTTTAATGATCCCTCACTCTATTGAGATTCTATTGACAAGGTTGAAAACACAATATTTGACTGGTACGAGGTTCACTAGATATGAAACGAGTATTTTGGGGTCACCAAATGTATCATAAAAAATATGTACATTGCTGAACCCAGCAACCTTACTTCGGAGTGAAAATGCTGAAAATGAAAAAAAGGAAGATGTTGAGCACGATTTTCTCGAAGTAACTGATTTGAGCACAAAACCAAGACCTGACATTAGAGATACCAAATTGGAAGAAAATTACCACATTATTTTTGTTGATGGTTCCTAGGTGACCTCAACTTCCATCTGGAACAAAACAACGACCCCAGCACCACCACCCTGCTCGACAACCTCGCCAACCTCGGCCTCAAACAACTGGTGAACACTGCCACCCACATCGCCGGACACACGCTTGACCCCATCTTCTCCGCCAGCAAACACGTATTCTTCAGCCACGCCTCCGCCCTACACTGGACCGACCACAGCTGTGTCCACTTCACATTCCGACGCGAGACCCGCCACCTCCGCACCCAACCCATCCCTCGTCGACAGTGGAACAAGATCCCCGAAGAGCAACTCTTCTCCGCACTCGCCGCCAACCAACCCACCCTCACCACCGACCCCAACGACGCAGCCCTCAACCTCACAAACTGGATCTCCAACTGCGCAGACATCCTTGCTCCCCTCAAACGCACGCATCGACAGACCAACACCAAAAAACCTCTCTGGTTCTCTGACACCCTCAAAGAATCAAAGAAAACTTGTCGCGCCCTTGAGAAAGCCTGGCGCAAGGACCGCACCGCTGACAACATGACCGCCCTCAAGAACGCTACCCGCGAACACCACCACCTGATCCGCGCCGCCAAAAGGAACTTTTTCACCGACAGACTGGACAAAAACAGACACAACAGCAGAGAACTCTTCAGCATCGTCAAGGAGTTCTCCAACCCCAGCGCCAACGCCAACGCCGTCACACCCTCACAGGATCTGTGCGAATCCCTCGCCACTTTCTTCCATCGCAAGATTAGCGACCTCCACGACAGCTTCGGACACCAGACCCAACCAAACACCACAGAACCGGCATCCACGGCCATCACCCTCAACAACTGGTCCCACATCAACACGGAAGAAACCAAATCCATCATGAACTCTATCCACTCCGGCGCCCCTTCGGACACCTGCCCGCACTTCATCTTTAACAAAGCCGACGACATCATCGCCCTGCACCTCCAGACCGTCATCAACTCTTCTTTTTCTTCTGCTACCTTACCCGAATGCTGGAAGCACGCCGAAGTCAACGCCCTACTAAAGAAACCTACGGCTGACCCGAGCGACCTGAAAAACTTCCGCCCCATCTCTCTTCTGCCTTTCCCAGCCAAAGTAATAGAGAAGACCGTCAACAAACAGCTGACCACCTTCCTGGAAGACAACAACCTGCTCGACCCCTCACAAACCGGATTCCGAACCAACCACAGCACTGAAACCGCCCTCATCTCAGTCACTGACGACATCAGAACCCTGATGGACAACGGTTAAACAGTCGCCCTCATTCTGCTCGACCTCTCGGCTGCCTTTGACACCGTCTGTCACCGCACCCTAATCACCCGCCTCCGCTCCACCGGAATCCAAGGCCAGGCCCTGGACTGGATCGCCTCCTTCCTCTCAAACCGTTCCCAAAGAGTTTACCTCCCTCCGTTTCGCTCAGAACCCACTGAGATCATCTGCGGCGTACCCCAAGGCTCATCACTCAGCCCGACACTCTTCAATGTCTACATGAGCCCCCTCGCCAACATCGTACGCAAGCACAACATCATCATCACCTCCTACGCCGACGACACGCAACTTATACTCTCCCTCACCAAGGACCCCGCCAGCGCCAAGACCAACCTACAAGAGGGTATGAAGGACGTCGCAGATTGGATGAGGCTCAGCCGCCTAAAGCTGAACTCTGAAAAAACGGAAGTCCTCATCCTCGGCAACACCCCGTCCGCCTGGGACGACTCCTGGTGGCCCACAGCCCTCGGCACCGCACCGACCCCCACAGACCACGCCCGCAACCTCGGCTTCATCTTGGACCCTCTTCTCACCATGACCAAGCAAGTCAACGCCGTGCCCTCCGCCTGCTTCCTCACCCTCCGCATGCTCCGCAAGATCTTCTGCTGGATCCCCGCCGACACCAGAAAAACCGTGACCCACGCCCTCGTCACGAGCCGCCTGGACTACCGCAACACCCTCTACGCCGGGACCACAGCCAAACTCCAAAATCGCCTGCAACGCATTGAAAACGCCTCGGCCCGCCTCATCCTCGACATACCCCGCAGCAGCCACATCTCCGCACACCTGAGACACCTTCACTGGCTCCCAGTCAGCAAAAGGATCACCTTCCGACTTCTCACCCACGCACACAAAGCCCTCCACGACAAGGGACCGGAATACCTCAACAGACGCCTCAGCTTCTACGTCCCCACCCGCCTCCTCCGCTCCTCTGGCCTCGCACTCGCTGCTGTCCCTCGCATCCGCCGCTCCACAGCGGGTGGGAGATCTTTCTCCTTCCTGGCAGCCAAGACCTGGAACTCCCTCCCCACCAGCCTCAGGACCACCCAGGACCACTCCGCTTTCCGGAGACTCCTAAAGACCTGGCTGTTCGAGCAGCGATAACCCCCCCTTTTTCCCCTAGCGCCTTGAGACCCGCACGGGTGAGTAGCGCGCTTTATAAATGTTAATGATTTGATTTGATTTGATTCTTGTCTGAGATACAATACAAGGACACTGAGAGCAGGATATGCTGTGTGCACAATTACAGGTACCTTGGAAGATTCTTGGCTTCAGGGAGTGTATTCTGCACAAGTAGCAGAACTGGTAGCCCATACTAGAGCGTGCCATGTTTCTGCTCAGCTGAAAGTTACCATCTATACGGATAGCCAGTATGGATTTGGAATAGTTCATGATTTTGGTCAGTTATGGTCACAGAGAGGTTTCCTGACTTCTTCTGATTCACTATTGAGAAATGGTGAGAGAATCAAAGAATTGTTACATGCTATTCAATTGCCTGAAAAGATTGCCGTGGTGAAATGCAGTGCACATCGGAAGTCGCAAGACTATGGCCCTCATTCTGACCTTGGCGGTCGGCGGAGAGACGGCGGTCGGACCGCGAACAGACCGGCGGTATTAAAAATGGCATTCTGACCGCGGCGGTCACCGCCGCGACCGACCGCCACTTCCCCACTCCGACAGCCACGGCGGTCATGACCGACGGGCTGGAGTCTGCGCACTCCGGTCCGGCGGTCGACCCAAGACCGCCAACGGTATCATGACCCTGCTTACCGCCGCGGTTTCTGGCGGTCGGGAACCGCCATGCGAACCATGGCGGTAGGCACTATCGGGGCCAGGGAATTCCTTCCCTGGCACTGATAGGGGTCTCCCCCACCCCCCACTGCCCCCCCGAGTCCTCCCCCCACACCCTCCATCCCCCTGCCACCCCCCAGAGGTGGTACGAACCCCCTCCCCACCCCCACCCCGACATGCACATACACGCACCCCGACATGCACACACCCCCTACATGCACATATACACACCCCCTACACACACACATACACAACGGGGACACATACCCGCACACATACATGCCGACATGCGCACCCGCCGAACTACACACATTGCCCATAGGCACAGCAGCACTCCCCGCCCGCATGCACGCACTCACACACCCGCTCTACACACTCCCACGCACACCCCCATGCACGCACACATCACACAACACCCCCCCACCCCCTCCCCTCACGGACGATCAACTTACCTTGTGCGTTGGTCCTCCGGGAGGTGACAGGAGCCATGGGGAGGTGACCGCCAACAGAAGACCGCCAACAGAAGACCGCCACACAGAAATGTGGGTCGTAATTCTGTGGGCGGTGTTCTGCTGGCGTGGCGGTGGAGGTTGACCAGTCTCCACTTTCCCGCCGACCGCCAGTGTGGCTGCTGGCGGTTTTCCGGCGGAACGCTCCCAGCGGTCAGAATGCGCACAGCGGCATACCGCCGCGGTCGGCGGTCTTCACCGCGGCGGTAACTCGGCGGTCTTGCGAAAAGACCGCCAAGGTCAGAATGAGGGCCTATGTGTCATTGGGAAATGGATATGCAGATCAAGTTGCAAGTTGAACTGCATATCATTCAAAGACAAGTGGGAACTGTTACCTGAAGAAGATGAAGCTTGTACAAGCTATGCATTGAAAATAATCAATACCATGGAAGAACTGAAAACGTTGCAGAACAATGTTGACAGGGAGGAAAAACATTCATGGAGCAAAATTAAATGTGTGCAAAGACGAGATGAATTGTGGGTTTCTGAGGAGGGTCAATTGTTTTTGCCAAATAGCCTGTTGTCTCAAATGGCAGGGCACTATCATGGTCAAGCACATATTGGGAGGGATGCGATGGTTCATTTGTTCAAACATGATTGGTTCGACCCACAGTTTAGACAAGTTGCTGAAGGAGTTTGCCATTGGTGTGACATTTGCCAACAACTAAACACAGAAAAAGGGACAGTGGTTAATTTGAGCCACATTGGAAGAGCGGGAGGTCCATTCAGCAGAATGCAAATGGATTTTATTGAGATGCCAGTGTGTGGAAGTTTGAGATATGTGTTGATGATTGTTTGTACCTTTAGTCACTGGATTGAAGCTTGCCCTACACGAAGAAATGATAGTCCCACAGTAGCGAAACTACTGCTTAGGGAACTGATACCACGTTTCGGTTTTCCGATCTCTTTAGAATCAGATAGGGGAAGTCACTTCAACAATGAAGTAATTAAATTACTGTGTGCAGCATTGAACATTGAGCAGAAGTTGCATTGTAGTTACCACCTTGAAGCATCAGGACTACTGGAACAGATGAATGGAACATTGAAGTCAAGAGCTGCAAAGATGTGTGCAGTTACGAATTTGAAATAACCTGACGCATTGCCTTTAGTGTTAATGTCAACAAGAAAAACACTTGACAAGAAGGCAGAATTGTTGCCTGCAGCCGGCTGTTGGATATTCCGGCTACTGGCGGCTCAGAATCGGGAACGGCGTCCCGATTCTCCCTCGCAGACGCCGCCCCGCCATCATGGCAACGGCGACGCCGGCAACATCACAGGGAACCCGGATATCCGGGTTCCCGAAGGAATAGAAAGGATGAACGGACTTTGCGCGCGAGACGCGAAGAGAAAAGAAAACGCCGACAAAGGAGCAGGGACAGAAGACGAACGACCAGAGGACCCAGGAAGAAGACGGAATAGCAGAGAAACCCGGGAAGCTAGCGACCAAGGCCGGTTTGAGGTCCAGAGAAGACCCGAAGGATGAGAACTCCACCACGTCCCAGGAGGGACGTGGCTGCACCAGGTATGGTCCTTTATAAAGGACAACCTCTGGCTAAAGGGGAGAGGGAAACCAGGAGAGGGGAGGGGAGAGATAATACAAGGAGAGGGGAGGGGGACTTTGGAGGGAGAGGGGGAAGAAAGGGATGTTAAGGAAGTGAAAGAAGGAAAAGACAAAACAAGAACCACATAGGGGAAAGAGTAGAAATTTGGAATTTTAAGAGCACTACAAAGAAGGAATTAAAGAGCACCAAGGGGTTATAAACCTATCACTGGGAAGACACTAAGAGGTGACTGTTTTCTGTACTCTGACTTGCACATTCGACACCTTTCCCAAGGGACGAAGCTCTCTCTCTCTCTCTCTCTTTTCTATCTTGTACTATTAATACGAAAAGTACGTATACACCACCCCGACTTAGCCATATCTCCATTCCTCTTATTTCCGGTGCGTCTGGGAGTCCACAAGGAATATCTTCGCCAGTCAAGAGGAGACCTGGAAAGGAGAGAAGAGACATTCTATTACGGAGAGTCCACCGCCAATATAATATTAAAGTCTTTGTCACATCGTTAAAGAACTTTAAATAAATTAACTAAATCTAATACACTCGAGCCTCCTAGTCCTTATTATCGCCACACCCACTGCCACAGTGGTGTCAGAAGTGGGATCAGTGAAACGTGCGCGATAAAAGGACAAACTAGAAAGAAAGAAAATGGGGGATAAACCCACTTTGGAGGACATGATACAGCAACTAGCTGAAGGACAGCGACACCTTCAGCTAGTATGGGAGGCCCATCAGAGGGAGGCTAAGGAGGACCGGGAGGCACTGCAGAGCGCATTAAAGAGCCAAGCCACCATCATGGCCAATAATCAATTAGTGCATGAGACAGCCCTCCAAAAGCTCACTGATACCATCGCAGCTAGCAAGGTCCACCCCAATGTACCTAGCTCAGTTCTCCAGAAGTACCGGGACGGAGAGGATCCCGACGCTTTCTTTACCAACTTTGAAAGGGTGGCCTCCTCTGCCCAATGGCCAGAAGAACGGTGGGGCCAATATATAGCTCTATTACTGACCGGTATCCTACAAACGGCTTACCAGGCCGCTAATCGGGATGGTACCACACCCTACAAAGAAATTAAAAAGAGTATATTGGAGAGAGTAGGGCACGATTCCGAGTATTATCGTCTGCGCTTCCGGAAGATCAAATGGGGGCTGGCGGAGGACCCCCGGACATTTTATTATAAAGTCAAGGACCTGGGACTGAAATGGCTGGGACCTATAGGAACAGAAAGGGAGGACATTATAAAGGCAGTGATCCTGGAGCAATATTTAGAATCCCTCCCTCCCTACACTCTGAGTTGGATACGCCAACACCCGAATGTCAATACCGACATGGCCGTGGACTTAGCCTGCGCTTACCACTGATCAACCGACTTCAAGAGTTTAAGCTCTAAGACACCAACTAGATCCACAGTCATACTTTTAAGAAGTTTCCCTCGGAAACCCTAGAAGAAACAGGGTATCCCAAACTCGGGGAGAACCCGCCTATGCAACAGCCACAGTGTTATAGCTGTGGTGAGTGGGGGCATATAGCTCGCCTATGTCCCCGGAAAGGGGAAAAACCTGAACCCATGGAGATTGGGGTCACTAGGGGAAGAGTCTTATGTACAGGTGGGGGTGATACAAACAAAAGATTAAAGTAAACGGAAAGGTACTCCTAGCCCTGATAGACTCGGGATGTAGCCAATCCGTGGTAAGAGCTGATGTGCTGAGTCTATCCGGACAAACCACCCACCAATGGGTATCGATCTGCTGTATACACGGGGACAAAGACTAGTACCCCCTTGCCCTTGTAAGCATAGAGTGGGAAGATAATCATGACCTGCTACCCGTAGGAGTTATGGATCGCTTGGTGGAGGACTGTATATCGGGAACGGACTATATACGGTTCCCCGAGCTGTTGCAAACGGCCAGATCACAAGCTACTACAGAGTCCTGGTGGGCAGAAGCCCCGTTTTACGGTAGCTATATGGAGGACAAACCGTGTTGTCCAAAACCCACTAGACGAGAAAAGAGACAAATAAAACAACAGTATTGGACTGCAGAAAAAGGGAAGAATATAGAGAAGGTAGTGGCCAACATTACAGCTCCCCTTCCTTCCTTCAGAGTCAGCCAACGAGAAGATCCGTCGTTACGGAATGCTTGGAGAATGGCCAAATCTGAGTCTACTAATGAGGTGGGTCCCTATTTCATTGTCCAGAAAAATCTCCTTTACCGTGTCATCAAACGCGACAACGTTGAGAAACGACAGTTAGTAGTACCTGAACCCTATCGCTTACAGGTGCTCTCTTTGGCACACAATCAACCGGGAGGGGGACACTATGGTAGGGAAAAGACCAAAGAATATTTACTAAGGAGATTTTATTGGCCTGGAGTTTATGCACAACTCCGGCAGTACTGTGCCCAGTGTCCCTGGTGCCAAGTAATAGATCCGGGGCCCCAAAGAAAAGCAACCCTACAACCCCTTCCTATTATTGAAGTTCCATTCTCTCGGATCGGCATGGATTTAGTGGGTCCACTCCTTCCCTCTACAAAAGGTCACACATATATTCTAGTTTTAGTAGATTATGCTACAAGGTATCCTGAGGCTATACCCCTTTCTAGTATGACCTCTAAAACATAGCCCAAGCTATGATCCCTTTCTTTTCTAGAGTCGGATTTCCCCAGGAAATCCTGACTGATCAGGGAACACCCTTTATGTCTTCACTAATGGGCAATATTTGTAAGATCCTTGGGATCAAGCAAATCAAGACCTCAGTTTATCACCCCCAGACGGACGGTTTGGTTGAGCGGTATAACCGCACTATAAAAACACTGCTACAGAAAACGGTCTCTGAATCTGGACGAGATTGGGACCAAAAGCTTCCTTTAGTCCTATATGTCATAAGAACACATGAACAGGCTTCAACTGGGCATAGCCCCTTCTAGCTTGTCTTCGGGCGACAACCCCGTAGTCTGTTAGACATGGCAGCGGAATTATGGGAAGAAGAGGGAGAGGAAGAAAAGCCCCTATTAGAGTACATATACAACCTGAAAACCCACCTGCAATCCGTATGGGAAGACGTACGTAAACATCTAGAAAAATCACAAAGTACACAAAATAAGTACTATGGGAGAGGAACAAAACCCCGATATTTTCAACCGAATGATAAGGTTCTGATATTAAGGCGTTGCTCCGATAATAAACTCCTAGCTAGGTGGCCGGGCCCATATACTATATTAAAAGCCATTTCCCCAGTTACTTACCTGATAGAAATATCCAAACACCCCAAGAGAACTCAGATTTACCATGTTAACCTGTTAAAAAAATGGGAAGAACCCACAGTAGTACCAAACCAGTCAGCTACTGGATTCCTAATAACCCCGGAGGAACCCCTGAATATGGAGTTGTGTCCTACGAACACCAATGTAACTATAGAGACACCCCATATTAATGCTGATATCACAGGAGATCAGATGAACCAACTAAAAACCCTATTACAACACCATAGCCGGTTTTTCTCAGAAATCCCAGGTAAAACCCATCTGATCCAACACCACATCAGAACCCCTGTGGGGAAAGTAATACGGTTACGCCCTTACCGTATTCCCGAAGCTCGCCGACATTTAATCGAAGAAGAGGTACAAGCTATGTTAAAACTGAAGGTAATAGAACCATCGACAAGTCCATGGTGTTCACCCGTTGTCATTGTCCCAAAGCCGGACCGGTCGATACGATTCTGTATTGACTTCCGCCGACTAAATGAAATTTCATTATTCAACACGTACCCAATTCCCAGGGTGGATGATTTACTGGAACTACTGGGGAAAGCCCGATATATGTCAACACTCGATTTGACCAAAGGGTACTGGCAACTACCCCTCGCACCAGCTGATAAAGAGAAAACTGCTTTCTCCACTCATTCATGACTCTACCATTTTACGGTGCTTCCATTTGGGCTCCATGGGGCCCCAGCCACATTCCAAAGGCTAATGGACCACCTTTTGAGACCTTTTCAAAAATATGCTGCTGCATATTTAGATGATATTGTGGTTTTCAGCGACACCTGGGAACACCATCTTATCCAGCTCCATGAAATATTCCAAGCACTGCCCACAGCCGGCCTCACAGCCAACCCAAAGAAATGCCACCTGGGTTATGACCACATTGCGTATCTGGGGTATTTTATAGGACAGGGCCCGCTCCGACCTAAAAAAAAACAAGATCGAGGCCATCCAACAAGTTCCTACCCCCACTACTAAACGGGAACTTCGCTCCTTCCTGGGGTTAATTGGTTATTATTGTCGGTTTATACCTCGGTATTCTACCTTAGCCGCCCCCCTCACTGACCTCCTCAAGAAACACCTCCCATCGAAAATACCATCCCTTTCGGACAAACAACTGGCTAGTTTTCTTCAATTGAAATCATGCCTCACTACAGAACCGGTTTTGCGGTGTCCCGACTTTTCTAAGGTTTTCCATCTCTATACGGATGCCTCGGATGTGGGGTTGGGGGCCATTCTTTCCCAACCCGACGAAGGTGGACATGACCACCCCATTGTTTACATCAGTCGGAAATTATTGCCCAGAGAATGTAACTATCCGATTATTGAACGTGAATGTCTGGCTATTAAGTGGGCTGTGGAGAACTTGAGATACTATCTACTTGGACGTCCTTTCGTGCTGTTTACTGACCATGCTCCCTTGACTTGGTTAGCTTCCAATAAGGACTCCAACTCCCGAATCCTTCGGTGGTTTATGGAACTTCAGCCCTTCTCTTTTCAGGTCCGTCATATTCCGGGTGCTCTCCAGGGGCCTGCTGATTTCTTGTCTCGATTTCCTGGTTCTCCGGAACTGTATCAGTCCCGATCTTGGGATAGGGTGTGTAGCCGGCTGTTGGATATTCCGGCTACTGGCGGCTCAGAATCGGGAATGGTGTCCCGATTCTCCCTCGCAGACGCCGCCCCGCCTGGGCGTCATGGCAACGGCGATGCCGGCAACATCACAGGGAACCCGGATATCCGGGTTCCCGAAGGAATAGAAAGGATGAACGGACTTCGCGCGCGAGATGCGAAGAGAAAAGAAAACGCAGACAAAGGAGCAGGGACAGAAGACGAACGACCGGAGGACCCAGGAAGAAGACGGAATAGCGGAGAAACCCGGGAAGCTAGCTACCAAGGCCGGTTTGAGGTCCAGAGAAGACCCGAAGGACAAGAACTTCGCCACGTCCCAGGAGGGACGTGGCTGCACCAGGTACGGTCCTTTATAAAGGACAACCTCTGGCTAAAGGGGAGAGGGAAACCAGGGGAGGAGAGAGATAATACAAGGAGAGGGGAGGGGGACTTTGGAGGGAGAGGGGGAAGAAAGGGATGATAAGGAAGTGAAAGAAGGAAAACACAAAACAAAAACCACATAGGGGAAAGAGTAGAAATTTGGAATTTTAAGAGCACTACAAAGAAGGAATTAAAGAGCACTAAGGGGTTATAAACCTATCACTGGGAAGACACTAAGAGGTGACTGTTTCTGTACTCTGACTTGCACATTCCCAAGGGACGAAGCTCTCTCTCTCTCTCTCTCTCTCTCTCTCTCTCTCTCTCTTTTCTATCTTGTACTATTAATACTAACAGTACATATACACCACCCCGACTTAGCCATATCTCCATTCCTCTTATTTCCGGTGCGTCTGAGAGTCCACAAGGAATATCTTCGCCAGTCAAGAGGAGACCTGGAAAGGAGAGAAGAGACATTCTATTACGGAGAGTCCACTGCCAATATAATATTAAAGACTTTGTCACATCGTTAAAGAACTTTAAATAAATTAACTAATTCTAATACACTCTAGCCTCCTAGTCCTTATTATCGCCACACCCACTGCCACAGCCGCATGAGATCCTCATGGGCAGAGCAATGAGGTTGCCAGCGGTGCCAGCAAATGCACTTGGCAACATTACCGATGTTATGGTGTTGGATTACTGCAAAGGTCTGGCTGATGTGGTCCACTCTTTCTTTCAGCAGCAGGAAGCCACCACACTTCCACCGATCCATGACCCAGGACACAACCTGAGAGCTGGGGACTGGGTTGTCATCCGAAAGCACGTGAGAAAGACGTGTTTGGAGCCTCATTGGAAGGGACCCTATCAGGTAGTTTTGACAACCACCACAGCTGTGAAGTGTGCTGGAATTCTGAACTGGATTTACGCAAGTCACACGAAGAAAGTGGCATGTCCACTGGATCATGAAGAGGCGTTGTTGAGAGTACCAACAACAGAGAATCAAGTCTCAGGGACGGAAGGAGAACAAAGGAGAACTGAGACGGGTTCTGAGCTCGTTGAGGACGGTTCAGTCACTCCTGTGAGAGACGAGGGAGGAGACATCCAGGAGGGTGACGGAGAGCCTATCTCAATTGAAGCAGCAGGAGAGCCCAGTCAGAGGAGGGCTTTCCCAGAAGCAGACATTCTTGAGAGACAAACAGAGCAATTGCCAGACCCAGAAGGGGAAGGAGTTGAGGTGGCTCAAAGTCAAAGTGATCTAACTCCTCCTGAACCAGTTGCAGGTCCGTCAAGAGAAAACACCACAGAACAAGGAAAAGGTTCAAGTTTGATTCTGAAGAGAATACTGAGAAAGAGTCCACTGAAAGGAGATAAGTTGCCAGAGTCACAAGCGGAGAAAAGGAAAAAGGTAGTTGTTGAACCAACAATCGAGGAAGGAATAGATACCACAAGGAAAGATGATCTAAATGAAGAAGAGCTGAATGGTGATCGAAAATTGAACAGAAAGAGAATAGCAAGTCGAAGATACGCAGGTCCTGAATGGGCGTATGCAACTACAAACGAATGGCAGCAAGAGTTTGTCTTTTTGTTTTGATAGAGAAGTTCTGGGTCAGTATGTTGGCATGTGAAGGAAATTAATGAACTGAACTGTTGAAACAATCTGATAGAAAACATTTTTTTTTAGGAAGACACTGTTGAAAGTAACCGGAAGAGACATTGATAACCTGATTTGACTTTTGAAACCTGATTTTGACAAAGCTGCTAACCAATTTTGACAAGGGATCCTGGAAGTGAAACTGAACTGCTGAAAGAAGAGTTGTCTAGTTTTGATTTTTGCTGCAAGTTTTTCTATATTTCCTTCTGCTTTCTGATTCTTTATAGATCATGAGTAACATTAGTCAACAAGGTAGGGATGCTAGGCACTGTAAATATCTGAGCATTGGTTTGGCGATTATGTGTAGGATAATGTTTGTGGGAATGTCTGTTCTTGATAAGAGAGAGGTCAACCATACTTCTGCTTTTGAGTCGACTACTGCACTAACGGCATTAGAGAAGTTTAAGTTAGATGACAAATATTTGCATGAGGATACTAATGCGCAGGGAGAACTTTCTTCTAATGTTTTCTATCGCTTATTGAGTATGTTGAGACAATGGATGCAAAGAATTGTTTTGTGTGTACGCAGATTCCTTCATCAGTCGAAGAAGGAGTCACCTATCATAGCTTGCCTTTAACTTACGGGATAAGTTGTAGTCTGTTAATAACACGATTTTATAACAAGGAGTACATTCATTATTTTTATTCTAACTATGACGTTGTGTTTTCGTTTGTTCCTATAATTAGGTATTGGAGTAGAGTAGCTAAGGATAATGATATAGTAATAGTTAGAGGTTTCTTTGAACCTACACTGACGTTTGGCACCGAATATGCACATAGAAATAATTTGACATGCTTGCTTACACCTTTAGAGAAAAGATTCTTAGATCACACAGATGACAGGAGAAAGCGTTAAAAGAGAAATTAGAAAAAGGCTTAGAGAAAAGGACTTACAAGAATGATTATGCTTATAGTGCAATTAAAACGCAATGGAAATTAGCTTTAGATGCACAACACTTAGGGAAACTTTGTATATATAGGCCTAAATCACGAACTGACACTTTATTTGTGGGGACGAGTGACTGTAGGCTTGTGTTTTTGTTTCAGAGTAAATGGACGTTTATGTTGAATGGACAGGACCTTGCAATTCCAGGGATTTACTGCATCTGTGGACTTAATGCTTATAACTGTCTTCAAAGAGGATGGTATGGGTCATGTTACTTGGAGATAGTTTTCCTGAAGATTTATCAAATGGAGGATCAAAAAAAGTTTCTGAGAGCGACTGAATTACATCCTTGAGAGAAAGAGGAGGGAGTCATCTTCTGCTATAGTGGGAGATATATTTGGAGCGGTGATTCCTTCAGTGGGAGTCATTCTGAATAAGATAAAGATTCAAAAGTTGTCTACTATTGTAGATAACATGCTGACAAATTTTTCAGGGGCCATACTTCTGATAGATACTGAATTACCTGCTGATAGAGCAATGACTCTTCAAAATCGTCTTGCTTTAGACATTCTTTCAGCAAAGGATGGTGGAGTCTGTTGAATGATTAACTCTAGGCATTGTTGTTAGTATATACCCGATAATAGTAAAGAGATAAAAGACTTAGGGCCATATGTACGAACACTTTTTCCCATAGACACAGAATGGGGAAAAACCTTTGCTACATCTGGCCCTTACTTACTAATCTGACTAATGCAAGTGCTGATTTGAAAGAACTGAAAGAACCAGATGTTTTGGAAAAGGTTGGCAAGGGGTTTGCTTCAGTGGCAAATTGTCTCAGCAACATTTGGAATGGGGCTCTATTTAAAATACTACAAGGGATATTAATTGTTGTGATTTGTCTATTGGGAATATGGGTATTATACAAATTATGTAAAAGAACTAAAATGAAAAGGTCAACGAATAATCAGAGGAGGGAAGAAAAGAAAAGGGAACATTTTTACAGGGAAAATTCAAGGGGGGAACGAAAGTATGACTAAACTCAATTTTAGCTGGTGAAAAATAAAATTGTGGGTAATAGTGTGATGACATATTTAGTCATCAGTGGAGGGATTGCTGGCGCAGGTGTCTTAATACAAAATTATTAATGAGTGTTTATTTATTTTGAATAATAAGTTTGTGTGGAAAATGTAATAATGTAGAAAAATGATGCACACATTTGAAAATGTGATCACGAAGAATGGCCACCAATGTTAACGAAATGTAGTAATCAATGATTAAATATTATGAAATGTTGAATATATGTTAGCTTAATGCAGTAATATGTCATATTGAGGGTTTTGAAGTATGCTTTAGCTTTATTAATTGTAGGCCTTAACTTAGCGAGTACCTTGGCCCAATTGCCAGGCCTAATGTAAAAGCTGTATTTCTGAGCGCTTAATAAAAATGCTGACCAAGTGAATTAAACTGTGAAATGTCTATTGTATTGTTTAAATGAGCTCATAATGAAAGCTTTCCTTGAGAACCAACTGCTAGGAGATGATGTTCTTGCTAATGCAACATTTTATATGTAATGTGTGTGTGAGACTGACTTTCCCAGGACAAGAACAATGAAGATACTGATTAGAGTAGAAGCTGTAACAATATTGTTACCTGACAAGCCGGATGATGAGGACATAGCAAGACGAACCAATCAACAATATGAGAACTGAGAAATATTAGAATTCATAGATTTAGGATTTTAGTTTTATTGGACAGAGTGCGAACATACGAATAAACTGACCAATAGGGAATTAGGGGATAGTTTTAACAATTTTGACTCAACGACACTGCACAGTGAAAAGACGGACATTCTGGCTCATTCTGCCGTTGCCTTCATGCAGATTCATTGCCCATTTGCTAGCTGATCGAAAGGTCGATATTTCTTTTGCATCTTTACTAGAGATGTGCTTAACTTTAATGCTTAATGACTTTGTCCTTGTTTAATTCTGATGCTGAAGCCTGACTCTTTGCTGACCGACTGATGTCCTCCATACAAAGACTGATTCTTCTTTGCTGATCCACCCTGAGGATAGGTATATTTCGAACTGTGATTACCATGCATACTTGCTTTTTTTTTTCTAGGTACCAACTGCCCTATTTTGATAGAACCGTAGTTAGATGTTTTTCCAAATTTGTGTTACAAAATTGTTTTGCATGAAGCCCAACATGCTGATGCTAATTTGAGGTTAGTTAAAGGATCCTCACTAATAGATTATGATAACAGGGACTAATGCTTGATGAAGTTCTCTGCTGAATTTCATGTACTTCATTTCGCTGTTGCAGCTGACTCTGCTCTTGATTTGCACCATAACTTTAGAATGTGTTGTTGTTCAAACTTTGATTAGATTGCATTTCTTCCGTCGCTTTGGACGACCAGAGTTGTGTCTGTATGTGTTTCATTTGATTTTGAGATTAATCTACATGACCTTAGCATTGTTAATATAGGGAAATAAATATTCTAAACTTTACTAAAGGTGTGGTTATTCATGACTGAAAGGTCATGGTGTGTAACAATTACTGACTCTATTGATTTTATTGATTACTAATGATTATTGATTATTGTGTATTGATTATGGACTGGAGCTATGGTAAGAACATTTTAATTGCGAGTCAAAAGGTTCATAGACCCATTTGCATCCCCTTGTAAATTCACTTATTAAGGTCAGGATTGCTAACACCATCCTGGAATGACTCATTCTCTTGGCATTCAATGAAGTAAATTGTTTGTTGAAGAGATCCCCCGTATCCAGAACTGCCTTGCCACAAGTGCAGTTAAGAAATAGTATGTTCTTTTGGCCCACAACTGCATGGCTAGTTAGAAGATCAATCCTTTCTCTGGATATTTCACATTCCCTTCCTCCCATATTCCATAACATTTCACCTTGGGTGATGGTAAGAGGGTAGTGTTAAATATTAGATTAGTTATTTCTTAACATGGTTTTTTGTTATTTTTCTTTTTCATATTTCACCCTGATGTTACAGCCTTGAGAAAGCTATGGAACACCCAGAGTTCAAACAACACTTGTCTGCCAAATCTGGTTCAAGTTAACTCATGAAATATGGAACCAAATCCAATATTGTGCCAATCAGAGAGGAAAAATTGACTTCTTTGTTCGCAGTGGAAAGGAACCCTCCCCCCCCCGGTCATACTATTAGGCCAGAAAAAGAACAGGTCAGAAAAGAAGGAAAAAACAGGTAACTCCACAAGTCCTTAGTACTACTGAAACTATTGTGTACTGGTGTTAGGACAAATGGGAAACCTTGTGCTAATCTCTAAATCAGGATGACACCCTCCTGTATGCACTTCAAAGAGGTTGGTCTGACAATGACCGAATTCCAGCACCTTCTGGATCAAGTGTCCGAAAGGAAAATATGCTGATGTACTGAATTGTTCCTGAAGGAGAGCATCCCAAAAGAGACCAATACCAGCTCTCAAAGGAGATAGAAAGACGAGATTAGTAAAACAAGATTACAGTTATCTTACCAGATGATCGAAAAAGACCCACTACAATATTTTACAAAGAATTTTTAGGCTCGGCATATACACTGAAGTTGAGAAACACTTCAGAGAGCACAACAGTTGCCAGTTAAAGAATCCAAATAAAGTATCAAAAGCTCCTGTACACAGTGTCATGTCAAGTAGTTTGAGGGCCAAGGGTAGGCAAAGTGGGAGCCTCTGTCCTGATTTTTTTTTAATTTTATTACCCATTTTCTGCTACTTCAAGCTTGCATGATGCCAAACAATTCTAAATGAAATGTTAAATTTTCACACACATAAGATGAACTATATCTTCCTCTGGACCCAGAAAATCCTTAAAATGTTACAGAGTAGAGAGACAGAGTCAGAGGTAGACAGAGAGGGAGAGAGGTTTAGATATAGAGATACGATAGTCAGAGGTTAAACATAGAGAAGATATAGAGAAAATTCACTTTCCCAGGGGGTCTCTTGGAAAGTGGATGCCCTGGTTATTTCCCCACTTTGCCCATGCCTTAAAATGCCTCTGCATCTACGGCCCCTCACAGTCTTCAAAGTGCTTTTTTAACAAATCAGAATGAATCTAGTGAGTACTCTTGAACCGTCTGAGAGGGACACAGGTTTCTATTGGTAATTGCTGGTTTCACAACATAATACCCCAAAGCATTTACACCAACGAGCATTACTGCTGCACATCTGTGTGATCACTGCATACATGTCTGTCATCCTCAGAAAGTTGGGCCATTAAATGGTATAACCAAACACCAGGCAAATGTTAAGGTATGGGACAAGACACAAAGGATTAAGAAAAAGTCCTGTCTCCAATCTTTCTCTCCCCATTAAGGCTTCCACAGATTTCAGGCCATTTGAGATACTGTTTGGACAGAAACTCAATAACATCTCAGATTTAGCTTAAGAGGAATGTGAAGGAGTGGAGGAAACCAACATCTCCATTGTTAACTATGTTCAGGCACTACCAGACCAACTCCCAGCTGTATGGCAAACTGTCTCAGATCATTTGCTAGTTCATTTAGCCACATTGGTTACCCCAGTGGCTGGGCTCCTTTGACATCCATGAAGCTCTTGGAAAATCACCTACCAGTAAATCCACATAAAAGAAAATAATGTATTCAAATGTTCCTTTAAACCTCTTAAAGAAATGTGACAAAACCTACCTGACTTATTGACTGGTAATAAACTACCCCTCAACCCTGCCATGAAAATAATGTGCATCCACTACATCCTCCCAGTACTTGGCAAGATTTGGTTTTGAGATTTGAAGGTCCCACAGCTGAAAAGCAAGACCTAATCACCTTACTATAAAAGATGAGAGAGATGTTTTCAGCATTTCCTGGAAGGCCCATCTGACTGAATACCACATAAATACCAAGGAGGGTATGAAAGAACGCATATATCCACCAAGAATATCAGAGGCCTGCAGAATAGCAGTGAAGGAGATAGAAACCACGTTACAACTAGACCCCACTGAACCCTGTTTTAGTGAATGGTAATTCCCAATTGTCCTGGTACCAAAGGGCAGTGGTTCTCTCACATTCTGCATCAACTTTCATCAAGTAAAGCAAATCTCTGACTTTGGTGCCTATCGTATGCTGGCAATGGATGATCTAATAAAACAACTGCTGGTTACAGTTTTCATCAGCACTCCAAACCTTATGGAGGGATAATTCATATCATTACAAAACAGCTTTCGCCTCACCTGAAAAATGTCTTCAGTTTAAGGTACCAGTCCTCAGGTTGGGCAAGACCCCAGCTACCTTTCAGGGTTTCATTAGATTGATACTAAGATCACACAGAGAATATGTGGCAGTTTATCTGGATGACATCATCATACATATTTCCATCTGGAAATACCCTGTGCATCATTATATGTGTCTTGAGGGCATTTAATACATGGGATTGATTACTAACATTGCCAAGTGTACCTTGGCTGCTCATCAGGTTGGGTATCTGGTGGTATCCCTTATGGAATGGAAGTTTGAGATCCCAGACACACAAAATATAAACTCTCAGTACCGTACTCAGATTTGTCACTAAAAATATCTGACAGCATTTATAGAATTAATCTGTTATCACCAGATATTCATTCACCAGTTCATCTCTTTGGCTGCACCGCAGACATCCCTACTGAAAAAGACAACATCCATTATGGAATTATGAGGGACAGTGGAATAGAAGGCCTTTAAGGGCCTTCAGAACATGTTGAACATGTGCTGTGCTGCCCTGGTTTCATCTGGTCCCTTCTCGCCCTTCTTGATACAAACTGGTGCATCCTGGGTAGCCTTAATGCTGTGCAGTCCCAGAAGGTCAAAAATGGACTGCACCCTCTGAAGTGGTTAAAGGCCATCATCAAGAAGTTGTAATTGGCCCTCAAGTAGGCTATGGAGTCCTTACGCTATGTCTTGTGTAGACACTTCATAATTCTTACTGATGATGCCTCTCTCACATTGTTGACTCTGCATTAGAACTCAAACCTCAGGATTCTTCATTGGTTCGTAGCCATTCAATACTTTTCTTCTGGGCAGTCCCTCAGATGGGGTCTCAACTAGGCAGTGCTGATTATCTACCTGCCTCGGCCTGCTTGCTCACTTGTCAGGCTTATGCAGGCAAATTTGAAGTGCTAGACATCACACCATTTTCAGGTCCATGGTGGTCTTGATCCAGATGGGACTGTGGCACCCAGAACCACCCCAGACAACAGTCAGAGCAGAAAAATCATCTGCTACAGTGGGAAAAAACTAGATCAAAGGGACATTGCAACGTTGCTGATTTCTGCGGGGAGATGTCAGTCTTCTTTAGAAGGGACGAAAGCTAGCCTTCCTAAATAGGCACATTAAAAATGGAGTGAGTAATCCATGAACTAGAAACTGGACTCCTTATCTCTTCCATAAGGCATGCTGAAAGTGCTGCCATGACTGCATCTTCTGTCAAAAAGTAGGTCAGACTCCACATTGAGAAAATATAAACAGAGAATAGACCAATGGTGGAACATTATGGCCATAGGGCCCTTTCCTAAAAGACATTAGGACCAGTCCAAAGGAGAGTGACAAAGGAGGGTTCATACGCACCCATCGTTCTCCCAATATAAATCCCCACCTCTATGCCCTCAGGGTAGTATCCCCCTGGGCATAGCTTCGGGGGGCGGGGGTTTGGGCTGTTACACCTCCTAATAATTTATTTTTTGGGGATAAATAGTTGAGTGCAGGTGCTTTCAGTCGGGTATGGTGAGGTGTCTGTAGGATTTCACTAGGAATTTTTACCCGGACAAAAACGCACTCTCACACACTCTCTCCCTCTCTGTTTGCAAAGACTTCAACAAGGTTGGTTATTTCACAAAATAATGTGGTTTCTCTCACTTAGTACACCTACCAATCCGCATCCCTTTCCACTTCCTGTTAAGCCTCTCTTGTGTGCCTTGCTTGTCGTATAATGCATTGTAACTTCATTTGCCAGAGTGATTGTCTGGAAATCTGATGTTCTCACCCCACCGATTATGCTGCCCAAGCCTACCCTGAGTATGGCAGGAAAAGGATGGGTTTGTTGCACTTGTTTTTCTCACTCCTGAGGAGCCGGAGCAGGACCTGGGTAAAGGCAAATACTGGGAAAGGCTTCAACTGGGCTGCTTCTTGGAGCTGAGATAATGAGGGATTCCACCATCTCCTAGCTACATGTATACATAACATATTCCTGTAAAACCCACTCTGGAGCAGTTATGATGCAATAGCTGCCTAAGGCAAGAGACTGTAAAGGAGAACTGACTACTAGTTGTTTGACTGGAATGAACTTCATTATCCTGCCATCTTTCTAAATTTCTCTTCCTGATAAAAACCTGTACTGTAGCTAGCACTGGGTTAATAATACTGAACAATTAAGCGTTTTGTGGGATAATGTGCTGCATATTAAAACCACATGCTTACCCCTTGTTGCAAGCTGCGAAAGTCAAACTGGGTACGTTTTTTACCCAAAGCAAATTTCGCCATTTTATACTACCCAAAGGTTCTGTGGGGAAAACGTCCCAGTCCAATTGCCATATTCAGACGACTCTAAATGTCAAATGAGTGCGGATAACAGTTTGCACCCAAATTGATATTTTAGGGGGAATTATGCCATTAGACTAAGAACTGCTTGGGTAATCACAGAGAATACCTAAAACTCTAAATTTTATAATGCCAGATGTACTAAAGGACGGGTCGAACAGCAGTCAGTATTTTTACACACGGACACCTTGCAATCTTACCTTATTATTTGCAACAACAAAATATTCAAATCTGTTGCAGCACAAAATCGTAGTTTGGTAGGATTTGTAGAACTCTGCCCCAGTAATATTAATGTGGCAGGATACTGTTTTCGAGTCCTACCGAACGAGGTGTACAGCTTTCACCCTGGCATTCACAGAAGGCAACTTTACATAATGGAGACCCTGCATTCTGTGAGTGGTAGGGGGATGAGTATGCAGCGGACCTGCTCCCCAAGTGCCAACATTCCACATTCTCAAGGTGAAAGCTGTCCCAATAGGCAGCTTCCACACTGCAAACAGATAAAACCCTCTTATGGAATTTGGTGTCTGATAAATGTTTTCAATTACAATTCTGGTCCTAAACCATTGATAAATTGCACTGTGATTCAGACAGGGAAGTGGAAACATTCCTGTCATACCCCCTCTGACTTCCAAAGAGCAATAAGTCGCAAAGTATACTTTTGTAAATCAGATAGACCAGTGGTTCCCAACCTGTGGTCCGGGGACCCCTGGTAGTCCGCGAAGCCTCATCAGCGGGTCCGCGACTGCTTAGAAAATTAAATAATATTAACAGATTAGGTCCACAGCTTTCAATACTGACTTAGTGGAGGGGGTCCCCATATTCCAATAATGATTCAGTGGTGGTCCCTGGGATCCAGTAACGGTCAAGTGGGAGTCCACAGAAGTCAAAAAGTAGTAAACCACTGAAATAGACATTTTCGACTTGTGAAGTACCTTTTAATATACTGCGAGTTACCTGTTTGCATACACAAAGTTAATAGTAAGAGGTTCTTTGGGCTTCGTTATGAATTATAGCATTCCACCCAAAGTGTTAACTGTGGGTGGAATTCTGAGCGGCTTCATATCTGTAGGGCTGGAAAAGACAGGACTGTGCCCTCCAAACTTGCCATTTCTAGGCCCAGATACATCTGGTTTGATTTTATTTGTTGTAGGTAGATGTCCCATGAAAGGCTTAAGTGAAAGGGTTGAGTGCAGGAACACTTCCAGGACCGACCTGACCCCTGCAGCATCATGGGAGGGTTATACAGTGCTTCCTCTAAGCAAGGGCCTTATTTCCCTCGGCTCTCAGAATTAGGACAGCCCTGGGGTAATGAGAGTAACTGGGGTTGTGGGCACCCTCCTACCCCATTCCCCCACCTACAACACAACATGTAGGGTGCAGACAAATGCATCCTCCAGAATGCCCCTACCCAACCCTGTCCACCCACACTCTTAAACCACCTCACCAAAACGAGCCACTGACACCTTACACCTGCTCTGAGCAGGAAGAAAATGTCAGGAGATTTCTGCCCAGATTTGTTCAAAATCACATGGACGAGGGTGGAGTATTAACCTGTCCATGTGGTTATCTCCCATTCTGGAGACAAAACTTGTAACTGAGTTTTGGTGCAGGGATACCCATGGGAATCAATAATTCCAACTCTGTGGTATCCCTGCACCAAAATCCACCAACTGTATAATGAGGACCTCAATCTATTCTTCTAGATCAGTGATTCCCAAACTTTTTAGAACCACAACCTGATTTTTAAAACAAGCTTTTGCGACCTACCTGCCCTTAATGGACATGAGGCAAAACATTCTTTAATGTAGCTAAAGCGTCCTGTGGAAGCCACTCTCTCTTACAGACAGCACATTTTCCATTTAAATGATCGTTACATGTACACAGACACAGTTTTACTGATAAAACTATATCAAACCAAGATGATAATGTGTAGAAATCGGAACTCAGTTAATATGTATCATTTGAGCATCACCAAGTAACGTGTGTTGATTTGTTTTTATCCTATTGAATTCTTTGTTTCTATCACACTTTCGAATCACAAAAAACGTGGTGCACTCTCCCCTCACCCCACCCCTCTAACACTATTGGCTGAGCCAGCTGATGAAAAATAAAGCCACAGCAAGCTATTGTTTTATTTTTCATCTCCTGGCTTTTAGCCAGGGGGGCGACGCACCTCCACCTTTGCGGGGGAGCCGCCCCTGGAAGTGCTGCTGATATGACAAGATAAATACAGAATTGAAAGGCACCTTTATGTATTGCTTAAACTTTCAGAGATCCACCAAAAATCGTCTAGCGACCCACTGCTGAGAAACATTGCTCTAGATTACAGTTGCGAAATATTTTTGTCTGTAACATTTTGGTCTCCTTTTTCCATATTTGTTCGGAAACATCTATTTCATCCCCCAAGCCCAGATTTTAAAAAAGAGCCCCCTGTGTTGAGTCTTTCAGGGGACGCTGTTGAAAATAGGATCCTGGGAGGGTCAGTAGCGTTTGTGCTTCATAAGGCTCCATGAGACTAATGCCTGCATGCGAACCCAGTGCTGCGTTCCGCGTGGGAGTCCTGCTAAATCGCATAATCGTGCTTCGGGAATATTTTAGAAGTAGACTGAATTCTTACATTTGTACTTTTCATTGTAACTAGAAGGAGAATTGAGTTTCATAACAATAATATAATAATACCTATGTCGGTGTTTGCTTGAATAATGCATGAACTCCAAGTGAAATGACATAATAATATCCCAGCTCTTTAAATACTATTCTGTTATGGAAATCCACAATTAATCAAGCTTTAATTAGGCGGGCTCCTTGACGTCCCAGCCGAAAATAAATAGTGAGACTTTCTTTGTTGAGGAATCATTTGTCAGTATAATTATTCCTTTGAGAAAATCAAACAACAGAATCGAACACCCGCTTAGCTGACAGAAAGAACCGCAGGTGAATTTTCACTCTCGTCAAATGTTTGCAATTTTAAACTATGGCACATGCCTAATGCATTTTAAAAGAATCCAGTTAGCGGCTGTAGCCAGATATTTTTACTTTAGGGTTTAGTCCCAACTGGAGACACCACCACCTCCCGACAGTGAAAGGAACGATTTCATGGGTTACATGACCAAAGCTCACGGCAGTTAGAGTGACAGCGCCTCCAAGAGGTGTTGTACAGGTCCAACACCCCAAAACAGAAAACGACATAACGGTAGGTGGACCAGAACACCTATGGTAGAAGACCAAGAATCATACTGACACCCTTGCACATACACAGACACTGCATACAAATATAACATCTTCAGCACGCCGTGTGCTCGGCACCCAAACTGTAAAAAAATGGAATAGCAACTTGGCCACAAAAAATGCAATTTCAGCGAGCATCTGAAATTAAATATACATGCATGTATATCAACAGAGCAAGTAAGACTGCCGAATACAATAATAAATGCAGGTAGTGCTCTCTGTCACGTATGTCCACTAAAGTGATAATGGCATTTTATTGAACAAATAGCGAAATATTTTTATTGGTAAGACTTTTAAAAAAAATTACAAAATGCAAAAGTGGTTGGAGGGTAACCACTCACGCGCCGCCATTTCTCTCAACCCGGTGGGTAAATTTGAAATGGCAAAAATCCATGGGTTAATCGGGAATCATATATATGTATCTACTCGGAAGAGTTCATCAAAACTGAAGAAAAGAAAAGCACCATCTCACACACGTAAACCCGTAAGTGTTAGTCGATTGCCTAAGACTGAGCATTCTCTTACGTAGGTGTCCTGTTGGGTACCAAGAAAACATTGCCACTCACAGTTATGTGTGACCTCCAATTTTAGCTGGCTTAGTGCCCAAATGATATAACTTTGGTCAAGTGTTTTTAACATTTATAGGAACAAGGCTGCATAAGTAAGGAGGTTGAGATAGGTCGTAATTAGACAAAATCAACAATTACTTTTTCTGTTACAATAATCTGGGCAGCCCCCTGCAGTCCTGGTTCACCGAAGGAGAAATGGGAACCGGATGTTGGGACCCTGACATAGGAAGAGTGGACTAAGGCCAAAATAGTGCTCAGGGAGATAGCAACCTCTACTTAACTCCTCCTGCTAAAGTTCAAATACTTACATAGATTTTACTGTGCCACAAAGGTCAATGGTGCACTATCCTGCTAAGGTGCCTGTAGTGTTCGAGCAGCATTGGCGTATTTTTTCCAAATGCATGGCGATACCTTATTATTCAGAAATAGTGGGAACGCGTAGCACACATCCTTTTGGGCGTGATAGAGATTCTCTTTGAAGTAAACACCAAGGTAGTCCTACTGGGTGTTAAGGGCTGGTTTTCTTAGCAATGCTGATGTTTACCTCCTTGTATGCAGGTAAGGCGGTTAACTCCAGAGGCAGGAGAGGACCCCAGATTTTAACAGGACTCCAGAACTGCTCCATGAAATAGCCCAGCAAGAAGTAAAAACTGGAGTCCAGAAAAAAAACCTTCGGGCCGGTCAGATTGGAAATTAGGATATTAAGGCAAAGCAGTGGAGACTATGAAATCCACGGAAACTAGGAGCGAGCAATGCAATTGCAATGCACTGGACTTTCTAATGGAGCTCCGTAAGTTGTCAAAAAATAGGAAATCAACTAATTCAAAAAAAAAGGTTGGCCATTCTACATTGGGAAATATTTATGGTCTAAACAACAATAAATATAAGCAAAACATAACCAAGTGAGTCAATTACTGCCTAAGGAAATTACAAGTAGAATTTGTTTTCTGATTAATTTGGGCTTCCTGAATGCAGCGTATGTGAGGAGCCAGAATGCAGGAAGTCACCCAATAATGCCTTCCATGAACAAATGCTCCTGAAGAAAACATGGTGCCAGGGGAAGACAGCATGCCCATTGAGGAAGCACAGCAGGGAGCCAACACAAGCCCCACACTTGATGCAAAGATAAGGAGAATCTCCCTACCGTCTGGCTTCTCTTAGAAGTTCCTGGTTTATGGGGATTTCTTTAAAAACTATAATTAATCATGGAGCGTGAACTTGTTGTGCAGTTCCCAAGAACGATCGCAGGAATCGTAAATCTTCCAGTCCAT
Organism: Pleurodeles waltl; assembly: GCF_031143425.1. Lineage (NCBI taxonomy): Eukaryota > Metazoa > Chordata > Amphibia > Caudata > Salamandridae > Pleurodeles > Pleurodeles waltl. The sequence goes on along the minus strand of NC_090439.1, from coordinate 578,875,920 downwards.
CAAATACTGTAATTTTCTCTTTTGAATCTGGAATCATAAATTTCCTGAACTTCAATACATATAGGAGGTGGTTTTCTTTTGAAAGAATGGACTTTACAGGTGTAGTAAGGTTTTAGATGAGATGTGAAAGGAGGAATGGACCTTCCAAGGTGGTAGTCACTTTAAACAGACTCTGACTGGATCAATTATTTTAAATATTTCAAAAGGACTATAATGTTTAGGAAAAAATGGACCAACAAATACTATGTGGCAGATATATAGATGATAGCCACATCTCCAACCTTGTATACTGGAGCCGGTCGTCTACGTCGATTAACCTCCTCTCTTTGTTTTTCTTTGGCTCATTGCAAATTAAGGATTTATTTTTTCTCTTTATCCTGCTAAGGCAAAGAAAGGTGAAAACCCTGTGGGTGTAGGGATAGAATTGATATATGCAAATTCAGCTGCAGATAAGAGAGATTCCCAATTATTTTGTGTGGTGGAAATGTAACACCTCAAACATTCTTCAAGGGTTTTACTTAGTCTTTCAGTTTGACCATTTGATTGAGGGTGGTATTCGGAAGTCAAGGCTCTTTGAATGCCTAACGTACAGCACAGAGACTTCCAAAATCTTGCAATATATTGATGACCTCGATCAGAAATGATTTTAAAAGTAAACCATGAAGCCTACATATATCTGAAGGGAATAGTTTGGCCATTTCTGAGGTTGTGGGTAATTAAGAAATATATGTCAGTTTAGTAAATGAGTTGCAAATGACCATGATTGTAGTACAGCCTTCAGAGACTAGCAAGTCCACAATGAAATCATGAGAAATTATTTCCCAGGGTGCGGATGGAATTTCAGAAGACAATAGTAACAAAGTTTTATTTTGTGTTTCAGTCTTGGTTTGAGAGCAAAGTTCACAGGTACCAGCAAACTTATAGACATCCTGATGAAGAGGAGGCGACCAAATGTTCCTTCTTATGAGGTCCTCAGTTACTCGTCTGCCTCAATGACTTGCCATTATTTCATCATGGCATAACTGCATAATGTACTTTTGCAACTATTTATTTGCAATAAAAAGCATTCCTTGAAAAAAAATTAGCCTGTTAACTTCTTTCAATTGAACATTTGGATTCAACTAAGGGCCTGATTTAGAGATTGGCAAATGGAATTACGCCATCACAAACGTGACGGATATCCTATCCGATGTATTCAGATTCCATTACATCCTACGGAAATCTTAATATGGCAGACGGGATAACCTGTCTGCCAAACTAAAAATCAGGCCCTAAGTTTCTGAAGATTGAGATGATTGGTTTCTAAACAGATTGTTGTAAGGAATGTAAAAGCTAGGGTTAAGATAAATATTTAAGGACTGATAATTGTCTCCATGTTTCTAATCTCCTCTGATCTTGGGTAACATCTGGCAAAGAATCTACAAATTGATTTGTAGGTCTGGGAATATATGTGAGGAGGAAATTGAACTGCTGGGAAAAAGCCCAACGTGCCTGTTGGCTGTTTCAACATTGAGCTTGTTGGTGTACTTGAAGATTTCAGTGGTCAGTATGAACTTCTACCCTGTGTTGTGCTCCAAGGAAAAAATGAGTCCATTCTTGGAAGGCCTTTCTGATTGAAATGAGTTATTTCTCCAATACTAAGTGGTTTCTCTTGGGTAGGGAGAAGTTCTTTGTAAAAAAGAACACAGGGTGTTCTTCATCGTCATGACTAGGGTGAATTAAGATGGCTCCTTTCTCTGATCAGAGGCATTATTTTTGGCAATAAAAGGTGATATCTGGTTGTCGTAGAATAGGCGCCTTAATGAACTCAGTATTTTGTTTTCCCCAGGCTATAGAAGCATCTTCAGTGCACTGAAAAGATTTGTTCTTCTTAGTAGTTCAGTGATGGGAAGAGCAAGTTTAGAGAAGCATTTAACAGATTTATGATAGTAGTTTACTAACCCAAGAAAACTCTGAGATTCTTTCAGAGAGGAAGGAACAAGCTAGTCAAGGAAGGTTTCCTTCAAACGTGCAATTACCTCTGGCAATTCCTCTTGTTGATAAGACATAATCTTAGTGCTCCACTGAATCCTTATGAAAAAGACATTTCTCTAGTTTCACCAACAACTTGTCCTCTCGTATCCTTTGTAACCCCTGTTTGACATGAATAACATGCCCCTCTGGATCCTTGGCGAAAACTAAAATATCATCAAGATAGACAACCATGGATTGTAGAAATAAGTCAGAGAAATTGTGTCCCTGAAATGTTGGAAAACAGCTGATGCATTACATAGCCCAGAGGGCATCACCCTATACTAGAAATGTCCAAAGGGTGTTCTCAACACTGTTTTCCACTCATCTCCAGAACAAATTTGAATCCGGTGAGATGCTCCTCTTAAATCCAGCTTGGTAAAGATTGCTTCTAGTATGTCTGATATTGAGGGTGAGGGATACCGATCTTTCACTACAACCTGATTTAGGCCTCTAAAATCAATACACGGGTGAACCTCAGATGGTCCCATCTTTGGTACAAAGAACAAGGAAGCTCCAGCCAGAGATATTGAGTTCACAATAACCCCATTTACCAGATTGGTGTTAGTATAGTCTCTTAAGGCTTGCTTTTCCAAGGGAGACAAGGAAAAGATTTGGCCACAGGGAACAAAAGCATCAGGTAAGATATTGAGGGCACAATCAAAGGGACTTTGAGGTGGTACCTCTTTGATGTTTGTTTCTTGAAAAACATCCAAGAAGTCATTATACAATGGTGTGGCCAAGCTGGTAAGAAAAATGGCAGTGTGAGCGATGAGCTCTGACAGCTGTCCCCGTGGCTGCAAGAGCCATGGACCATTGAGGGCCCGAGAGACAGAAACAATTGGACTTAGCCAGTGCAGCCGGCAAGTTGGCGGCCATACAGCAGCTGGCACCTGCTGGCACAAGGAGGGCATGCTCTGGGCAGTGGCAAATGACATATCAGAAGCTGATGACCCAGAGGGAGTGGGTGACCCATCCAGAAAGTCAGACTTGGCCCAGAGGAACAGGTGGGTAATGTCATCCGAGCTCTGGTGTGGACCATCATGGGCCCTTCCTCAGATCTGAGGGAGGCCTGAACAAGTGAGGAATGAGTGCCCTGAATGAGTGCAGATAGGGGCTCTCCAGCAGCCCGCGGAGGCAAGAGCCTGAGATGCTCAGTGGTGCCCAGTGGCCCTGTGGGATGTAGCACTATCCTAGACCAGTGGAGCGAGACAGCGGCGGGCAGATTTAACCCCTGAGAGGCTGCAGGTTGGGAAGAATGGCCCTAAGATAAAATCTTGCCCCCAGATCACGGATGTCAGAAGGTGCTCATGCCTGCAGGGTGGTGGGGGGTGACTGACTGGATGCCCCCCCCCCCCACACAGACTGGGTCAACAGAAGTAAGGTAACCAGCCTCCAGGAGAGCCTGGGTGGGATCAGCCTCAGTGATGATGCCTGAGACCCCCTGTGCATGGCAGCACCACCATGATAATTTCCAGATGTTCATTGATGAGAAGCAGCAGCTGCTACAAATTTGAAGGCCATGGTAGGGCTCTGGGGCATAGCAAAGAGATAGGGTCCCAAGAAACTGAAGATAGGACCGGGGGTGGACCCCTTGAGATGGCCATTCAAAGCCTGTGGACATGACCCCACCGGAAATGGACCATCGTCTAGAGACCCACACACCTGCAATCCTGGCACCAATTTAAAAAAGAAAAAAAGCTCTAGAGAGTAAAATCAATGCAGTGGCCCTGGATCTAGGTCTCCTGCAGACTGACCATAAAAACCTGGCAGAGACAGTGGTTGTAACAGAGTGTGCACTGACCTGCCTGGAACTGAGGGTTGCAGAGGGCTATGCTTCAAATCGTGTCCAACAGCAAAATGTTGTCTACTTGAGGGATAGGGTGGAAGATGCTGAAGGCCACTCCAGGTGAAATAACATCTGTTTTGTGGGGATCCTGGAGACAACCGGAGAAGAGAGTTGTACTTAGAGGACTAGCTTCTCACAGAGGAGTTGGGCTGGGGGCAAGGCATCAAACATGTTTATGGTTGAGAGGGACAAGTAAACTCCCAGCACCAGGGGCACACCCCTAGAAAGCGTGTGCATGGCTGCTAAATTTTTGTGACATTGACCACATTCTACAAGTAATGCGCGCCCACGCCCTGGGAAGGTAGGGACGACCTTGGTGAACATCTACCCTGAACACACCACTACTGTCCAAAGGCAGCAAGAAATGTTCCATCAAGTGAAAAGGCAAATCTGGTAATTGAATCTAAAATATGCTTTGTTTTTACCAGTGAAGTTGTGTATATGTGACAATGGAGAAGCGCCCTTCTTCCACATGGCATCAGATGCATGGGACTGGTTGGAAGTGAAATGATACCCACTCCTGTGAACTGCCTAGGGAGCAAGAGTGGTGGCATCAGAGATGGAGAAAGAAGCGGCATGGTGGGGCCCAACGGCAGTCCTGATGAGATACCAGGTGGAGACCAAGAGGTCCAAAGTGGTGGGAGACATCCAGCTGCGCCATCCTGAGAGTCAGGCAACAAATGGGAAGCCCTGGCCAAGAACTTGGAGGAGAATGACAGTAACTCCAAAGGATCTGGAGTGGGGTCACAGAACACCAACAGGCCAATGGTCACCCCAATGATGGCTAATATAATAATATGAGGTATGCAGTGAACTGCCATGGTGGGTGGACGACAGATGAGCCACATAATGTGGTCACTTGATGGCTCGATGCTAGAGGTGACATTGAAGTGACATATATGGGGCCAGGCCAGATCCCCTTTACTTATACCAGAAGAGTAGTGCAAATGTTGTTGTTTGGGATAGAACGACAGACACCTAGGTCATGGGGGGGCAGATAGGTCAAGATCCACAGCGCAAGGAGGCTGGGCAGTGGGAGGAGAGGGTTCAGGGCATGCTTAGAGGCATAACAAGACACCACCGAGAGGGAATGATACCAGATCAGGCTAGACACCAAAGACAGGGGAAACAATTCACCTAACACATCTGGGCCTCACCCTTAGGGTTTTATCCTGGAATATTATTGGCCTGGGCAGTAAGCTAAAGAGGTGGGCAATGTGGAAGTACTAAGCAAGGCAGAACCCAGACATAATTCTCCTTCAAGAGATGCACCTCACTGGGAAAATATGCAGGGTACTACAACATGGCAGACACAGCCAGCAAGCACACAAACTTTTTATCCAGCTACAGTGAGAAGGGCACATTGTCGCACTGGTAGCTTCCCCTGCAAGTCACCCATACCTGGGTGGACAGTAGGGCTGCTAGCCAGCCCTGAGTGGGAATGGAATGGAATAAATATGACACTCACCACCTCGTACTTCTCCATTGGCCTACAGACCAATGGACTCAACATAATGGGGGCATGGCTAGCAGAAGTACACAAAGCCATACTCCTGATTAGGGGAGACCTTAATTTAAGTCAACACAGCAACATGAACAGGAAAAGGATAGGGGAGAGGCACAGAAGGAACGCATGTTTGGCATCCTTTCTACACTATGGGACTGGCAGACCTTTGGCAGAAGGAACACCCAGGAATGTGACAATACAAGTACAATTCTAACCAGCTACCCTCACAATCCAGGCTGGATTACATCCTAATTCCAAAACAAAAAATGGGTAGGATTGGGCATACCACCATCCTAGCACAGGGCATCTTGGATAACTCGCTACTGACTACTCAGTTCCTGAGAGATATCTAGGGGTACATGGGGTAATGGAGGCTGGACCCCTGTGACTTGACCGTTTAGGATACCAGGAAGCTGGTGGCAGAGACCATGGTGCAGTACTTTAAGGAAAATACTAGAACAGTGGACTCGGAGATCCACATGTGGAATGCCTACTACTGTGTGGCCAACTTACAGACCACGCCACAGGTAAACATAAAGAAAGGGACAAAGAGATCAAGGGCCTTGACAGCTAACTGACACAATGGGACGCCCAATACATGATTGACCACACCCTGGACATAGTGGGAAAAATAGAGGGGGGACGGGACGAGCTGTGCTATCTGATATACCAAGAGGCAACAGCGATGTACAGGGTAAAACGGTAAACTCTATGAAGTTGGTAACAAAGTGAACAAAATGTTAGCATGACTGGCCAAAAGGGAGAAAGGTCAAACTGGAATTGCTTCAATCAACTGGGGGCTAGAGGGAAAAGCGGAAAGCCCAGTAGACATAGCACAAGCTCACTCACTTGGAGGACCTCTTCCGAACCAGGGGTGGGGGCTGATCTGAGCAGTCTTGAGACCCTCACTAACAATATACTAGTGTCCAGACTTCAGGATGGTATGAGCGAATCCTTTCATGCAGCGTTACCAGAATTGGAATTGACTGATGCCATAGGCCAGATGAGTGGGAAAATGGGAAATCCCAGGGGCCTAACGGTTTTTCCCTTGAGCTGTTCAAATCTATAAAGTTCTAGATAGTAGGCCCACATAGGTCACTGTTCTACATGGCCCGGCAAGAGTGAACTGTGCCCCATGACCTCTGATGGGGGATGTTAGTCATTATACACAAACAAGGGAAGCACAAAGAAGGCTGTGCCTCAAGTTGGCCAAAATTGCACCTTAACCTGCAGACTAACATCCTGGCAAAGGTGGTGGCCAACCGCCTCCTACAGATGGTCGACACGCTGGTGGTCCCTGATCAATTGGGCATTATGCCCTACAGGGCAACAAGACAAAACCTTTGAAGGCTTGCCAGATGCCTGGCACGCTGTGACCTGATCACTGAGCTGTCTCTTTACCTCACCCTGGATGCCCAAAAAACCTTAATTTCACTGTTGTGGTCCTACCTGATGGTAATACTGAGAAGAATGGGGATGAGCTGAAAGTGTGTGTCCTGGGTGATCTTTCTGTATACGAACCAGGTGGTGAGCTTGAAAGTGAATGGGGCATTCTCTAGGAAGTTCCTCCTCAGCAGGGGCACATGACAGGGGTGCCCACTATCCCACTATTCTTCGCAGTGGCGATCAAGCCCCTAGCCTGTTAGCTGCATACAGATGCACTGATGAGGGGCATTCGATGGGACCTAGACAGGGAAGATGTCCTATCCCTGTCATATGCGGATCAGATTTTGCTGTATTTAGCAGATCCAGATCAGCTGGTATCCAGGGTGCTGGAGATCTTGGAGATGTTCAGTTCATGTTCTGTGATTAGAATCAACTGGCACAAGTCTATTGCATACCCACTATTGGAGGGGGTGAGAGAATGGGACTGGGATTGCCCACTTTTGTGGCATTCAAGAGAGTTTAGGTATCTCAGGATATTTGTTATGAAAGGCCAGGACCTGTTTCTGACTGAAAACTTGGAGAAAATCCTGGCCTCCTATATGATGGATGCAGAAATATGGAAAACACTATCACTGTCCCTGATGGGCAAGGTGGACCTACACAAAATGATTTACCTCCCAAATTTCTTTATGTGCAACAGATCACCCCCCGTTTGAAGTACCCAAAGGCTGGCGACAAGACAATGGGTCTATTCTAGTGGGGCAGGAAGCCAAGGAACACCTAGGCGTCCCTCATTAGAAAACACTTAATGGGGGAATACCCTTCCTGACCTATGCTTGTTCTTTTGGGCAACCTAGCTTTAGATAGTCAACAACTGAGCCTTCTTCTCACAGCAGGAATCCTCCATGGTAGCCAGTAGGTGAGCAAAGGATCCAGATGGTTGCATCTGACAGCTACACGAGGAAGAGGGCTAGCTCAGTAGCCAACACCCACAGCAGGCAGTGGTCAGGACCTGGCACAAAGTCACCAAAACCCTGGGCTGGAAAGCTAAATTGACTATGGAGATCCCACTGTGAGCCTCAGATATGTTGCAGGGACTATGGAAGGTCACAGTAAATGAAACCTAAAGGGAATACCCAAAATGGGAGACATCTGGAGGGGACAAGAGATGATACCATTCCCCGAACTACAGGAACAATACAAACTGTCTGAGGGGGTCACTTCTTATGCTATCAAAGGTTAAGATACCTTCTGCAGCCACATGTGGAGGTGCTGCAGGGGGCTCCAGATGAATCACCTCTAGAATATAGGGTCCTTGGAGTTTCCCTAACCAGCCGCACAGAGTCCCAACTCTATTCTACCCTCCTTCACAAAGTATACCCCCATCGCCGCAACTCTGGGAGAAAAGAGAGTGGAATCTGGGCAGACTGGAAGAGGATGAATAGGGAGCAGGCGGTAGGATCCCCCCGAGAGACAGCTATACTCATCCAGCTGAAACTCCACAGGGCCTATTACACAAGATCAAGACTGCTCCATATCAGGAGCGCCGAGACAGACCTGTGTTTGAGGGGGTGCAGGCGGAAGGACTCCCTGATACGAACCATCTGTAGTTGCCACAATATTCAGGTGTATTGGGGGAAAGTAGGGAGGTGACTATCAGCAGTTTTATAGTGCTCACTAGAGCTGACCCTGCAACTGATAGACTTGGGTATGTGGGGTGTGCAGACCCTGGACTGCTACTCCCTGCTTTTTTGTAACACTGCACTGATGGTCACGAAACCCAATGTGATCGGACTGTGGGGGCGTGGGGAGACCCCAAAGCAGCTGGCCTTGGTATCCAATGTGGACTGATGTATGAGGCACAAGGCTGCCCCAAGAAGTTCAATAAATTATGGGGGCCTTGGCAGCATGCAGAGGAGGATTTTCCATTAGGGTAGGCCCCGGAGGGAGCCCCAGACGGGCATATGAAACTGAGAAGACTAAATTGCATTATAAGAGTAAATTGCAATGGTATATACTGATGGGTCGTTTTAAGTGTTTTTGTTTCGATTATAAATTTCCAGCAGATCACTGGGTGATGTCACTACCGGATATACTCGTTCGATATGCCTAACTTTTAATCTGTTTGTGGATAGGAGGCTGCCTTTCCTGGCGTGTTAAATCCAATAAAGGGGTCCTGCTAGGGGACGTTGCTTGGGGCGTCAAGATGGCGGCAGCACTTTAAGAGTGCTCCGGGCCCCTCCGTCATCCGCCGACATCCACGCCATGCGGGGCCCGTCTCCCTGAGTCCCTGTTTGATATCAGGGGAGCCTGGTGGGGACGGAGACAATTTGCCAGACCACCGGCACACGGATATCCCAGACATCGTGGGTCCTGACAGGTGGGAGCCCAAGATGGCGGGCACCGCTGAACTCAGCACACCGGCCAGATTGCCCGCCAGGTGTGGGTGCCACCACACGGAAGAGAACTGGACCTGCTCCCCACCCGGCTGAACGCGGCTGCCCCCTGGGACTCTGGCGGCCCGCAGACGGCCCGGGCCGTGGGGAATTTGAGAGATGGGCACCCAGGAGGCAGGCGCTGTAGGAAGTTGGCTCTGTATATACTATCTCAAAGTAAGAGAAAGTGTGCACAGAGTCCAAGGGTTCTCCTTAGAGGTAAGATAGTGGCACAATTAGATAATTCTAATGCTCTATTTTGTGGTAGTGTGGTCGAGCAGTAGGCTTATCAGAGGGTAGTGTTTAAGCATTTGTTGTACACACACAGGCAATAAATGAGGAACACACACTCAAAGACTTAACTCCAGGCCAATAGGTTTTTATTTAGAAAAATATATTTTCTTAATTTATTTTTAGAACCACAAGATTCAAATTTTAGGTAAGTACATAAATTGCAAGGTACTTCACACAGGTAAGTATACATTTTTTATTTTAAACAGTAGAACACAGAGTTTTGGTTAAAATGGCAAATAGCTGTTTTAAAAGTGGACACAGTGCAAAAATCAACAGTTCCTGGGGGAGGTAAGTAAACGTTAGTTTTTCAGGTAAGTAAAGCACTTACACAGTCAGTCTCCTGGGCATAGGCAGTCCCCCACTGGGGGTTTAAGGCAACCCCAAAGCCACAGCACCAACAAAACAGGGCCGGTGAGGTGCAGAGGTCAAAGGAGGACCCAAAACACATAGTCGCCTATGGAGAACAGGGGTGCTCCGGTTCCAGTCTTCTAGCAGGTAAGTACATGAGTCCTCGGGGAGAAGACCAGGCGGCTTTGTAGAGCACTGGGGGGGGACACACAAGCACACAAAACACACCCTCAGCGGCACAGGGGCGGCGGGGTGCAGTGTGCAAAGTAGGTGTCGGTTTTCTGTTGAAAACTATGGAGGGACCCGGGGGTCACTCTGGCGATGCAGGCAGGGCACGGGGGGATTCTTGGGACAGGCACCAACTCGGCTAGGATGAGGGATGCCTGCTGGTCACTCCTGCACTGGTAGGTGGTTCCTCTCGGTCCTGGGGGCTGCGGGTGCAGTGTTTGGTCCAGGCATCGGGTTCCTTTGTTACCAGGCAGTTGCAGTCAGGGGGAGCCTCTGGATCCTCTCTACAGGCGTCACTGTGGGGGTGCAGGGAGGTCGACTCAGGGTGTCCACGTCGTTGAAGTCACCTGGGAGTCCTCTCTGCAGTGTTGGTTCCTCCAAACTCGAGCCGGGGGCGCCGGGTGTAGAGTGTGAAGACTCACGCTTCTGGTGGGAAGTGAGAGTCTCTTTAAAGTTTGTTTCTTGTTGCTGTTTTGTAGTTGTTTCTGGACAGATCCGCTGTCCTCTGGAGGTTCTTGGTCCTTCAGGTGCAGGTCAGTCCTCTGAGTCCTCAGAGGTTGCTGGTTCCGCTGGATGCGTCGCTGTGCAGGTTTTTTGAGTCTGGAGACAGGCCGGTTGGGCTGGGGCTAAGTCAGTTGTTGTCTCCGTCGTTTCTGTGGGGCTTTCGGGTCAGCAGTCCTTCTCCTTGTTGTAGGTTGCGGGAATCTGATTTCCTGGGTTTAGGGTTGCCCCTAAACACTTAATTTAGGGGGGTGTTTAGGTCTGGGGCAGTAGCCAATGGCTACTCTCCTGGAGGGTGGCTACACCGTCTTTGTGCCTCCTCCCTGAGGGGAGTGGGGCACATCCCTATTCCTACGGGGGGAATCCTCCAAAAACAAGATGGTGGATTTCTTAAGGCAGGGGCACCTCAGCTCAGGGCACCTTAGGGGCTGTCCTGACTGGTGGGTGACTCCTTCTTATTTTTCTCATTATCTCCTCCGGACTTGCCGCCAAAAGAGGGGGCTGTGTCCGAAGGGGCGGCCATCTGCACTAGCTGGGATCCCCTGGGGCACTGTAACAACAGGCATGAGTCCTTGAGGCTCACCGCCAGGTGTTACAGTTCCTGCAGGGGGAGGTGAGAAGCACCTCCACCCAGTGCAGGCTTTGTTCCTGGCCACAGAGTGACAAAGGCACTCATCTCATGTGGCCAGAAACTCGTCTGGTCGTGGTAGGCTGGCAGGAACTTGTCAGCCTAACACTTGGAATTGGACTGTTATGCAGGGGCATCTCTAAGATGCCCTTGGTGTGGATTTTTCAATAAATCCCACACTGGCATCAGTGTGGATTTATTGTGCTGAGAAGTTTGATACCAAACTTCTCAGATTTCAGTGTAGCCATTATGGAACTGTGGAGTTTGTAATTTACAGACTCCCAGACCAGTCAAAGATCTTTATTCGGCATTTGCCATAAAAGTACAAATAAAAATCACATATCCAAGTAAACAAACAAAAGGGATTAAGACAACAGCTCATAACATCATATCTTACATATATTATACAAAAAAGAGCAAAGTGATCTAGACCAAGTTCCTCGTTCGCAGAATATTCCAGTATTCCTATCAGAACATTAACTAAGATCATATGATATAAAACCCCAAAAAACTTTTTAGCTACCCTAAAATATACTAAAAAACCTTTCTCCCTGTGGGAGAATCTGTACTATATCAAATATAAAATCCAAGATTTTAAAACAGGAATAAGTTCTAAGAGTCAGCATAAATAGATTAATAAATCACAAAAATTATTAGTAACAATTCCTAATAACAATAGATGATCTGATAAAATGTAATACCTGAAAACAAATTTTGTCATTTGATAATTTTTTAAGGTGTATCAAAGCTTCCTGATAATGGATCGGTCTTAATGTACGTAAAATAGGTAAGATAAAAGCATTCCTCGGGGTGGCATAAAGAGAACAAAAAAGAAAAAAGTGGAAGTACTTTGCTTTGAACTAGCATCACAGGGACAGGGTGGTAAATCTTTTTTGCCAAATACACTGATTCGGAAAGGCCACCTTAAAATGGTTCAAATTCAGTCTAAAAAAGATTAACAGAGAATACATTTTTGGACATGACAACCAGGTCAGATAGGGATCTATATATAAGGCCATAACAATCTGGGTATAAGAATCTAAAGATTTCAATTTCAGACAGCTATGAAGTCTTATGTCTAAGGTATGCTCAGAGTATCGTGATTTCAGCAAAAACCTAGCAGTTGTGGTTAGCAGTTGTGGTTCATCAAACATATACTTAAGCCCCAGCTTATCAAAAGACGATCGCAAATATGAAAGCCAGGGAATCCTGTTCGAATTGGCCAGCTATAAACATTCAGTAAAACATTCCTGTACAAGACTCGCCGCTAGATTTGTCCAACATCTAATCCACAACAAAAGATCTTTGACTGACTGACTCCCAGACCATATACTCTTTATTGCTACACTTACAGTGTCTGAGAATTGGCTTAGACACTGTAGGGGCATAGTGTTCATGCAACTATGCCCTCACCTATGGTATAGTGCACCCTGCCTTGAGGTTGTATGGCCTGCTAGAGGGGTTACTTACTGTGACGGGTCGGACCCGCACACAATTGCGACCAGTGTTGCCTCTGCTTGGGATGACCCGGAAGTGACCCAGAGGTCCGCCCTTCCTATTGGTTCTGCACTATACCCGCGGGACCCTGGGGACGTAAAAGAGGAAGTCCCGGAGTTCAATGGAGGCGTGGATGGCCGGAGAGGAGACTTCCAGGAAGCATCAGAGGATCGAACCCGAAGGCTCGAGAGTATCCAGGTGAAGATTAGTCTACGATCGTCGGGAATCCCCGAGGACAGACCCCGACCGAACAAAGAATCAGCATGGTCCCAACCCGGGACGAAGACCGCCGGCCCCGGGAAGCAAACGGCTAAGACCCGCCACGCTTCAGGAGAAGCGTGGCCAAGCCAGGTACGGGCATGGGGACGGGTAGGGAGGTCGGGAAGGGGGGGGAGGTTGTACATGAAGAAAGAGCATGGGCACTGGGCGGGAGGTATACTGAAAGAGGTGGAAAAACACGAACGGGGAAGCACTATGAGCATAAAACAGGCGACTGTTTGGAAAGAAACAGGGTCAGCCACCGGCAGAAAGGAATAAAGAGAGAAAACCCGAAATGTAAAGAAAAGAAGACTCAAGAGCCTAAGAAAAACGAGAAAGAGGAAAGGTATACAGGAAATAAAGAGAGAAAATGGCCAGAAGGAAAGCCCAAACAGACAGGTCTGAGAAAAGACAGAAGACAGGAGAAGAAAGGAAAGAGCAGAACCCAGGGCTAAGGAAGAAAGAGAGAAAGAGCGAGTAAGAGAAGAGGAGAAAAGAGCGGAAGACAGGAAAAGGAAAAGAGAGAGCAAAAAATAGGAAACTAGGAGAGAGAAAGAGAGAGAGGAAAGGAAAAGAGAGCGATTTACTCAAACACTTACCGTGCCTATTCTTCTTCTGTCCCCACATGCTTCCCGAGAGGCCTATGGAGAAAACAGAAAGAAGAAGACGAGATTAGTCCACCAAGACGGGAGGAGACATCTGAATCCAACTACCACGGACTTACTTACCATAAAGTACTCTGTAGAACAAAATAAACCTTACTTACCTATAGACACAATCAGTCTTGTGTACTTGATATCGGCCAGCCTACAACACTTACCTATGCCACAGGCAGTTGGTTGAGGGCATGGCACTCTGAGGGGAGTGCCATGTCGACTTAGTCATTTTCACCCCACCAGCACACACAAGCTGTGCGGCAGTGTGCATGTGCTGAGTGAGGGGTTCCCAGGGTGGCATAATATATGCTGCTGCCCTTAGAGACCTTCCCTGAGCACAGGGCCCTTGGTACCAGGGGTACCAGTTACAAGGGACTTATCTATGTGCCAGGGCTGTGCCAATTGTGGCAACAAAGGTACAGTTTAGGGAAAGAACACTGGTGCTGGGGCCTGGTTAGCAGGGTCCCAGCACACTTTCAATCATAACTGGCATCAACAAAAGGCAAAAAGTTAGGGGGTAACCATGCCAAGGGAGGCATTTCCCTACACAACCCCTCTCCCCCAAACGAAAGAGGATGAGACTAATCTTTCCCAAGAGAGTCTTCATTTTCTAAGTGGAAGAACCTGGAAAGGCCATCAGCATTGGCATGGTCAGTCCCAGGTCTTTGTTTCACTACAAAGTCCATTCTCTGGAGGGATATGGACCACCTCAACAGTTTAGGGTTTTCTCTTTTCATTTGCATCAGCCATCTGAGAGGTCTGTGGTCAGTTTGAACTGTGACGTGAGTACCAAACCGGTATGGTCTCAACTTCTTCAGGGACCAAACCACATCAAAGGGCTCCCTCTCAATGGCACTCCAACGCTGCTCCCTGGGGAGTAACCTCCTGCTAATAAAAGCAACAGGCTGGTCAAGGCCATCATCATTTGTTTGGGACAGGACTGCTCCTATCTCATGCTCAGATGCATCAGTGTGCACAATGAACTGCTTTGAATAATCTGGAGCTTTCAAAACTGGTGCTGAACACATAGCTTCTTTCAGGGTGTCAAAGGCCTTTTGACAGTCGAAGGTCCAGTTAACTTTTCTGGGCATTTTTTTGGAGGTATGTTCTGTGAGGGTTGTTACTATAGATCCATATCCCTTCACAAACCTCCTATTAGTACCCAATCAAGCCAAGGAATGCCCTGACTTGAGTCTGGGGTTTTGGAGCTTCTCAGTCCAGACAAGTCTGGATCTTGGGTTGAAGTGGCTGAACTTGGCATCCACCTACAAGGTGTCCCAAGTAAACCACAGTATCCTGCCCTATCTGACATTTAGATGCATTGATAGAGAGGCCTGCTGCTTGCAGGGCCTGCAAAACCTTAATCAGGTGGACCAGGTGATACTGCCAGTTGGAGCTAAAGACAGCAATATCATCTAGGTATGCTGCACTAAAGGACTCCAAGCCAGCAAGGACTTGATTCACCAACCTTTGGAAGGTGGCAGGGGCATTCTTTAAGCCAAAGGGCATAACAGTAAACTGATAATGCCCATAAGGTATAGAGACTGTTGTCTTTTCTTTTCCTCCAGGTGCCATTTTGATTTGCCAGTACCCTGCTGTCAAGTCAAAGGTACTTAAGAATTTGTCTGCACCTAATTTGTCAATGAGCTCATCTGCCCTTGGGATGGGGGTGAGAATCTGTCTGGGTGACAGAGTTGAGCCTTCTCCTCCCAACTCCAGCATTTTGTGGACTTCCACTTTGATGCTTTTTTTGACTTGGTCAGACTGTCTTAATATTTTATTCTTGATAGGTAAACTGTCTCCTGTGTCCACATCATGGGTACACAGGTGTGTCTGATGAGGGGTCAAGGAAAAGAGGGCAGCAAACTGCTGGAGGACCTTCCTGCAGTCAGCTTGCTGTTGGCCAGAGAGGGTGTCTGAGTAGACAGCTCCATCTACTGAGGCATCTTTAGGGTCAGTTAAGAGGAGGTCAGGGAGAGGTTTACTCTCTGCTTCCTGATCCTGATCAGTAACCATTAACATCTTTACATCTTCCCTGTCATGATAGAGTTTAAGGCGACTAATATGGATCACCCTCTTGGGGGTCCTGCTAGTGCCCAGGTCCACCAGGTAGGTGACCTGACTCTTCTTTTCTAGCACTGGGTAAGGGCCACTCCATCTGTCTTGAAGTGCCCTGGGAGCCACAGGCTCCAGAACCCAGACTTTCTGTCCTGGCTGAAACTCAACCATAGCAGCCTTTTGGTCATACCATAACTTCTGTAGTTGTTGGGTGGCCTCAAGGTTTTTGCTTGCCTTTTCCATGTACTCTGCCATCCTAAAGTGGAGGCCTAGCACATAGTCCACTACATCTTGTTTAGGCTCATGGAGAGGTCTCTCCCAGCCTCTTTTACAAGTGCCTGTGGTCCCCTTACAGGATGGACAAACAGAAGCTCAAAGGGGGAAAACCCTACTCCCTTCTGTGGCACCTCTCTGTAGGCGAAAAGCAGGCATGGCAAGAGGACATCCCATCTCCTTTTGAGTTTTTCAGGGAGCCCCATGATCATGCCCTTCAATGTCTTGTTAAAACTTTCTACAAGACCATTGGTTTGTGGATGGTATGGTGTAGAGAATTTGTAAGTCACCCGACACTCATGCCACATGTGCTTTAGGTAAGCTGACATGAAGTTGGTACCTTTGTCAGAAACAACCTCCTTAGGAACTCCCACTCTGGTAAAAATACCTATGAGTGCTTTAGCTAATGCAGGAGCAGTAGTGGACCTAAGGGGAATTGCCCCAGGGTACCTAGTAGCATGATCCACTACTACCAGAATATATTGGTTCCCTGATGCTGTGGGAGGTTCAAGTGGACCCACCATGTCCACTCTCACTCTTTCAAAGTAGACCCCCACCACTGGAAGTGGAATGAGGGGGGCTTTGGATGGCCACCTGTCTTACCACTGGCTTGATAGGTGACACAGGAGGTGCAAAACTCCTTAACCTTCTGGGACATATAGGGCCAGTAGAAATGGTTGACTAATCTCTCCCAAGTCTTGGTTCGCCCCAAATGCCCAGCAAGGGGACTGTCATGGGCTAAGGTCAGAATGAACTCCCTAACCTCCTGAGGCACTATCACTCTCCTAGTGGCACCAGGTTTAGGATCTCTTGCCTCAGTGTGAAGGAGTCCATCTTCCCAATAGACCTTGTGGGTTCCACTGGCATTAGCTTTTTCCTGCTCAGCTGCTTGCTGTCTTAGGCCTTCAAGAGTGGGACAACTCTTTTGTCCCTTTCACAGCTGTTCCCTTGAGGGTCCATCTGGGCCCAAGGGTGCAACCTGATAAGGCTACAGCTCCATGGACTCAGTTCCCTCAGGGAATAGAGCATCTTCCTAAGAAGAGAGGTTATGTTTCTTGTGCTGTGCAGAAGCTGGTTCCCCAGTCTTCTTTCCTTTCCTCTTGGAAGGTTGGACCATTATTCCAGACTCCAACACTTCTTTTTCACCCTGTGCTCCGCTCTGTGCCCCAGTCTTGACACACACCAGTTCAGGGATGCCCAGCATGGATGCATGGGTCTTGAGCTCTACCTCAGCTCATGCTGAGGACTCCAGATCATTCCCTAGCAGACATTCTACTGGAATTGCAGAGGAGACTACCACCTGTTTCAGGCCAGTGACCCCTCCCCATTCTAAAGTTACCATTGCCATGGGATGGACCTTAGTTTGATTGTCAGCATTGGTGACTGGATATGTATATCCAGCCAGGTACTGCCCTGGGGAAACGAGTTTGTCTGTCACCATAGTGCCACTGTGTTGGAAAATGGGTTATTGGTAGGGCAGGTAGGTACCTACACCTAGCAACAAGCCACTAACCTCCACATAGGTACAGTTAGGTCTCAGTAAATTAATCCCAGCTCAACCCTTGGTAGCTTGGCAACGAGCGTCAAGGCTTAACTTAGGAGACAAAGTGTAAAGCATTCAAATATCACAAAACAGTAATTAAATAAAACACAGGAAACAGTTTAAAAATCCAAAACCAATTTATAAAAATAGTTTATATTTTTATCTTTAAAATGACACAAAAACGATTAAAATCGGTTCAGGGGAACCGGAGATATGAATTTTTAAAGAATTATTACTTTTCTAGCGCTTAGAAACAAAAAGCGCCAATCGGGTCATCTGGTTGCACCTCGACCGGGGCAAAGTCAAACTTTCAGGCCGACCGCGATGGAGCCCTGCTCGGCTACAGGTCGCGGGAGGCCTCGGTTAAAAAGTTACCTTCTGACTTAGTCTTTATTTTGAAGTTTTTCTTCACCGGGACGAACCTGCCAGTTGAATCCGACCTCCTGGAGCCCTTGTCCGGATACGCGATGTGGGTTTCCTCGGTGGAGACTTTTACCTTCGGACTTAGTTGTTTTTTCGAGATGAAAATCTTCGACCGGGGTAAACCTGGATCTTGATCCGACGTCCATGGAGCCCTTCTCGGATACGATGGCTGGGAGGTCCCGGTCAACTTTTTACGTTCGGACTTAGTCTCTTTTTTGGATGTTTTTCTTTACCGGGACGAACCACGAAGTCAGGCCGGGTCGCGGTTGAGGCAAGCCGGCTAGAATTTCCACGGCGGGTCGGTCCCTCTCTGGAGCTTTTTTCCAAAAATTCTCAAATCTTTTCCAAACTTCTGGGGCTTCACCCAGATGTTCTTTTAAGGTTCTTTTGGGGTCCACAGCTCACCCCAAGGGTCCAGAAGTTCTGTGATGGTCCTTGGGGGGTGCAGACTTCAACTCCCAGAATGCACCTGGCGCAAACTCCTTTTTGGCCACTGGACAGTGGTCAGCTGGTCGCTTTCTTCAGGAGTTGGTGCAGGGGACTCTGGTTAGCAATTTTTCACCTGTAGCAAACAGGGAGTCCCTCCTTGAACCAGTTGAAGCCAGGCAAAGTCCTTCTTGTGGTGAAGCCCAAGTGTGCAGCTGGTGCAGTCCTTCTGAGTGCAGGTTCCAGGTGCAGGCCAGGGGTCCAGCAGGGCAGTCCTTCTTCTCCTTAAGTTCTTTCTTCTTGAAATTTGGTGGGGATCTGAGGCGTGGGTGCAGGTCTGCCAGATTTATCCTTGCTCCTGGGTGAAAAGCAGGGGGGCCCTGGTTCTCCAATCAGGGACAGGGTCGTCCCCCTGTGATGACCACTTCCTGGGAAGTGTGGCAAAAATCCATCCCAGAAGGCAACAGTCTCTAAAAATCCAACATGGATGAATCTGATTTTTGGAGGTTACATCTGGCTGAGCCCACCCACTGGTGTGGCTAAAAATCATAAACACAACCCTCTCCTGCCCTCTCCTAATCTAATCAAGGGGGCACCTAATTGTCTGGGGTTGCAGGATGTGGGGGTGTTGCTGGGTGCTCCAAATGTCCTTCTCTGCCTTTGAAGACCAGTTTGGCAGCCCTCCCCCTTCCTGCCTCACCATCTGCTGAGGGGAGATTCTCTCCCCCAAGCACATTCCTTTGTGTGCAGCCAGGCCACTTCACACCTAATCAAGGCAGCCTGACAGAAGCTGCTGCAGGCTGGCCAATCAGAGCACAGCAGCAAAAACAATGCAGAGCTGAAATTGGCAACTTTTTAGGTAAAGTCTAAACTTTTTACCTGGACAAGTTATATTAAATCCAACAACTGGAAGTTGTGGGATTTATTACAACAATCAATTTGATACCAAATTCTTGGTATGTAACATTTAAGGAGACTTTAAAATTTAAAATAAAGTCTGCCCATTCTAGCCTATGGAGGCCATTTACTTCAATGAGGGAAAAACGAATTTGGCTGTTTTTACCTCACCAGGGCTTATAAATCTATTTTTATAAAGTCCCTGCTTATAGTTACATGGCACCCAGCCCTAGGGGCACATAGGGCACACCTTAGGGGTGACTTATATGTAAAAATAAGGTAGTTTAAGACTTTGGAAGTACCTTTAATTCCAAAGTCGAATTTGCATATAACTTTAATTTAAAAGCAGCCAGCAAGGCAGGCTTGCTTTTAAAATGACACTGGGCACCTCAGCAGTGCACCTAGGTGTGCACCACCTATGCTGTGGTCCCTAAACCTACATGCCCTACCATATACTAGGGACTTATAGGTAGGTTAACTTAGCCAATTATAATTAGCCTAATTTGCATATCCATTTTACACAGAGCACAGGCCCTGGGACTGGTTAGCAGTACCCAGGGTACCATCAAAGTCAGGAAAACACCAGCAAAAAGAGGAAAATGGGGGAAAAAAGTTATGGGGCCTCTGCAATCAGCCCTGTTTTCTCACACAACCCCCCCCCAGCCCACACGCCCAGGAGACTCAGCCCAACCCTGGGAGAGTCTTCCTGGCTTGTTAGGCGAGGAAGACAGTGAAGAAAACTGGCTGTCCCTTTGCAGGGCCTACTGTGCCTTATATCCTCCTGTCAGGGTCACTCCCTATGGGTAGTGAAGCCATCCCAACAGTAAAAGGACCCAACTCAAACTGAAACTTTCCTCTAGGGGGGTCTTCCTCCTCTCTCTCTGCCAACTTGGGTAGTGAGGTGCCCACCTCCCCTACTCCTAACTTTGCTAGGGCAACACCTAGCTTACCCAAAGAGGTCACCCAACACTTGAGGAACCCCACCATGACCAACAGGGTCAGGGGGCCTACTTTGCTATTGGCCCTGGGGTCTGCCTCCCAGGCCAAGTACAGTGCTGCCAGGAAGGCTAGCACCCAGCAGAGGCTACTGACAGCTGTCAGTACCCAGAACCACACCCTAAGCTCTCCACTGACAGGTGGCTGAGCTGCTTTAGGGGCATCTTTGGGGTCCTGGCACCCCTCTTGCTGTCTAGAGTGGGGGGCTACCACCTCCTGTGGCAGACACCCTCTTTCCACTCTCCCTTCTGTCAGTGCAGGGGCAACACCCTGCATCTGGACAGCTGCCTGACTACTCAGGACTTCCTTGGGGTCAGGTGAGGCCTCACCAGTGCCAACTCTGGGCTCCCCCCTTACTGGGGCAGAAGGCCCTTGGCTCCCTGGAACTCTCTTTAAGAGTGGCCTACCCTTCCTTTTCTTCTTTCCTTTTCTTGGGGACCCCTGTCTCCTAACTGTAGGGACTGACTCCCCAGGACTTTGGGTTGGGGGGGCGCCCTGGCCGACCACCCCATCTGTGACCAGACTCACCTCTGGGAGGTCATTGCCCAGGATACAATCTAGGGGAAGGTCAGCACTGACTACCACCCTAATCCAGTCAAGGATACCCTCCCTCTCTAGGGGCACTATGGCTACAGGTTTGGAGGTGACCTCCCCTGTGGCTATCCTGACTTTCTTTGTCTTTCCTGGGACATACATGTCTGGGGTCACTAACCGGTCACTCACTATAGTGTGACTGGCACAGGTGTCTCTCAGGCCAGTGGTAGGGATCCCATTCACTTGAATGTGGTGGAAGTGCCTACTCCCACCCTCAGGGATCACCAGCTTACCATCTGGTCCTGTCTCCCAGCTCAATGCTAGGAGGACTTCATCATCTGAGGAATCCTCCTCTATGGCTACACTGGACAGCCCAGTGCTAACCACCTTCTTTGGACAGGCTGCATCTCCTCTGAAGTGACCTGTCTGCTGACAGTCAAAGCAAGCCCTACTGTCCAAGAGCTTTTTTAACCCTGGGTCTAACTGTCTCTGCTGGTCAGAGTGGGATTTACTCTCCTCCTTCTTAGGGTTCTGGGGTACAGAGGGAGTTTCTGTGGTGGGCTTACCACCTCCCTCCTTAGGTTTTTGGGGACCTGTTCCCCCCTTCTTGGAGTCTCCCCCCTGGGACTTGACAACCACCCTGGTTCTCAACCACTCATCAGCTGCCTCCCCTAGCTCTCTAGGGTTGGTCTGCTTAGAGTCCACTAGATGCTGGCGTAACCTTTCTTGGATACAATTGGTCAAGATGTGCTCTCTCATGATCAAATTGTATAACCCCTCATAAGTATTTACTTTGTTGCCAATAATCCAGCCCTCTAGTGCCTTTAGTGAAATGTCCACAAAGTCAACCCAAGACTGGGTACTGACCTTCTGGGTGTCCCTGAACTTCATTCTATATTGCTCTGGGGTCAGACCAAACTTCTTGGCTAAGCACCTCTTCATACTAGGGTATGAATCTGCCTCCTCCCCCCTTAAGGTCAGAAGCCTATCCCTCCCTGAGTTGGGGACCAACTCCCACAAAAGGGAACCCCAGTATTGAGGCCTAACCCTTCTCATTTGGAGTGCCCTCTCAAAGGCCCCCAGCCACTTATCTATGTCATCCCCCTCTACATAAGCAGGAACTACCCCCTTGGGTAATCTGGGGCAAACTCCCCCACCCATGGACACCTCAGCTTCTTTATCGCTGCTTCCATCTCTTTTCTCTTTGTATGCCCACTTTTTCTTTTCTAGGGCCAGCTTCTCTGCTTCCAAAGCTTTGTATGCTAGCTGGGCCTCCAGCTCTCTTTCTCTGATGGATGGGTTCTCTCCTCCTGAAAGGACCCCCTTCCTACCACTAGCTTTGGATCTGCCCCTAGTGACTGTATCTACTGAGGACCGTTCTTCCTCATCCTCACTTAGGCTCAGATGCCTTCCCTCCCCTGAGTGGTTAGAGCTAGCATCCTCCCTTCTTTCTCCCTCCTCTGGAGCATCTTCTGACTCTACCTCTTGGGCCTCAGCCCATGCTGTCAGGGATGTGATCAGGATTTGCTTCCTGAGATCAGTGGTTGCAGGCAACCCTCTTTCAATACACAACCCCCTAAGCTGGACTACTGTCAGTTTGGGTAGGCTAGCCAGATCAAGCTCCATGGTTCCCTAGTTTTGTGTCAACAAAAACTTTTTGCAAAAATTGGAAACAAGAATTTAGAAAAATTACAAAAATTCAATAATTGAAATTAATCCAAATTAAAAATTAATAAATTTTTTTGCACTAGGACAATTTAAAGGATTTTTAATTTGTTTTACCTAAAACTGTAACGTGATATTGAACACAAGTACAGGATCCCGTCGCTGCTTCCAATTATGTTGGAAAATGGGTTATTGGTAGGGCAGGTAGGTACCTACACCTAGCAACAAGCCACTAACCTCCACATAGGTACAGTTAGGTCTCAGTAAATTAATCCCAGCTCAACCCTTGGTAGCTTGGCAACGAGCGTCAAGGCTTAACTTAGGAGACAAAGTGTAAAGCATTCAAATATCACAAAACAGTAATTAAATAAAACACAGGAAACAGTTTAAAAATCCAAAACCAATTTATAAAAATAGTTTATATTTTTATCTTTAAAATGACACAAAAACGATTAAAATCGGTTCAGGGGAAACGGAGATATGAATTTTTAAAGAATTATTACTTTTCTAGCGCTTAGAAACAAAAAGCGCCAATCGGGTCATCTGGTTGCACCTCGACCGGGGCAAAGTCAAACTTTCAGGCCGACCGCGATGGAGCCCTGCTCGGCTACAGGTCGCGGGAGGCCTCGGTTAAAAAGTTACCTTCTGACTTAGTCTTTATTTTGAAGTTTTTCTTCACCGGGACGAACCTGCCAGTTGAATCCGACCTCCTGGAGCCCTTGTCCGGATACGCGATGTGGGTTTCCTCGGTGGAGACTTTTACCTTCGGACTTAGTCGTTTTTTCGAGATGAAAATCCTTCGACCGGGGTAAACCTGGATCTTGATCCGACGTCCATGGAGCCCTTCTCGGATACGATGGCTGGGAGGTCCCGGTCAACTTTTTACGTTCGGACTTAGTCTCTTTTTTGGATGTTTTTCTTTACCGGGACGAACCACGAAGTCAGGCCGGGTCGCGGTTGAGGCAAGCAGGCTAGAATTTCCGCGGTGGGTCGGTCCCTCTCTGGAGCTTTTTTCCAAAAATTCTCAAATCTTTTCCAAACTTCTGGGGCTTCACCCAGATGTTCTTTTAAGGTTCTTTTGGGGTCCACAGCTCACCCCAAGGGTCCAGAAGTTCTGTGATGGTCCTTGGGGGGTGCGGACTTCAACTCCCAGAATGCACCTGGCGCAAACTCCTTTTTGGCCACTGGACAGTGGTCAGCTGGTCGCTTTCTTCAGGAGTTGGTGCAGGGGACTCTGGTTAGCAATTTTTCACCTGTAGCAAACAGGGAGTCCCTCCTTGAACCAGTTGAAGCCAGGCAAAGTCCTTCTTGTGGTGAAGCCCAAGTGTGCAGCTGGTGCAGTCCTTCTGAGTGCAGGTTCCAGGTGCAGGCCAGGGGTCCAGCAGGGCAGTCCTTCTTCTCCTTAAGTTCTTTCTTCTTGAAATTTGGTGGGGATCTGAGGCGTGGGTGCAGGTCTGCCAGTTTTATCCTTGCTCCTGGGTGAAAAGCAGGGGGGCCCTGGTTCTCCAATCAGGGACAGGGTCGTCCCCCTGTTATGACCACTTCCCGGGAAGTGTGGCAAAAATCCATCCCAGAAGGCAACAGTCTCTAAAAATCCAACATGGATGAATCTGATTTTTGGAGGTTACATCTGGCTGAGCCCACCCACTGGTGTGGCTAAAAATCATAAACACACCCCTCTCCTGCCCTCTCCTAATATAATCAAGGGGGCACCTAATTGTCTGGGGTTGCAGGATGTGGGGGTGTTGCTTGGTGCTCCAAATGTCCTTCTCTGCCTTTGAAGACCAGTTTGGCAGCCCTCCCCCTTCCTGCCTCACCATCTGCTGAGGGGAGATTCTCTCCCCCAAGCACATTCCTTTGTGTGAAGCCAGGCCACTTCACACCTAATCAAGGCAGCCTGACAGAAGCTGCTGCAGGCTGGCCAATCAGAGCACAGCAGCAAAAACAATGCAGAGCTGAAATTGGCAACTTTTTAGGTAAAGTCTAAACTTTTTATCTGGACAAGTTATATTAAATCCAACAACTGGAAGTTGTGGGATTTATTACAACAATCAATTTGATACCAAATTCTTGGTATGTAACATTTAAGGAGACTTTAAAATTTAAAATAAAGTCTGCCCATTCTAGCCTAGGGAGGCCATTTACTTCAATGAGGGATAAACGAATTTGGCTGTTTTTACCTCACCAGGGCTTATAAATCTATTTTTATAAAGTCCCTGCTTATAGTTACATGGCACCCAGCCCTAGGGACACATAGGGCACACCTTAGGGGTGACTTATATGTAAAAATAAGGTAGTTTAAGACTTTGGAAGTACCTTTAATTCCAAAGTCGAATTTGCATATAACTTTAATTTAAAAGCAGCCAGCAAGGCAGGCTTGCTTTTAAAATGACACTGGGCACCTCAGCAGTGCACCTAGGTGTGCACCACCTATGCTGTGGTCCCTAAACCTACATGCCCTACCATATACTAGGGACTTATAGGTAGGTTAACTTAGCCAATTATAATTAGCCTAATTTGCATATCCATTTTACACAGAGCACAGGCCCTGGGACTGGTTAGCAGTACCCAGGGCACCATCAAAGTCAGGAAAACACCAGCAAAAAGAGGAAAATGGGGGAAAAAAGTTATGGGGCCTCTGCAATCAGCCCTGTTTTCTCACACACTGGCACCTGTATCCCTCAGGGCTTCTACTCTTTCCCCATTTATCAAGAGCTGCTGCCTGTATTTTTGCAGGTTAGGTGGCCAGGCAGCAGGTGTGGCTAAATCCACCCCACCCTGAGACTAGTGCACCTTCAGTGTGGACCCTGATTTGCTCTGGGCACACTGTTGATCCCACCTGAAGACTGGCTATTCCAGTACTAACTGGAGTAGTTGTTGGTGTAGGACTTTTATTTGGACAGGCCTTGTCTCCAGTTTGTTGTCCATGCTGTCTACAATTGTGATACCAGGCCTTCTTGGGATAATGGTTTTTACCCTTATACCCATTTGTGGACTGTGAAGAGGCTCTGGGCCCACCCTCCTGAGCAGGTTTTGGGGGCCCTGTAGAAGACTCTTTACTTTTGTTCTTGGATGCCTCACTCCCCTTCCACCGGGGAGGCTTTGTGACCCCTTTCTTTTGGTCACCCCCTGTGGAAGTCTTGGTCACCATAGTCTTGACCCAGTGGTCTGCCTTCTTTCCCAATTCTTGGGGAGAAATTGGACCTAGGTCTACCAGATGTTAATGCAGTTTGTCATTGAAGCAATTATTTAACAGATGTTCTTTCATCAATAAATTATACAGCCCATCATAATCACTTAGACCACTGCCAGTTATCCAACCATCTAGTGTTTTGACTGAGAAGTCAACAAAATCAACCCAGGTCTGGCTCGAGGATTTGTGAGCCCCCTCTGAACCTAACCCTGTACTCCTCAGTTGAGAATCCAAAGCCCTCAATCAGGGTAGCCTTCATGAGGTCATAAGATTCTGCATCTTTACCAGAGAGTGTGAGGATTCTATCCCTACACTTTCCAGTGATCATTTCCCAAAGGAGAGCTCCCCAGTGAGATCTGCTTACTTTTCTGGTTCCACAAGCCCTCTCAAAAGCTGTGAATCACTTGGTGATGCCATCACCTTCTTCATATTCAGTTACAATCCCTTTGGGGATTTTTAGGATGTCAGTATTCTCTCTGACCCTATTTATGTTGCTGCCACCATTTATGGGTCTTAAACCTATCTCTTTTCTTTCCCTTTCTATGGCTAGGAGCTGCTTCTCCAAAGCCAATCTCTTGGCCATCCTGGCTAACAGGATGTCCTTTTCATTGAGGCTGTCCTCAGTGCTCACAGAGGCACTGGACTCCCCTGTGGAAGAACCAGGCTCTTTGAATATGATTTTTGGAGTCAGGGTTCTAGGAACCCTGTCTTCCCTATTTAGGACAGGAGGGGGGAGTTATTCCTTCTGTTCACTAATTTCCCCATCTGAAGAGGCATCCTCCAACTCAGAGGGGTGGTCCCTTGTAAACTCTGCCAAGAGCTCCTGGAGCTTTGCCTTCTTAGGGTTGGACTCAGATTTTATCTTCTTTATCTTACAGAGAGACCTTAGCTCTGACATCCCTAGATGCAGGTACGGTTGAGTTCCATCACTGTCTCATCTGTGTGACTCATTATCACTCTAAAAGTTGAGACTACATTTTAAGAATCTAAAAACTACTTCTAGAACTCCAATCCTAACTTTTACAAACTTTTAAACTTCAAAAAGAAATGCTAACAGGGACTGACACAAGGCCCTAGCTGTCAGGGAGACCGGATCCTCGGAGTTTGCGCCTGTTCCCAATATGTCCACCTCCTGGCAGCTCCAAACTCTACTAGCTATTATAGCACAGAGTTAAAGAATGGCCAAGTGGGGTATGGGGTTTTAGGTTGGGGACAGAGGGGAAGGAGACCTGTGGAAGCAAGAGTTAAGAACACAATAGCAAGAGTATGCACATCGACTTTCATAAACTTTGTTAGAAAATATTCATATATTGATAACATGAATGATTAAGAGCTTTTCTATAACATGACATTAATAGTTCTGGATACCTGGAAAATAAAGAAGGATTATGCAAACTTTCAAATGAGCTTTCTTAGAATACCATATTATGCTTTGAATATTAAACTGTCTCAAGTTAGTTCTTAGAGTACAGACTACATTATAACAAGAATCAATGATCACGTTAGTTTTCATAAATGAACTGCGATAGACTCATGAATGATACTGCAAGGTCACTCTGTCTTGAATTTCAGGATTCAATTGACTAGAAATTAATAATCACTTTAATACAAAACTGTGCATCAAGACTGCAATGCCTAGAAATGATCGCACACTTTGCCGATCTAATCTACAAGGGTTAATGGTCAAGAATGAATCGCGCACACTTTTGCTGATTCAACCATCAATGTTTTAAAACCAGGGAATGATCGCACACATTGCCGATCTGAACTGCTAGAGTTAAATGCCAGCAATGAATCGTGCACACTGCTGCTGATTCGAACATCAAAGTTTAAATGCCAAGATTACGATCGCGCGTTCTGCCGATCTGAACTGCAAGAGCTAAATGCCAGGAATGAATCACGCACACTGCTGCCAATTCGAACATCAAAGTTTAAATGCCAAGAATACGATTGTGCGTTCTGCCGATCTGAACTGTAAGAGTTAAATGCCAGGAATGAATCGCGCACACTGCTGCCAATTCGAACATCAAAGTTTAAATGCCAAGATTAGGATCGCGCGTTCTGCCGATCTGAACTGCAAGAGTTAAATGCCAGGAATAAATCGCGCACACTGCTGCCAATTCGAACATCAAAGTTTAAATGCCAAGATTACGATGGCGCGTTCTGCCGATCTGAACTGTAAGAGTTAAATGGCAGGAATGAATCGCACATACTGCTGCAGATTCGAACATCAAAGTTTAAATGCCAAGATTACGATCGCACGTTCTGCCGATCTGAATTGCAAGAGTTAAATGCCAGGAATGAATCGCGCACACTGCTGCCGATTTGAATATCAAAGTTTAAATGCCAAGATTACGATTGCGCGTTCTGCCGATCTGAACTGCAAGAGTTAAATGCCAGGAATGAATCGCACACACTGCTGCCGGTTCGAACATCAAAGTTTAAATGTCAAGATTACGATCGCGCACGCGATCAACCCAAAAGGCCCAAAACTCAAAAATGCCTGATAACGGAGTCGGGGCCTAACCTGACCTCCGTCTTACCGCCCTGCTGGAGGATCACCAAGATAATGAAGGCAGGGCCTGGAAAAGCCTAGGTAGGCCTTTGGCACAGGAGCACAGGAAAATGCTGCTGCTCTGCACCAGGACCTCTGAATAGTGAGCACGTGAAGCTGGGCTGGGTCCCTTAAATAGACCCAAGCCCCGCCCACGTACCACACCCAGTCTGACTGCAGGAAGGGATTCTAGAAGGGCTCAGAATAAGGACCACACCCTTCAGTCCTGCAGCAAAGCCTTGAAAATGAGCAATACATTGCAAACAATTATTAAAGACATTTCAGGATAAATCTCTGCAATGCAAAAGGTTAACATACTGCATCAACACACAATGCATGAATTATTACATTACATAAGGATTGGCTTTTTGCATTATGTCGCCGTAGAGCGCGCACTGTCCTAATGTTGATACTAGCAGGACTTTTAAAAAATTTGAAAAATAGTCAAATTGCTAAAATCTATTTCTAATGACAATTATTTGAATTTTAGTCGTGTGATCAGGTATTGGCTGAGTAATCCAGCAAATGCAAAGTCTTAGACCCTACTGCTGATCCACCAATGTAGGAAGATATACTATATCAAAGTGAGATATAGGGGGTGATTCTGACCGCGGCGGTCGCCGCCCGCCAAGTCGTTCCCGCCGAAAGACCGCTCCGCGGTCAAAAGACCGCGGCGGTCATTCTGGCTTTCCCGCGGGGCCGGCGGGCGACCGCCAGAAGACCGCTGGCCGGCCCAACGGGAAAGCCCCGTCAACAAGGAAGCCGGCTCAGAATTGAGCCGGCGGAGTTGAAGGGGTGCGACGGGTGCAGTGGCACCCGTCGCGATTTTCACTGTCTGCACAGCAGACAGTGAAAATCTTTGTGGGGCCCTCTTACGGGGGCCCCTGCAGTGCCCATGCCATTGGCATGGGCACTGCAGGGGCCCCCAGGGGCCCCTCGACACCCCATACCGCCATCTGGAACAGGATGGCGGTATGGGGTGTCAGAATCCCCATGGCGGCGCAGCAAGCTGCGCCACCATGGCGGATTCCCATGGGCAGCGGAAAGTCGGCGGTACACCGCCGGCTTTCCGCTTCTGGCCGCGGCTGTACCGCCGCGGTCAGAATGCCCGGCGGAGCACCGCCAGCCTGTTGGCGGTGCTACCGCCAACCTCCGCCCTGGCGGTATTTACCGCCAGGGTCAGAATGACCCCCATAGTGTGCACAGAGTCCAAGGGCTCCCCTTAGGGGTTGATAGTGGCAAAATTAGGTAATACTAATGTTATATTTTGGGGTAGTGTGGTTGAGCATTAGGCTTATCAGAGGTTAGTGTTTAAGGATTTGTTGTACACACACAGGCAATAAATGAGGAACACACACTCAAAGACGTAACTCCAGGCCAATAGGTTTTTATATAGAAAAATATATTTTCTTAATTTATTTGTAGAACCACAAAATTCAAATTTTAGGTAAGTACATAAATTGCAAGGAACTTCACACAGGTAAGTGTAAAATTTTGATTTAAAACAGTAGAACACATAGTTTTGGTTAAAATGGCAAATGGCTATTTTAAAAGTGGACACAGTGCAAAAATCAACAGTTACTGGGGGAGGTAAGTAAACGTTAGTTTTTCAGGTAAGTAAAGCACTTACAAGTTCAGTTTCCTGGGCATAGACAGCCCACGGTTGGGGGTTCAAGGCAACCCCAAAGCCACAGCACCAGCAACACAGGGCTGGTGAGGTGTAGAGGTCAAAGGAGAGCCCAAAACACATAGGCGCCTATGGAGAACAAGGGGGGTGCTCCGGTTCCAGTCTTCTAGCAGTTAAGTACCTGCAATCTCAGGGAGCAGACCAGGGATGTTTTGTAAAGCACTGGCGGGGGGACACACAAGCACACAAAACACCCCCTCATTGGCACAGGGGCGGCCACGTGCAGTGTGCAAAGTAGGTGTCGGGTTTGCCATAGAAAACAATGGAGGGACCCGGGGGTCACTCTGGCGATGAGGGCAGGGCGGAGGAGGGCTTCTTGGACCAAACACCGACTGCGCTCGGATGAGGGCCACCTGCTGGTCACTCCTGCACTGGTAGGTGGTTCCCCTCGGTCCTGGGGGCTGCGGGTGCAGTGTGTGGTCCAGGCGTTGGGTTCCCTTGTTGCCAGGCAGTTGCAGTCAGGGGGAGCCTCTGAATCCTCTCTGCAGGCATCGCTGTGGGGGTGCAGGGAGGTCGACTCAGGGTGTCCACATCGTTGGAGTTGCCTGGGAGTCCTCTCTGCAGTGTTGGTTTCTCCAAACTCGCGCGGGGGCATCGGGTGCAGAGTGTGTAGACTCACCCTTCTGGCGGGAAGTGAGAGTCTCTTTAAAGTTTGTTTCTTGTTGCTGTTTTGTAGTTGTTTGTGGACAAAGCCGCTGTCCTCGGGAGGTTCTTGGTCCTTCAGGTGCAGATCAGTCCTCTGAGTCCTTAGAGGTCGCTGGTCCCGCTGGATGCGTCGCTGTGCAGGTTCTTTGAGTCTGGAGACGTGCCGGTAGGGCTGGGGCCAAGTCAGTTGTCGTCTCCGTTGTCTCTGCGGGGCTTTCAGGTCAGCAGTCCTTCTTCTTGTTGTAGGTTGCAGGAATCTGATTTTCTGGGTTCAGGGTTGCCCCTAAATACTCAATTTAGGGGTGTGTTTAGATCTGGGGGGCAGTAGCCAGTGGCTACTGTCCTGGAGGGTGGCTGCACCCTCTTTGTGCATCCTCCCTGAGGGGAGGGGGGCACATCCCTATTCCTATTGGGGGAATCCTCCAAAACCAAGGTGGAGGATTTCTTAAGGCAGGGGTCACCTCAGCTCAGGACGCCTTAGGAGCTGTCCTGAATGGTGGGTGACTCCTCCTTGTTTTTCTCATTATCTTATCCAGACTTGCCCGCAAAAGTGGGGGCTGTGTCCGGAGGGGCGGACAGACATGAGCCTTTGTGACCCACCGCCAAGTGTTAGAGTTCCTGCAGGGAGAGGTGAGAAGCACCTCCACCCAGTGCAGGCTTTGTTCCTGGCCACAGAGTGACAAAGGCACTCACCCCATGTGGCCAGAAACTCGCCTGGTTGTGGTAGGCTGGCAGGAACTGGTCAACCTAACACTAGGAATTGGACTGGTATATAGGGGGCATCTCTAAGATGCCCTCTGTGTGCATTTTTCAATAAATCCCACACTGGCATCTGTGTGGATTTATTGTGCTGAGAAGTTTGATAACAAACTTCCCAGATTTCAGTGTAGCCATTATGGAACTGTGGAGTTTGTAATTGACAGACTGCCAGCCCATATACTCTTTATGAATACCCTGCACTTACAATATCTAAGGTTTGGCTTAGACACTGTAGGGGCATAGTGCTCATGCAACTATGCCCTCACCTGTGGTATAGTGCACCCTGCCTTGGGGCTGTAAGGCCTGCTAGAGGGGTGGCTTACCTATGCCACGGGCAGTGGGTTGAGGGCATGGCACTCTGAGGGGAGTGCCATGTTGACTTAGTCATTTTCTCCCCACCAGCACACACAAGCTGTGAGGCAGTGTGTATGTGCTGAATGAGCGGTCCCCAGGGTGGCATAATATATGTTGCAGCCCTTAGAGACCTTCCCTGGCACCAGGGGTACCAGTTACAAGGGACTCATCTGTGTGCCAGGGCTGTGCCAATTGTGGGAACAAAGGTACAGTTTAGGGAAAGAACACTGGTGCTGGGGCCTGGTTAGCAGGGTCCCAGCACACTTTCAATCATAACTGGCATAAACAAAAGGAAAACATTAGGGGGTAACCATGCAAAGGGAGGCATTTCCCTACACCTTCTATTTTGCGACCTGGTATTATGTTCATAAATCAATAAAAGTTGGTTATAAAAAAAAACAATAAAGAGATTTTAAAAAGTCATGATACGTGGCAATAGTCTTGTCAACATGGGTGATAGAAGACAGAGGAGATTCATAATGGAGTATAAGTACACCTAGAAAGGATTGGTCAAGGGTACAATGAAACATGCAAAACTCAAAACCCAAAAAGAGTTTCCTGGCAGCGCAATTTATAAAGATATTTTGTTTTGTCATCCAGTTGATTCCCAAAATGAAATGATTGGATATCGTGGAGAAGCAATCAAGTCGAAAGTAATAAGTTCATGTTGAGCGGCTATCTTTAAGAGTAACGAGGGGGCTTCTTCACCTACATGTCCAGAAACTACTGATATTCAAACGACAACTTCCACAGGAACTTTCTTTTTGATAACCTGAGTTTGGTGGTGCAATGCCCACTGAATGTCTGTGTATATGTTTGTAGCGCTGCAGTCTATGTGAACAGGGACTTTAAGATAATTAGACTGAATTAGAAATGACAAAATTCTACTGCACCATCAGCGTTTTCTTCCCAAATGCATGGAGATGCCTGATTATTCAGAAGTAGTGAACAAGTAGCACACATCCTTTTGGGAGTGGTAGAGAATCGCTTTGATCTAAACCCCAAGGTAGCCCTACTTGGTGTCGAGGGCTGTTCTTAGCGACGCTGATTATCACTTACTTATAGGCAGGTAAGGATGTTTATTTCCAGAGGCAGGAATGGATGCTAGATTTGAACCAGAGTCTGGAACTGCTCAAGGAAATAACCCCACAAAATGGAAAAACTGAAATACAGAGAAGAAACCTTAAGTCTGGTCAGACTGGAACACAGAATGTCAAGATGAAATACTGGAAAATATGAAATCCACGTAAACTAGAAGCAAGCAAAGGATAGAAAACAATTGCAATGCAACTGGACTTCCCAATGGAGAGCCTTAAATAGTGAAAAGAACAGGACATTACCTAACTCCAAAAAAAGTTGGCCATCTTTGATTGGGAAAAATTCATGATCTAAACAACAACAATCATAAGCAAAAATAACCAAATGAGTAAATTATTGCCTACGAAAATAACCAAATAAGTCAATTATTGCCTACGAAAATTACAATTAGTAGTGATTAACCCTGGTTTCTGATTAATTTTGGCTTCCTGCATGCGGCGTATGTGAGAAGCCAGCATGTAGGAAGACGCCCCTAATGACCAGCCCATGCAAATGCGCCTGGGGAAAACATGGTGCTGGATGAGGTCCCAATACCTCTGCTGAGGAAGTGCAGCAGAGCAGTGCCACACATCCGGCATGCAGCGCAAAGGTAAAGGGAAACTCCTTACACTGGGACTTGTCAGAGTTCTCAAGCTGTGACATAGACAGACACTGGTGTGGCACAGCAGGACTATAGTTATAATAACGATTGCGAGACATAGGTAACTTCTCATTGATTGCAGCACCAGTTTACCACATGAGATCGTACCTGCACAAAAACCCAAAGATCTGGGTCATTGGTTAGATTACTGTGGTATACTGCCATCCAATTTCAAGAATAGCAATGTGGCTGTTGTGAAGGACGGCACTGGCACAGAGATGATTTCGTAGATAGTTTATTTTCAGTTCCAGTAACAGATGTGACCTCCACCTCAGCCAGCTCCCAGTAACCGTCTGAGGCGGAATGTCACGGTTCCCATGACAATCTACAAAGATTCTATTCATAAAAACACACATTATAACATATCCTCCTCCTTTATATAAAAGCCCCCCACCCCTCTTGGTTCTCAATT
The DNA here is from genome assembly GCF_031143425.1 of Pleurodeles waltl. Classification (NCBI taxonomy): domain Eukaryota; kingdom Metazoa; phylum Chordata; class Amphibia; order Caudata; family Salamandridae; genus Pleurodeles; species Pleurodeles waltl. Next base: position 578,842,166 of record NC_090439.1, on the reverse strand, counting down.
TAAAGGTTACTATAACTTATCCAGAACAAAACAAAGTTAGATTGAAACTTGACTTATGATAGACATAACTTAAAACATGACTACTTTACATAATCTTTTAAGTATAAAGGAGGACGCCTTTGTCTCTGCTCCTTCGAATGCAAACGACCCTCCCTGGGACTCTGTTCAAACTCCGGAATATTCTGAGGAGACTCAACCTTTGAGAGATTGTCACACACTCATCTTCTGAACTCCGAGAAGTTGACATCCCACTTTTGTCCAAATTCTTCAGTGCTCCAACTATGGACCTAGCGGTCTCATCATCAAATGTTAGAGAGCCTGACTCACCCTTTTTTCTATAACTCTGACTTTCTGAGAGCACGCCTTCATCCTCCATCAACATAGACCCCTCACATTCACTCCTCTGTGTACCGTACTTTGAGCCCTGCACACCAAATCTAGCTACCCTCCTAAAATTCCACTTTTCACCATTTTCCAACACAACGTGCAATCTCCCAATATCCTTAACTTTAAACGGCCCTCGAAACTTGTTTAATCCTCCAATACATCATCCAGATTTTATTTTTACCCAATCGCCAGGGACAATTTTGTTACTGTGTTTTCTTGCTCCCTGTTGGCATTCCTTCACACCTCCATTCCCTTCCAATAAAGCTTTTAACCAAAACGGTGTCAACTTGCTACTAGGCTTCCGAACACGCATTAACTCAAAAGGCGAAGATACAAGTGTGTTGTTCTCCGTAGTCCGATATGCCCACACTAAATCACTCACGACCTTCCCTACACATAGTCTATTCACCAAGGCTAGTTGAATGGCTCCCTTAACCATCCTATTAGCCCTTTCTACTGCAACGTTACCTTGAGGATTATAAAGAGAAGTGCGTGCATGTTTCACACCGCACTCACTTAAAAATTGTTTCATACGATGTGACGTAAGTTGAGTACCGTTATCGGTGACAAGACAGTCTGGGTAACCTTCCTCACCAAAGATTTCAGATAATGGGGGTCATTCTGACCCCGGCGGGCGGTGGGAGCCGCCCGCCTGGAGGGAACCGCCAGAAGACCGTACCGCGGTCAAAAGACCGCGGCGGTCATTCTGGGTTTCCCACTGGGCTGGCGGGCGACTGCCGAAAGGCCGCCCGCCAGCCCAGTGGGAAACACCCCTCCATGAGGATGCCGGCTCCAAATGGAGCCGGCGGAGTGGAGGATGTGCGACGGGTGCAGTGGCACCCGTCGCGTATTTCAGTGTCTGCAAAGCAGACACTGAAATACAAAGTGGGGCCCTCTTACGGGGGCCCCTGAAGTGCCCATGCCATTGGCATGGGCACTTCAGGGGCCCCCAGGGGCCCCACGACACCCCTCACCGCCATCCTGTTCCTGGCGGGCGGAACCGCCAGGAACAGGATGGCGGTGAGGGGGTCGGAATCCCCATGGCGGCGCAGCAAGCTGCGCCGCCCTGGCGGATTCCCATGGGCAGCGGAAAGTCGGCGGTACACCGCCGGCTTTCCGCTTCTGGCCGCGGCTGTACCGCCGCGGTCAGAATGCCCGGCGGAGCACCGTCAGCCTGTTGGCGGTGCTACCGCCGGCCCCGGCGGTTTTTACCGCCGGGGTCAGAATGACCCCCAATATCTTTATTGTAGAAGCAGTAGTCACTATCGCCATAAACTCTACGACTAGCCACTTGGTATTCAGATCAACCAAGACAAAAGCAAACCTCTGATTGTGATTCACACCTGCAATTGGACCAATAAAATCACCGCAGACTGTGTGCCACGCTATGCCTGGATCCTGCATGGTCCCACACATGGATTGCTTACCCACCTTCAACCTTTTCTCACTTTCAATGCACTCAGAACACCTCTCTACCCAGTTTACTCCATCATCGTCCATTCCTGGCCACCAAAACTCAGCTCTGAGACGTTTTTTTGACATAGTTTGCCCTAAATGTCCTTCGTGGGCAATATCAAATAACTTTTTCCTGACACCTAACGGGGGTATCAACCATTCTCCCCGTACCAAAACTTTGCTGTCTAAAATAGACAATTCATCCAAAACCTTCCCAAATGGCCTAAGAGCTGTGGGTAACGTACTTTCTCTCCTTCCTCCTTCCACTATCATCTTGAGTACTCCCTTCAACACTTCATCATGTGTCATCGCTTGTTCCCACTCCTCTTTACTCACAGCCCCCAAGGTCCAGTGTACTACATCACAAACACTTGCAACTGCCCCTTCACTCTCATACTTTAACACGCCTTCTTCGTCAACCGACTTCCAATCCAAAGGTAAACGTGATAGGCAGTCTGCCTGCACATTCTTCCACCCAGGTACGTATTCTAGAACATAAATGTATTCCTGTAATCTAGCTGCTAACCGAGCCAGTCTTGCCGAACCCCACCAGAAGACAAAATCTTCATCAAAGGTTTGTGGTCCGAACGTAATGTCACTCGCGTTCCCCATATGTAAACTCTGAAGTACTCCATACCCCAAGCTGCAGCCAAAGCTTCCCTCTCAATAACGGAATAATTGCGCTCAGAATTTGTTAAGGAACGCGAAGCAAATGCAACTGTCTTTTCACCTGTTGGATGTATCTGCGCAAACACTGCTCCTATACCATATGCACTCGCATCCACAGTAATTACTAATCTCTTCCCTGTATCAAAAGGGGTCAGTATGCCAGCAGCACACACATCCTCTTTTATGGCCTCAAAACACCCTTGTTGCGTGTTAGACCACAAAAATCTTACACCCTTCCTCAATAACATTTTCAGTACCTCCGTCTTAGAAGCAAAATTCTTCAAAAATTTTGAATAATACTCTATCATTCCTAAAAAAGATCTCAATTGATCTTTGTCTTGAGGCGGTGGAGCCAACCTAATAGCATCTAATAAGTTACTCTTAGGCTTGATACCATCACCCGAGAGGGTATGCCCAAGATATTCTATCTCCCTGTCCAAGAACACACATTTCTCTTTCCTCAGTGTCAACCCAGCATTAGAAATTCTGTCAAGGACCTGTTTTAAGGTGAAATTATGATTCTCGACTGTGTCTCCAAAGACTAAAATATCATCCTGGAAGTAAATAACACATTCTACATCACGGAGTACCTCACTCATTACTCTCTGAAACACACTGGCCGCCGAACATAACCCAAAAGGCATTCGGGTAAATTGGAACGTGCCTTCCATGGTTATGAAAGATGTAAGAGGTTTAGAATCATTGTGCAATTTGACTTGATGATAAGCATGTTTCAGATCTAATTTCGTGAAAAATTTACCACCCTTCAGTAGAGTCAAAAGTTCATTTATGTTGGGAAGTGGAAAATTATCTGCAACTACACATTGGTTCAAGCTCCTCAAGTCGACGCAAAATCTCAACTTGTTATCAGCTTTGCGAGTAATTACAACCGGAGAAATCCACTCTGAAGTCTCCACTGGCTCAATTACCCCATTTTTCAACATTTCTCGCAATCATTTGTTGACTTCCTCCCTAACCACAATAGGTACCCTTCTAACCTTATGCTGGATTGGCATCGCCCCTTGTTTCAATTTAATTTTGTGCACATACCCTTTGAGTTCACCCATTTCCTCACGAAACACATTCTCCGCACCCCTGATAATGTCTTCCAACATCACTTCCTGTACTACCATAACGGGATTCTGAGCACGTGGATTTATGACAATGTGTAAGTCATATTGATGAGCCCACCCGAGAATCGGTGGACCTGATTCTGCCACATATACTCTTCCCTCAACCACCCTTTCACCAAAGATGATGTCAGCTACCATATAGCCTACAATATCGATTTCTTTACCCTGATACCCACCAGGGTTGATGTCTTTTGGCAATAACTTGACATCAGGCCAATTAGACATGAGCAATTTCTTTGGTATGATGGTGTATAAAGACCCCGAGTCAACCATTAAATGAATTTTCACTCCCTTTATAAGAAATTCAGCTGTAGGTCTTTGTCTCCTATTGTCTTGATGCCCAACAATCAATACTCTGTCCGCACGCATACTCAAAGCCTCATCTGGTTCTTCTGATAACACTGCTACCTTCGTCTTTGCAATCCCTCGACACATCCTTGCAAAATGTCCTTTTTGCCCACACTTCCTACAATCCTTTCCTTTCGCAAAACAGATTCTCACCCCGGTACTGTGACTATAGCTGCCACAGTTGTTGCATCCCTTACCAATTACTCTCACATTCTGACCACCTTTACTGCTTTTACACACACTTGCCCTACCTTTGCTACCCATAGCTTCACTGTCTGTATGCTGACCAATAACTGACACTCCAATTTTCTCTTCCCTCTTATCCATCACTATCATGCAGTACTCAGATTCTTCAATTACTTTAGCTATCTCAATGGCATCTTTTAACGTAGGATTTTTCGCAGCCCACAATCTCTCTTGTATCTTACGACTGTTACACTGTACTATAAGTTGGTCACGTATCATCTCTTCAGTCATTGGACCAAACTGGCATTTTAGCGACAATTCTCTTAACCTGGTGACAAAATCATCGATCGACTCCCCTGGACGTTGTGGCTGGGTATAAAATTTATGTCGCGTAATTACTATATTGCGACCCTTTGCAAATCTGATTTCTAAGCGCTTACGTGCATCAGCATAAACATCCACATCAGGTTGATCTTCCTGAATGGGTAACGGAGGTAGGTACTTAAAAATGTGTTGTCCTTCCTTACCCAAAGCATTTAATAAAATAGCTTTTGTTCGCCCCAGGGAAAAATTACGCCCATCAATTGCCTCTAAATAATTATCAAAAACATCTAACCATTCTTCCCACTCAAGTGACGGCTCACCCGGTTGGGGTAAGAACAGAGGTGGTGGTGCAATGGCTTGTAAATCCATATTGTTATTGTTCAATGACGAATATCATATAAACATATATCTATAGCAATAATATATATATTAAAACTTAATGAAATACGCCAATACCAATTGCCCCCCCCCACTGGTGCACTGTCTCAGAAAGAACTGTTAGTGCCAAGAAAGCATGTAGAAAAAAAAAAACAACACAAAGGTCAGAAAAGTTTCAGTAACAAGCGTGCACATCGCAGAGGGTCCCCATCATGGCAACAGGTACGGAATTTGTTCAGCGTGCTGCCAAAAGAGCAAAGAAAATGATCCCAAAATCAATATAAAGACTGAGTATTAGCTCAGTATATGCTGTCTTAGGTGTCGGTGTGAGCATCAGAACGGCCTTTCCTCTAGTGCTTGCATACCGGAAGTAGTCCTTAGACAGATGCCGGAAAGAACACTGACTGCTAAACAAAATTGTGTTCCTGCGCACTCTGAACTGCAGGGTTACCAAGATGACGCTGCGCTCCTACACACTTTTGCTTGCTGTGTGCGACACTCAGGTGGGATTTCGCTCCCACCTGCTTCTGCTTGCCGTGTGGCACCAAGGTTGCGTTGCGGTCCCATGCGCTTTTGTTTGCTGTATGGCACCAAGGTGACGCTGCGCTCCCACGCGCTTTTGTTTGCTGTATGGCACCAAGGTGACGTTGAGCTCCACGTGCTTTCGCTTGCTTTTGTGGCACGAGTGTTCCACCAATGTTTGAGTTAAAGCTGCGCGTGCCCGTATCAACCGTTGATATGTAACATATGATGACTTGCACCACAGACCTCCACACTGGCCCAGTTAAAAAAACTGTAAACAAGACACTGACCGCAATAGTTAGCCTTGCGCCTACACGACCTCCTTTGCTCCCAAACACAAAGTCTGACGGAAAGCAGCTGCTGATCCAGAGACAACATAGCACACAATTCTTACACGTTGTTTGTCTGCCATCTCACATCTGAAACGACCGCAGCTGATCAACAAAGTCTCTGGATAACATCAGATTAAGATTCCGACGCTCCTTGCACAGTGCTTTTCCTTCCTTCGAGATAGAGATCACATCACTCCTTCACTGTAAAAGCTGGCTCAAACTCGTCGCCAAATTTATGTTGTGAAGGAGATTTCGTAGATAGTTTATTTTCAGTTCCAGTAACAGATGTGACCTCCACCTCAGCCAGCTCCCAGTAACCGTCTGAGGTGGAATGTCACGGTTCCCATGACAATCTACAAAGATTCTATTCATAAAAACACACATTATAACAGTGCCTCATGCCATCTCTGTCACCTGTATCACCTACGACCTGCGTTTTCTGAGATACTCATGTACACTATGTCTTGGTATGTATGTATCACGGCAGTTTTTAAAATTGACTCACTGTTTAAACATTAACTCAAAACCAATAAATATGCTATGAAAATACTCTGGGTTGAAAAGTTAAAGTTTAATGACATTTTCCAAATGGCATAATAAAACAGAATTGCAAAGTTCAGTCTGATGGCTCAGAGCGTAGAACACTTTTAATAAGGAATAAAAATAGTTATATCAATGCATATTTTGTCATTACTTTTTAGCTCAATGATTCAGAAGGGGAAGAGCACACCATGGCTTCATTCCTTATCCAATGAAAGTAGAGGCCAAGCCTAACAGTGTATGGCAGCCACTCTAGAAACCAGAAAAGAAAACTCACAGATGCAGCTTGTCATACTGCCGCTCATGGAAATATATATATTTGAACAACACGTATTATGTAAGGAACCTCAAACACAGTGACCCTGGAAACAGCTGGAAACATCAATATTAGTATAACAAATATTTGTTATCAAAGGTTAGTACGGCTTTTTATAGATACTTTTACAACATAATTTAATGAATTGGAAGGCTAGCAAATGCCATTACAGTACTATCCAAGATGAGAGTTAACACTACAAAAAAACGAAATGAAAATGTATTTGCCATCACTAAGATTCAAAATTTTGCAATGGCTGATTTTATAGCAAAACACTAAGGAGCACATTTACTAACCTTTTGGTGCAACTCAGCACAGCAACCAAAGTTTCTGCATTGCATTAAAGGGGAAGAGAAAAACTGCACAAAATCTACTGAGCTATGGTGCTATTTGTCTCTTTCCCTTCGTTGGTGCACTTTTGGCTGACTTGACCTATGCATCATAGTGCAAGGGTGTGTGCTTTTTGTCAAGCATAGGCTTTGTACTGTAGGGTTCCCTTCCAATACAGAAATTATGCTGTATTACTTTTCCCACATTGCATGTGTGGTGTACAGTGCAGCACACATGCTAAGTAGGAAACATTTGGAGTTTTAAAACTTGTTCCACCCTTATGCCTGCCTCCAGGAGGCATGAGTTTTTGGCACCAATCATTGCCTACCAATGTTAGTAGATAGGGATTTGCATCACAATTCATGTATGGTTAAAGGGGAATGTCCATGTACCACCCATGGAATGCTCTTTGAAGCAAAGTAGAGCACAGTTGTGCATATGGCAGCTTTGTATGACTTTAGGCATTTTTTCAGTCCCATTCAGGATTTTTGTTAGAAAGTAAATCGCAACACAGCATTTTGCACTGGGTTTGCATCACTTATGTCTCACAAATCTGTAAAAATATTAGTAAATCTGGGCCTAAATTCTAATCTAAGTAGGCCCCATTCTATTTTTATTTTTGGTTTATATCATTAAATCAAACCAAGAATAATTAAAGAAACACAAACATTCATGTATACATTTAATGATTGCATGGGTGAAAGCAGGTATGCCCCACAGAGGTCTCACATTCTAGATCATTCATATCCCGTAAGAGAGCCAGTGTCACTTTCCTGAGATGTGCTGCCAAGTTTTGTGGTCCATGTTTGCACATCAGGCAGGCTGAAAGATGCAGACGCAGGGTGGAAGCTTCTGCTGTGTTGTTTTGACTTCTGTCAAGTAGCATCCCATCCAGCTCTCAGACATTTTTGAGCACAAGCTTTTATAGTATACTTCTCCACTCGCTCCAATTATGGATGGCTGCCTGTCAAGTATTCTCATTAGTTCTAATCCAAGTACACAGATCTCACCTTGCACCTGAGTAGATCAGATTAAAGAAAATTTCACTACTGATATTTGCACCAACCTGAAATGTATTAATCTCTAGTTGACTGGATGATGTTATAGTTTTCTCTTTGGGTATTTAACCAAGAGTTTCAATTGTATTATATTAATACCAGGGAGTTATGATCCTTCACCTTTGGAAAGTCTTTTACACAGTTTAAAAGATAAGGGAGGCAACCATTTATATTCAAAAGAAAACGTGTGGGGGCCAAACCACACCCTCGTCTTACTCCATTCCTGATTTGGATATCCTTGGTCAGTTCACTGGACAAGCTCCACCTGACCTGTGCAAAAGCATCTGTATATAAGGCCTGGATTAAAGACAGTAGTCCCCCAGCAAACCTGATCTTGGACAGAACCTCCCAAATGTTTGCCCTAGGGACAAGATCGAACGTGGATCATAAACCCACAAAGGCAACATACAACACCCCTTGCTAATATCAACTGTTTTCCATTTAGTAGACGGGAACCGAATAATCTAATTGATTGTACTAATGTAGGATCTAAATCCCACCTGTAAGTGAGATAACAGTTTAACTTGGTGAAATCCAGTTCCATAGTCTGGACAGAATTTGCATACTGTAAACGTTTTGAATATTATCAATCAGACTTATGGGTCTGTAATGTCCAGGAGCAGTTTTTGCTCCCTTTTTGTGGATAGGAATCATCTCTGCTCCTTTCCAGTAACTCGGAATTGGAGCTCCAGCCATCAAAGCATTAGACAGAGAGTGCTAGAAATGGGGTCTCTAGTTGGCTGTCAGTTTCCACCCTGTCCAAGTAGGAACCCTCACTCTAGACAGGGTAAGGGAGGAACACAGCTCAGTTAATCCCTGCTCACCCCCTTGGTAGCTTGGCACAAGCAGTCATGCTTATCCCAGAGGCAATGTCTAAAGTATTTGCACAAACACATACAGTAACACAGTGAAAATACCACAAAGGACTCCGCACTGGTTTAGAAAAATAGCCAATATGTAACTAAATCAAACAAGACCAAAACAACAAAAATCCAACATACACAAGAAAAGACATCAATTTTTAAAGTAAAAAGAGTCTTAGTCTATAAAAATCAATGGATGCGTTGTTATGGCACAAAGTACCTGGTATGCTTCAAAAATAAAGCCACACGGGTGAGCATGCCTCTGAAAAAGCAAGTAATGCATCCATTTCTTATTCGCAAGTGAGGCTGTGTGTCGATTCTTTCTCCGTCGGGTAAGCAATGTGTTGATTTCCAGACAAGCAGCCTCGGGCCCGTGCGGTGATGTTGAAGATTCTGGTGCACAGGGACAATGTGTGGAAAATCAAGATTTACGGTAGTGATGAATCCGCGCTGAGATGGCGCTGTGTTGATTTTACAAGAATTGCATTGATTTTTCAACCGCCGTGCAGGCGCTGCATCGATTCTTCACAAGCATGCTACACAGAAAAGTCCAGTCTTTGTTCTCTCTAAAGCAGAAGCAGCAACTGCAGGCCAACCCAGCAAAGCACACACAGCAAAGAGGCGGTAATCCTCCTCACAGCTCTTCAGCTCTCCTCTGTTCCTCTTGATCCAGAAGTGTTCTAAAATTGTGGGGTCAGCAGATCAATACTTATGCTCATTTCTGCCTTTGAAGTAGGAAAACTTCAAAGGAAAGTCTTTGTAGTGCACAAAACCCTGCCTTTTCCTTGCCCTGCCCCAGACACACTCGAGGGGGTTGGAGACTGTATTGTGTGAGGGCAGGCACAGCCCTTTCAAGTGCAGGTGTCAGTATCCCCCTCCCACTCTAGCCCAGAAAGACTCATCAGGATATGCAGGACACACCTCATCTCCCTTTGTGTCACTGTCTAGAGTGAATTCACAAACAGCCCAACTGTCCTCCTGACCCAGATGTGTATTCAGCAGCAAAGCAGAGGCACAGATTGGCTAAGCAAGAAAATACCCACTTTCTAAAAGTGGCATTTTCTAACAGACAATCTAACAACCAACTTTACCAAAACATGTTTTTTCAAATTGTGAGTTCAGAGACCCTAAACTCCATTCTCTATCTGTTACCAATGGAAAACTGCACTTAAAAGACATTTAAAGGCAATCTCCATTTTAACTTATGGGAGAGATAGGCCTTGCAATGGCGAAAAATGAATTTGGCAGTATTTCACTATCAGGACATGTAAAACACATCAGTACATGTCCTACCTTTTAAATACACTGCGCCCTTCCCCTGGGGCTACCTAAGGATTAACTAAGAGTGGCTTAAATGTAGTAACAGGGAAGTTTAGGGCCTGGCACATGGGTACACTTGCCAGATCGAATTAGCAGTGCAAAACTGCATACACAGACACTGCAGTGGCGGGTCTGAGACAAGTTTACAGGGCTACTCATGTGGGCGGCCCAATTAGTAGCATTTGATTAATAGGCCCTGGGCACCTCTAGTGCATTTTATTAGGGACTTACTAGTAAATCAAATATGCCAATCAGGGATAACCAATCATAATCACAATTTACACAGTGAGCACTTGCACTTTAGCAGTGGTCAGCAGTAGTAGAGTGCCCAAAGTGGCAAAAACCACCAAAAACAAAGTCCAGCACATAATCAAAAATACAGGAAGCAGAGGTAAACAGACTGGGGAAACCATGCCAAGGATGCCAGGACTAATACTTGTTCCACCGTAAATTCCATTCCCTGTAGAGAGATGGACCACCTCAACAGTTTTGGGTTCTCACCCTCATCTGCATTAACTATCTGAGGGGCCTGTGGGCTGTCTGAACCCAGAAATGAGTCCCAAACAAGTAGGGTCTGAGCTTCTTCAGTGCCCAGACCACAGCAAACGCTTCTCCCTCTCGCACTCCACTTCTGTTCCCTGGGGAGTAACCTTCTACTGATGAAGGCTACAGGCTGGTCTAGGCCCTCTTCATTTAGCTGTGCTAGAACTGCCACCACACCATGCTCTGAAGCACCAGTCTGCACAACAAATTCCTTGCAGAAGTCAGGTACCTTCAGCACGGGTGCAGTGCACATGGCTGCCTTCAGGGCATCAAAAGTGGTCTGACAAGCCTCAGTCCAGATCACTGTCTTGGGCTGCTACTTGGAAGTCAGCTCTGTCAAAGGGGCAACAATGGTGACATACCCCTTGACAAACCTCCCGTAGTAACCGGTGAGACCTAAGAAGGCTCTCACATCTCTCTGGGTCCTAGGGAGTTCCCAAACCAGAATGGCATCAATTTTGGGTTGTAGGGAGGCCACCTGGCCAATCCCTACCTGGTGTCCCAGGTAAACCATAAATCTCTGCCGTATTTGGCCCTTAATAGTGAGGCCTGCCTTCTGCAGGGCCTCCAATACTTTGCAGAGGTGATGCAGGTGATCCTCCCAGCTGGAGCTGAATACTGAAATGTCATCCAGGTAGGCTGCACTGAAATCCTCCAGTCCAGCCAAAACCTGGATGACCAACCTCTGAAAGGTGGCAGGGGTATTTTTCAACCCAAATGGCATGGCTCGGAACTGGTAGTACCCCTCTAGAGTTGAAAATGCTAACCTCTCTTTGGCCCCATAGGTCAAGGCAATCTGCCAGTACCCAGGCGTTAAGACAAACGTAATGAGGAACTTGGAGGCTCCCAGCCGATCTATGAGCTAATCAGCTCTGGGGACAGGGTGCGCAAAAGTCTTAATGATGGCGTTGAGTCCACGGTAGTCCATGCAGAACCTAAGTTCAGGAGTGGCACCTGAGGCTCCAGCCTTTGGGACAATGACCACTGGGCTGTCCCAAGGACTGTTGGAGAACTCAATCATCCTTAAGGCTAGCATCTTTGAAACCTCATCCTTGATACTGACTCTAAACTGGTCAGCCACCTTGTAGATCTTATGTCTCACAGGTGGCCTGTCCCCAGTGTCCACATTATGGGTATTTAAATGAGTGACCCCTGGGGTCAAGGAAAACAGACAGGCAAACTGTTCCAGCAACTGGCGACAGTCCCCTTGCTGTTCCATCGTCAGTGTTGGGGAAAAGTTCACATCCTCCACAGACCCCTCTTTTTCTTGGGCAGACAGGAGGTTAGAAAGAGGTGCACTCTCCACCTCCATTCTGTCGTCTGTTGTCAAGAGCATTGTCAGTTCAGACCTCTCAAAATGCATGCGTTTTGAGGCAGTTCACATCTAGGACCCTCAAAGGGTTCATGGGAGTCTGAAAGTTCACCAGATAGGTGACATTATTCTTGTGCTCCACCACCTCAAAAGGCCCAGTCCATTTGTCCTGGAGAGCACAAGACTCCACTGGGGCCATGACCCATGCTTTCTGGCCAGGCTGAAATGCAACCAGAATGGTATTCTGGTCATACCATAGTTTCATGTCCTCCTGACTTGCTTCTAGGTTCACCTGGGAGAGTTTCCTGAAGCAGGCAATCTGGTTTTTACAGTCCAGCATATAGCTAAATACATCCAGGGGGGGGCCTACCAGGAGTTTTCTCCCAGCCCTCTTTCACCCGACTCAGACGTCCTCTAACAAGGTGCACATACAGCAGCTCAGTGGGACTAAAACTAAGTCCTTTCTGCGGTATACAAAGAGAAAGCATGGCAAGAGGATGTCCCATTTACGCCTCATGAGTTCTGACAGACTCATTGTGGAGAGGAGGATGCAGAGAGAGCTCCTCCTATGGGAGTCTCCAAGGCAACGAAAGAGTGCCCCGGGGGCACTGAGCAGAGCCAGGTTTCACCCGGAAGCACTCTGCTAACGCAGAGCAACGTGGAAAGGAGAAAAACCAACGAAAGGATGGTGGAGGTGTGCAGGAGGAGACTTAGAGGAAAAAGAGCGAAGAAATGCTCAGAAAAGCAGACAAGAGGAGATAAGGAGAAAAGAGGAAAAAGAGAAAGAGCAGAGAAAAGAAAAGAAAAGAAGAACAGTAGTTGAAAGGTTCCCTTGAGATACCGGGCCTACCAGGAGAAGACCCTAAAGACCCGCTGCGACATCTCCCGCCACGTCCCAGGAGGGATGTGGCTTAGCCAGGTACGGGCTCTGGGCTGGCACTGACTACAAAATAGCATGGGGAGAGAAATGGGTCAGGGATGGTGGGGATGAGGGAATAGGGTGTTCCCTAATATAGTTAATGACCATGAGGAACATAGGGAAGCTAAGAGATTGGTGTGGTGTTTTCACTGCCTCTTTCATGTCTCAGACACCGACCCTACCACCCCTCCCCTTTAGTTCTAAGAGCCAGTACTATAATGAGAACCCCTTACCTGAATATGCATCTGTTGTTGTCTCTTCTCTTGCTCCTCCACCAACTGGTCCACTGCACCCCAACACCTAGGAGGGAAAATAAGAGGAGATATAAGACAAAGACATTAACGAAGAGATGACCTGTCCTGTGCCGCAACACATATAAAACAGACAATAAAAATTGAACTACCCTCCCTGATCCGAATCCTGTGTGCTATATTAATTTCCCATAATACTATCACCCCTATCCTACACTTTTACACCCATAATTATGCCTTTCAAGGTGCGGTTGAACCTTTCAACCAACCCACTTCGTTAGGGTTGGTAAGGAGTGGTCAACTTGTAGGTTACCATACAGTCCTTCCACAGAGACTTCATGTATGTGAATATGAAGTTGGTACCCTGGTCAGATACCACCTCTATGGGGAACCATTGTGCAGGTTAAAATCCCTATTAATGCCCAGCCCATTGCCTCTGGGTACCGGGTGTCATTTTCCACCAAGACTAGGATAAACCTGTTGCCCGTGGTTGTCTCGGGGTCCAGAGCCCCCACAATGTTAATTCTCACCCGTTCAAAAGGGGTACTCACAACAGGGAATGGTTGGAGTGAAGCCTTGCATCTCCCCCGACTCTTGCCACTTGCTTGGCAAGTCTGGCAAGACCTACAGTATGCATCAGAGTGCCTGCACATTTGGGGCCAGTAGAAATGTGGGTGACAATCCTCTAAAAAGTTTTGTCCTGCCCCAAATGTCCTGCTAAAGGCACATCATGAACCAGACCTAGTAGGAAGGTTCAGATGCACTCGGTTACCACCAGCACTCGTGCTACTCCAGGCTCAGCAACCTTAGGCTCAAAATACAGGAGGCCACCCTCCCAGTAAATCCAGTGTGATCCAGACTCCTTGCCAGCCAACTGGTCTGCAATCTGCTACCGCAGACCCTCAAGAGAAGGGCATATCTTCTGCACCTCTCAGAACTTCTCCCTGGTGGGGTTCCCTTCCTGCTGCCAAGGAGTCAGCTCAGGCACATCCCCCATTTCAGCCACTTGTTCCCCTGAAGGCTCCGGGGTGTCCCCATCAGGTTCAGAATTCACCCAAACAGTGGGAACTTCTGGGGTGGGTTTCCAGCACCCCTTACCCACTCTCTTCCTGGCAAGCATCTGGGATACACTTTCAGGCTCCAGGACCTCCTGATCACTCTGATTGACTGCATAGAGTGGGCGGTCACGCATGCCCACCCAGACAGACCCAACATCTCTAAGTATGACCGGCGTTCCACCTCACTCCAAGGGGAATCCTCTAGGTCATTACTTAGCAGACAATCTAGGTCATTACCTAGCAGACAATCAGCTGGCATCGTTGGACTCACAGCTACCCTCAAGGAACCTGAGACCTCCCCCCATTCAAAGAGAACCTGTGCCACCTTACAAAGGCACTCTGAGTTGCCTACAACACCTGCTTGGAGAAACACATTGGGGACTACCTTCTTTTGATATACCAGGTAACACCTAACAGTAGTCACACTGGCTCCAGTGTCTCTCAGAGCCTCCACCCTCTGTCCATTAATGATCACCCACTGCCTGTACTTCTTAGTTTTTTCAGATACGAGGGTCCCCTGGACCATCTCACTATTCCCTAGTGAGACAAGGGTCATCTCAGCTGACTCCCACCCTTTTCCTGGATCCAACCCCTCCCCAAGTGCTACACTGGCCAAACCCTGTAGCTGTGCACCGGTAGGTGCCGGTGTCCACTTGGGAACCCCACCTCATGTGACCCTCCTGTTCACACACATAACACTTGCAGGGACCCTTCTCTGCAGGTTTCCCTGTAGAGAACCAAGGATTCTTCTCACTTGGGGGATGGGAATCCTTATCCTGGGAACTAGGTTGGGACCCTTTAAAGAACTCCCCCTGTTTACCATTGCACCCCCACTTCTTATGATGGATACCCTGCCTACTCTTGGCTGAGTCTCCCTCATATCTCCTTTGGAACATGGTACTCTCCTAATGGTCCGCCTCCTGGGCATGCTTCCTGGGGTCAGTCATCTTGCTGTCAATCAAGTGCTGGCTCAGTTCTGGAAAACAAAGACTATACAAGTGCTCCCATGCAATCAAATTGTGCAGCCCCTCATTCGTTGTTACCTTGCTGCCCTTCACCCATCCATCCAGTGCTCTGCAAAAAGAATGAACACATTCCAACCAAGTTTGAGAATCCTCCTTCTAGTAAGACCTAAGCTTTTCCTGGTACTGCTCTGGAGTGAGACTATACCTAGTGAGTAGGGCGTGCGTCGTGGTAGAATAGGTGAGCCCCTGAGGATCCCCTTGGTCTGTAAAGGTGTCCCTCCCCTCTGCCTCAAAGTGCATCCACAGACCTGCCCCCCAGTGTACCTCAGGGACCATGTTCATGTGAAGAGCTAACTCATACCCCTTGAACCACAAGTATATGTCATCCTCCCTCTTAAAATCCTTCACTATATCAGCTTGCACTGTAGTACTGCTGCCACCATTTGCGCTGGACCTACCCTTCAGATCCAACCCATGAGCTAACAGCATCTTTCTCTCCTCCATGGCCAGTGCCATTTTCTTTGTTTCTGCCTCTCTTTCCATTTTGGCCAATTCCAACTTGAGCTTCTGAAGCTCCAGATGGTGCCTTCTCTCTGCATGTCTGTTCCTCAGTTCCTCTGGGGTGAGTCCTTTAGAAGAAACACTGCTGCCTGCCCTGAAGGCCCTCATTATTGATCTTAATAACTGTCCCCAGATGGCCTGCCTGCTATTGAGGGTAGTGCTTCGATGGTTTGTGTTAAGAAGCCTGCCTATGAACTTTGGTTAGAGGCCAAGTCTCTTGAAAGATAAAAAAAAATCAAGTTTATCCATAAACAAGCCCCAGTCCCCATTATCCATTTTAGACCGAATTCCAGCAATGTTCCATGAGATAAGTTGGAGAGTGGGAGTTAAAGCTCCTGTAGTGCAGCAAATCGATCTGAACATTCAATGTCCGTATGAATTTGGGTGTCTGCACTATTAACTGGAGTAGAGCTACAATTATTGTCTTGGGTAGGCAGTGTCCCTTCATCAGTGACCAGATCAGAGGAGGTATGTGGTTCATGACAGATGGTCCCTTCGTATGCCAGATCCAGGTTATTAGCAGAGATTCATGGCCCCAATAACCTTGGATAGTATCCAAAGCAAGTGCTTACAGTGTCCTTGCAGTTTAAAACTGAGTAGTGATTTAGTGGAGAGAATGCACAACATTAATACTGCAATGAATAAGGTATTACAGAAAATATATCCAGCATTGCGCAATATGGAAAATACAGCATTGTGCACTCTTTTTTAAATTTTAAAAGAAGCCAACCTACAACTTCCCTAACCTTCCCCTACCCACCTGTGCAATCTTGCCAGCATATCATGGACAGAGTCCCAAAACCAATGGTAACAAAAGTAATGTACAGGGAACTGAAAAAGTAAAGGTCAGCATGAGATTCACTGGGTCCGTAGCAATACAGTACCCAGAACCCCTATTATATTAAATAATTGTTTGAAAAAATAGACAAGGAGCAAATATGGAGGGCAGTCATAGTTGCTTACAGCTTTCAATGCTTCTGCTACCAGATCCCAAGCTTGGGCTATGAAATGTTTCCTCAATCCTGCTCGTTCCTTCCTGTGGAAAGGGTGCATACCAATGCAAGCAGGGGAGCAAAACTTTACTCCATGTTACACCCGTGGGATGAGGCTACAGAGCTTTACCAGTTGATAGTAATATTTCTTTTTGGTAAAAGCAGTGCCAGGTCTAGAAATGTAGTAGACGCTTTGTCATTCTTTGATGGGGAAAAAGGCCTAGCACTAACGATTTCAGAGAATTAAACAGCAAGCAACCTGTTGTGTGGGACAGCAGCTCCACAACCCCAGACTAGCAGAGTGGTAGAGAGCCTCAATCCCATAGCATACGTGGTAGATTGGCCCTCAAACCATGAATCAAGGGAAGTCGGGACCACCCCAGGATAAATTCTACCAATACATTTAGGTGTTAGGTACGTTCTAATCAAAACCTCAAATTGAATATATTTAAATCGAGCTTTCTGCGACACCTTTTATTGATAATCAATATATCTTCCTACTTAGTAGTATGCATGGGACGTAACAAGTCTGCCTGCTATAATACTCAAAGTGATGTTCTGGATTGACACCAATAGTGGAGATTCCAATAGTGGAGACACTAGAAAGCCATTTAATTGATTTACTACTATTCCCTAAATGTATAGAATGTAATATCTGATATATTTCATGAGTAGTGGGTTCTGCAAGTTGAAACTGAAATATATCACAAGCCTGTTTTATGTGTTCATAGGTAAGGCACTGTCCAGGAGGGATATTAATATTTGCCATAAGTGTAAGAAAATCCACGAGTTCACCCCTGAAAATAATTAAGTGTTGGCAATCCTTTTTCAGAATACTAACAGATCTGGTTGGTACAGATCCTATCAGCCTGGGTGGATACCCTTAAAAGAGAAATAGCAGGAGCACAGGGGATAACACGCTCCATGAGCACCTGTGAGTGGGGCAACATGATAGGGTTGTGCTCAGCAAATGGGGAAGCTGAGAACAAGAGAGTCTCTTAAAACGTATCAGTGAATGTAGGGATCCTCGCCTGTAATTGCAGTAGCTAAAACGTGTTTCAGAGAGACAATGCCCAGCTAACCATTTGGAGATCCACTGAAGCTGTGCAACTAAATAATACTGTCTGATGCCAAGGTCTCCAGCTTCTCCAAAGAGTTTTAAAGTTCAAATAGCAATGCAGCATCAACCCCCATTCCATATAAATTCTCCCAGCATTTTATCAAGACCCTTAAAAGGGCACGGACAGGGGCAATGGAAGAATGGCAAAATAATATAGTACACGTGGGAGTGATTTACAATTTTAATTAGTGGTATTCAGCTATAATGGCTAGTTAGTGTGGACTAGAAGGTAAATTGAGCTTGGAGCATTCAAATCACCCTCTTTAGGTTACCATCTTGAAGACCATCAGTTGATTGATAAACATTAATACCCAGGTATTTAAAAGTTGTGAGTGCATGTATAAGCTGTTATCTAATTGTAGGTGCTGCTGGATGGTAAATACCTACTTAAGGGGAAAGATGCAGGACATGGGCCTATTATTCTGAGACTGGAAATGGCAGCAAAATCCTCCCAGTGATGTGCAATAGAGTAAAATAGAGTAAACGTCCACTCATGCATCCCTAATACACAGAAGTATGTCATCTGTATCAAGATGTACAGTATGCAGTGTGTCTTTGAGAGGTATTCCGCACTGCTGCTTTGAATTTCTTAGCTAAGGCGGATAACAATGGCAATAATGGGCAACCTTGGCTGGTGCCTCTTCCCACTACAAAGGGATAAGATTATATTGCTCCGATCTGAGCCTAGCTGTTGGGTGTGAGTACAAGATTCATACCCACTTGCTCCAAAGGGGGCTTTTTCTGAAATTCTCCAATATTTAGTATATATTATCCCAATGCAGGGAGTCAAAAGCTTTCGCAAGATCTAAGGCAATACATGCCATATTGAGGAACAGCCCTGATGCACTAAACATGCAATTGAAAGCCTCCACAGAGTAGTGTGACGCACCATCAGGATAGCTAAATGAGTAAGAATACTACTTGATCTATCACCATCACTATAAATAATGGTTTGAAAGGAGGAGTTCTAGTCTTTCAAATAAGTTGATTTTAAGGAGTGTAATTGCTCAACTATGTTCAGATTTGTTGGGATAAGCTTTTCCGTGTCACACGTGGCTGATGCAAGACACAAGAGTTCTTTATTGAGTGTTCATTTGAGACCTACCATGATTGTAATGTATAGACTTCTAGTAACCACCTTAAACGTGTCCAGTTCAATTAAGAGAGAGGATGAGGTCCCTTTACTCTCTTAAAGAACATATGTATGTGTTGTTGAAAATTTGTTCAAATACTGCGCCTTCTAGCAAGCCTACTTGGAAGACCCATGTTGGAACAGGGGTCCATAGCTGACCCCAACAAAGGACTATATTCAAAGGGTTATGATTGGAAAGTGTCCTAGGGTATTAAGAGATAGAGGAGATGAAGGGATGAGTTATGGGAGCACACACAAATCGGTCTGTTCTAAAATACATGTTATGTACTGGCAAGTAAAACAAGTATTCCTGGCTCAAGGTATAGTTTTAGACCTGACATCCTTGGTGTTGTATTCCCACAGACTTTTTGCTTTCGCTCCCTTGTTTTTACTGAACTTGTTTTTGTTAGCATTAGGACTCTGCACACTTTCCCCTTTCCAAACAGGAATAAAGTGCTTGCGCTCTCTCCCTAAAATATGGTTAAAAAAAATCTACACCTCAATGCTACATTTAATTTATTTTTACGTTTAGCACATGGTACTACATGTACGCAGGGCCTGTAAATTACATGCTGCAGTTGGCTGTAATACTTATTGTGCCACCCACTTAAGTAGCACTCAAAAACCTGTGTCAGTCCTGCCACTCAGCCTGCTGTACAATTTTAAACTGCCATTCCAACATGGCAAAAACCTTTTCCTAGGCCTAAACCTTTGTTTTTAATACATGTAAGTTATTGCTAAGGTACTCCCTAACCACTCATAGGGCAGGGTGCATGGTGTTTAAAAGTAGGACATGTGTGTTTAAGTTTTACATGTCCTGACAGTGGAAAACCCCTTAAGTCATTTTTCACTGTTGCAAGGTTAACTCTCCCATAGACTAATGCTAAGTTGCATTATTACACCTAATAAGTGATTACCTCAGTTTGGACCAGATAGAGAAATGCTATTTTAAATCAAGTTAATTAGAATTTAAGCTCTCTTTAACAGTGAAGTTGGATCTTAAGTCACTATTCTGAAAATGGCACTTGTAGAAAATTGGCATTTCTACAAGGTACCTTTCTACTAGTGTCCAGGGCCACGTGACTGTGAATGCCTCTTCTGTGGTGTTTTGTGTATTCCTTGTGCATGTGCACTAAAGAGCATTGTGTGTGGCACAGGGTATTTCTCTTCTGAGCAGGATATCCTGGGGGTTGTACTCAGCCTTCCTGTGTTCCAAAGGGCTTGCTCACCACTTTCTTACATCTAAGGGCTGCTTGCCATACCACTGACTAATGCAGGTCACACCTAGGCTTGCCTTCCCTTGATTTCCCTAGACAGTTTAGAGAGAAACATAGGGAAGGGAGGAAAGGTTAGAAAAAAGGGGGCATCCTCCACCCGTAGACAAGAACTGGGGATCAATGTGGCCCCTTCAGAACCTCTCATCAGAGTACTGCTGGACCTGTGGAAGGGTTCAAAACAAGGACTGCCTGCTGTCGGAAGAAGGACGATTGGACCTGCTTGCCTCTAACCCAGCCTCCCTAGAATTGGCTCCAAGGGTCAGTTGGCTCACCTATTGTTTGAATCACAGGGACACACCTTTTCAGAGGCCTCCCCGCAACTGCCTAGCACCAACTAGCGTTGCCCAGACATGCCTGAGCCCTGCTGCTTGTCTTTGCTGGAGAGAGTCCTGATCTTCAAGAGGTGATCCCAGGTCCTTGATCCTTGTTTGGCATCAGCTAGTACTCCTCCTGAACTCCAGGTGAAGATACAGAGGTTTTGGGCCCTTTATGACAGCAAAGCGGCTTTTTTGCACCAAGAAACGACCGCAAACATGAAGCTCCGGTGGGATTTGCACTTCCTGCCAACAATGACCACCCTTGACGAACACAATCACGAGGCTACAGCGAGTCCTGCACTTCATGCTGACAGTGTCAGCCCATGATGACTGCCAATGTGAAGCCCCAGTGATGATCAGCACTTCACATTACAACAAAGACCATCTTTGAAGCCTGACCTGATCCTCGCACCAACAATGACCTCCTTGCAGCCCCTGTGTTAGACCTTTCATCCTTGGCGTGGTCTCCCTTAACTTTTTTGCCTCTGTTCCCCAGGTTTTTGATGTGTGCTGGACTCTGATTTTGCTGTTTTTATTACTCTGGGTACTGTACCACTGCTAACCAGTGCTAAAGTGCAAGTGCTCCTTTACAAAATGTGTATGTAATTGGCTTATCCATGATTGGCATATTTGGTTTACTAGTAAGTCCCTAGTAAAGTGCACTAGAGGTGCCAGGGCCTGTAAATCAAATGCTACTAGTGGGCCTGCAGCACTGGTTATGCCCCCCACATAAGTAGCTCTGTAATCATGTCTCAGACCTGCCATTTCAGTGTCTGTGTGTGCAGTGTTTACTGTAAATTCGACTTGGCAAGTGTACCCACTTGCCAGGCCTAAACCTTCCCTTTTCTTACATGTAAGGCACCCCTAAGGTAGGCCCTAGGTAGCCGCAAAGGCAGGGTGCAGTGTATGGATTAAGGTAGGACATGTAGTAATGTGTTTTATATGTCCTGACAGTGAAATATTGCTAAATTCGTTTTTCACTGTTGCAAGGCCTGTCTCTCTCATAGGTTAACATGGTGGCTACCTTTAAATCTGATTAAAGTGTAGATTCCCTTTGGGAGCGGATGGACATGTGGAGTTTGGGGTCTCTGAGCTCACAATTTAAAAATACATCTTTTAGTAAAGTGGATTTTAAGATTGTGTGTTTGAAAATGCCACTTTTAGAAAGTGAGCATTTTCCTTGCTTATACCATTTCTGTGACTCTGCCTGTTTGTGGATTCCCTGTCTGGGTCAGTTTGGCAGTTGGGCTGGTTGCACTTCACACTAGACAGTGACACAAAGGGAGCTGGGGTGTAGTCTGCATTTCCTGATGAGCCATCTGTGCTAGGAAGGAGGGGAGGAGTGGTCACTTACACCTGAAAGGGCTGTGCCTGTCCTCACACTATGCCGTCTCCGACCCCCTGGTGAGTGTCTGGGGCCTGGCCTGGGAAAGGCAGATTTCACATTCAAAAGAGACTTTACTTTGAAGTAGGCCTACTTCAAAGCAGAAATTGGGTATAAGAAGGGCACCCCAAACCACAGACTTTAGAACACTTCTGGAAACAAGAGAAACCTCTGCCTGGAGAAGAGCTGAAGAGCTGAGGAGAAGTGCTGCCCTGCCTGTGACTGTGTTTTGTGGAGCTATCCTGCAGTTGCTGCTTCTGCCAGAGTAAGAGGGCAAATACTGGACTTTGTGTGCCTTCCATCTTGTGAAGAAATCTCCAAGGGCTTGATTTAGAGCTTGCCTTCTGTTTTTTGAAGTCTCAGGGACAGCAAAGTCTTCTCTCTGCCAGCACCTGGAGTCTCAGGAGAGACTCCTGCTCTGACAAGTGGTGCCTATCCAGTCCCTGGGCCCTTGAAAGGAAAGCTGGTGGAAATCCAAGGAAATCGACTTCGGACGACTTTGGACCGATGCCGCTGCTGAATCCGGTTACGTCGCCTGCAACCAACTCCGTGATCTTCGCTGGAACGTGACGACATTCACAGACCAGACGCCGCTGCAGCCCCGCTGAAGTCTGCAACTCCATGGAAGTCACCGCACCACGTCGTGACCGACGCCGCTCAAAGTGCGCAGATTCAACGTTTCGCACAGACGTCACGATCCCCGACTTCGCGCATTGACTTGCTTTCACTCTTCACCAAAGGTACTGTACTTGGGGGTATACGCAACTCCGTGTCCGGCGCCGCTGGTGTCGGCTTGTTGGGAACGACTCCCTCACGATTTTTGGCTCTGTTTTCACTTCAAATTAAAAAATCTTATATCTCTGGTTTCACTGGTTGGATTGTTGTCATTTTTGTGGCATTTTATTTCTTACATTTAACTCTATTTTTCTGAATTGGGTTGGGAATTTTCTTGTGTTGTGTTTTCACTTTATTACTGTTCGAGTGCTGCATAAGTACTTTACACATTGCCTCTTAGTTAAACCTGACTGCTTTTGTTGTGAGGTACCAAGGGGTTAAGCATACGTCCATTTAATGACAATTATGGTTCACCCTGACAAGGTTTGTGTTTATTATTTGAGTGTGGCCCTCACCCCTCTCACTTAATAACCACTTTTCTTACAGATAGCCAGTTGTCAGCCACGGACCAAACCTGTAATTGAAGGACCTTTATGTTGTGCAGCAGGAGGATTGGGGAAGGGGGAATACCGAGCTATCTAAAAGGATATCTAGCACACAATTAAAATCACCTTCAGTAACCCAGGGAAGTGTGGCTCAGGCAGAGAATGTGATACTTGATCCCAGAAATTGGAGTGTTCAATAATGGGAGCATTTGGGAGCATTAAGAACTCCCAGAACTAATGGTTTCCTACCTAGACAGCTGTTCTCTAAAAAAATAATCCATCCTCATCAATATGTATAGTTTTTGCTTCAGTCGCGACCCCAGGTTTAATCCAAATCGTAGCCCCTTTTGCATATTTCAAGCGTCCTGTTTCAAAAACCTTACCCTGCCATTTGGGCTGTAGTTTAAAGGCTTCGGGTGTTGAGCGAGACATCTCTTGATGGCATACTATTTGGGATTTCCAGTCAGTCCGGGCAGAGTGAATATTATATCGATTTTGTGGAGAGGTAATTCCCCTGATGTTGCAAGTGATCAAATTATATGACGTAGAAAATAGGAAATTACACCCCTAGTAAAGTCGGACCACTCAGTTGAGCCCCACAACCTAGAGGAGAAATGTCAGGGACAATCAATTTGCTGCAGCAAAAAGGGCGCTGGATTGTCAGAATAGTAGCATAACAAAAAATATTGCAGGGAACATGAACAGTAAATAAACACGGGGCAGGGTATACAACATATCTGCCTCAAACACTAGTCAAAGGCAAAATAGTAACCAATTCCTTAGCTTGAGTCAAGCTGAGGAGCATAAAACAGGGGTGTGTGAAACCAATCAGGAAAAAGATAGCACTAAGCCCGGGCACACTAATATTTAGGGGTGATAGGGAGGTGATAGTGGCAAGCTCCAAGTGATGACTCCCACCCACTTTGCAAACCATGGAGACGTAAACATTTCAATTGTAGTGAATGATAACGTAAGGCACTGTATCACAATATACTCAATTTACAACACTTGAACTCGCATATAGAAGCAGTATTCAAATATGTCCTTAACTCAAGAATAGAGCAAAGCAAGATTACAACATTTTCAAACTAAGGCCCATATTTATACTTTTTTAGCGCCGCATTTTCGTCATTTTTTAACACAAAAGCGGTGCAAACTTTCAAAATAAAAATTTTATTTTGTAAGTTTGCGCTGTTTTTGCGTCAAAAAGTGGCGTAAATGCGGCGCAAAAAAAGTATAAATATGGGCCTAAATTGTCTACTGATCATGCTATGATCACCGGGTTCGTCGAAGTGTTAAGGTTTGCAGCTCCAGATGGTCTGTCATCACCAGACAAACCTGACTCAGTGGAGAATGGATTTGGAGTCACTGAAAGTTTGTGGAGGTACACTGCTACTACTACTGCCCTACACTGTTCTCGTCAAACCTGTGAGGGGGGTGTGGTAGTCCTACAGCTCTGTGCTTTTTCGACCGTTTCTGAGACAAGTTTGAGCTGTGGAGAGAAGTGGAATTCCAAGGACAAGAGATTTGAGTATTCCTGGCAAAGGCTTCAAACCAATCCTAAACCGGTTAAGGTTCTGTAAAAAAATTTGCATACTGATCATGTGTAATTCACAGTTTTGTTGGAAATAAAAGTGTGTATTTAAACCTTAAGAATATCAACCTTTTCGTCACTTACATAAATGAGGAGAAGTTGTGTTGCACTGTCAATTATCCATTTTGATTAGAGTCTCAATGCAAGGAGTTTAACTACCATTGGTCTGGGCTGAGACCCTGGATCTGAATGCTGCGCTGGAACTCTATAGGATCATTCCACGAAAAGTGTGGGGATAATGGATCTGGGGCTACATCACTCTTCAACCAGGTATCAATGAAGTCAGTGGTGGCATTAGCCTCAGCAGCCTCAGGCAAACCCACAATATGAACATTATTGCAGGGGGGGCTCCACTCTGCTCTTCAAATCTATTCTCCATGTTGCACAGTCATTCAGCAAGATGCTGGGTTTGCTAGAATAAGTCCTTCATGGAAGAGATGAACTCTAGAATAACAAGTGTTTTGGGGTAACATTTTTCCCACAACTTGCTTTGGTTTTCTCGAAGTAGGGACAAATCAATGGGTAAGGCACCTGCTTTAGTTTCTAAAGCAGACAAGTGCCTTCTAATGTAACCAGAATCATGTCCAAGTTGTCAAGGGTGTCTCCTGAATTAGTATTCAGAACTAATAAAGTAGAAGAATCAATGTCAATAGATTGAGAGTGACAGATCACCTGAACATTTTGAAATGGGGCACGTTTGCAAGTGTCAGACAATTTGCAGATTTAAATAGATCAGAAACATGCTGCAATATAAAACAAAGACCGGTCTTACAATATGCCTAAATCCACAAAGTAACAGAGAGCTTTATGCATCTATCGTCTCATCTCACTTGGTAAAGAATGTCAAGCCAAGTCAATCTTTATTGTTAGATTAATTAAAGTCATTACAAAATGCAAAGTGCTAGTGCGAAAAGGGGCTCTCATTTGAAGAAAATCAGAACAGTAGGCAAAGTGCAAATGTGAAAGAGAACAGTTAAAACAAATTTGGGGGTAAAGCTAAAATGTTGCAATGTGCACAAAATCAATTTGCATAGAGGGGTGTAATTTAGTTTCTGTCCAGTTTTCAATTAAATAGCTATTGCCTTCTTCATGGCCCCCTCTACCCTTTGGAGATATTTTACAGTCCAAGAGATTATTTTCTGGTCCGCTGAGTTGAGGCAGGCCGATATGGTTTGTCTACAGGGGTGCAACCATAACTGGATCCAAAGACGGCACAGCCATTGTCGACGTAGGCCTAAAGTTGAATTACAGAGGCAGATGATGTGCACCAGATCTTCAGTCACGAGACCACGTAGACAAGTCATTTTCTCTTGTGCCCTAGGGCCAGGGCGTATTGAGCATGTAGGAGGGCAGAATCCCAAGGTGGTATTTCAAGTATTTGCTTTTTGACTTACAGTTTAGAACATCTCCCAAGTACTGCTGCAGCTTTAAGATCTTGTAGCTGCTTAGTATTGACCAGGCATAGGAGCGTTTTGCTAGGGTTGCCCTGTCTTCTAATGAAAATATTATTTTTGTTGTTTTATTGATTTATCTTTTGAAAATGTTTTGGCTCGCTGCTGTCGGCTATAGCTCTGCTAGCCCTTACAGGTCAATTCTTTCACCAAGGTAGTCTCATGCAGGTGAACGTGATCTTTTAGAAATTTCCTACCAATGTGGTGATTTACTGAATTTTGCTCAGCAGATTTAAGCCTATGGCAGAAGATGGGAAAGGCTGTACACTAGGCATAGGATTATTTTGTTAGCCCAAACTCCAGCCTGATCTGGGCTGGTGATGTGTGGTGGGGGAGCTGGAAGATTTGCGTGTATATCTTTAACATCGTAGTATCCCAAGCTGTTGTATTTCTACCCCGAACAGCCTCACAACTGCTGGCCAGAGTTGGGACCATTTTTGCCCTGGTGATTTCTAGTATGGGGCTGAACGAGTGTCCGTTTAGATTCCTGAACCTGACCGTGAGACCTGCCACCAAGGCAATCCTTTTCCTTTTAGTTTTCTCTATATGCAGTTTGAATCAGTTGTTGTTCCCGAGTAAGAGGCCAAGGTATTTAGATTCATTTGTTTCCTCTATCTTGTTCCCATCAAGATACCAGCTGGCCTTTCCTCTGGGTATACACCTGGCCAGGATCATGATTTTTGTCTTTTTGCTGTTTATTTTCAACCCATTCGCCAAGGAGTATGCTTAGGTTGCTCCTATAAGGTGATGCATTCGGACACTGGTGCATCTTAGTGGCACTGGTCATCGGCATAGAGAAGATTTGATAGTTGTGTAGACCCTAATTTCAGGGCATGCGAGTTTATGGAGGACAAAGCTGGAGTTAAGTCAGACATAAATAAATTAAATTGAATGGGTGTGATAGAGCGTTCCCGGACCTAATAAATTACCTGTATCTGAACGCTCTTGGGTCGATGAATCTTTTGACCAAGTGGGGCTCTCCTCACCCGAGAGTAATCAATTCGATCAAATCAATAATCAATAACGAACATAAGCAATACCCCGATCAACATAACATTTCACAATTAATCCAGAATACATTTCGGCGAAACCATGACCTTACGGTCATGAATAATCACACCAGTTTATTGCAAGTTAATGAATTTATTTCCCTATATTAACAAAGCTAGCACAATATAAATGTGTCTCAACACCAAATGATATATGTAAATGAACATTAATAGCTGTCCATAACGGCGAAACAGATGCAGTCTATGCAGCATTTGAATAACAATGCCTTCGATAATAGCAATGCAAACCACTAAAACTATAATCTGTAATGAGCTAATAGCATACATTGGTCAGCATAACAAGGTCTCAAATTGCATCGTGCGACAGATGAATCCTCATCTATCCTCAAATTGGCATCGGCATTTGGGACTTCATGCAAAAACAATTTAGCAACATTAATTTGGAAAACTCCTAACTAGGGCTCTTATCAAAAATCAGCAGTTGGTTACCTAAAAAGAACACAATGCAATTGTACAATTTCCTTTCATATTTACCCAATTCGATCAGCATTCAAGGAAGCCTTCGTCTCACAGGTACCAGTTTCGATCAGCATGGGACGGGGCAAGGGGCAGGGTGGACGGGGAAATTGCCTCTCAGCGGCAAAAGGACAAAACTATTACTTCATGCAAAGGGACGAATCAAAGTTAAAGTCTCTAGGGCGAGAATTAATTAAAGTCTCTTTCTCTCGATTAGAGAAAGCATCAAAGTCTCTTTCAAAATGGCGTCGCAGCAAAGTGGGCCATAATAGCTGCAATGTCCTGCAAAATGGCGGATATGGGCGATGTCCAATAATAGCCGGTAATGGCAGGTAACGGCAATAATGGCTGCTTTCCTCTCGTGCACCTGGTTTAAATAGACAACAATTCAAATCCAGTAGGGTCTTCCATTGGAGGGTTCACAGGTTGGCTTCAAATTGTCCAATCAAAAACTACAGTTCACAAGCTTCTACCTAGGCATACATTATCCTTGGAGTCGGGAACGTAAGTTGCAACATATTTTACCAATTAACTCACTTTCAGAGCGTCCATTGTCTGCACCTGCAGATTGACCTTGGAGCAAAGAAGAAGATGCCAAGCTGGCACAAAACCTTAAAGATAAGCATGTGAACGATCCCACTGGAAAAGTACAGCTTCAAGCAAGAATACACTTTTATTAGCACGTTGGAAAAATACGAGCATCTAAACCGTGAGACAGGCAACTAGGCCAAAGCCTCCACTAAAGTTATGCTAAGCTAAAACATTTCTAACAAGCAAATCATAGCACACGTTTACGATTATGTCAGATTCGTACAATTCTAATACATCACGTTATATAAAGCACGCTTATAAATGTTGGCAAACTACTCTGAGGGCACATTTGTCCCCGTACAATCTTTATTAGTTCGGTTAAAGTCACACTTGATTATTGCAATACTACGTTTAAGCTAATAAATGTAAAACCTTCATTTCTGCGTCATCAGGTGCGAAGACACACCCCTGTTTGAATCTGCTTGTTGTTGTGATAGGCCTCGATAGGTTAGCTCTGCTCCCCAGCTTAATTCTAACCCATGTATTAGAATATAGGTTTTTGATTGCTTTCAGAAGAAGAGGGGATGCACCAACTTTTTAATTTTCTCCAGAGCCTTTTACAATTTACACAATCCAAGGCAGCTTGACATCCGATGTAACAGAGGTAGAGAGACAGTTTTGCGATTTTAGAAGGATTGACAATGAGTGAAAGAGCCATCGTGTTTGTGGACGTTCTGGTTTCCCTTGTAAATCCTGTTGGATTAAGGAGGATAACTGAGTTCGAACTGGCCCTGGCGCAAAGATGTTCCAGTAGGATTCCAGCGTAGTATTTTGCCTCATTATCGATGAGGGGTGTTAACCTATAATTCCCTGGCTCGAGTTTATTGCCTCCTTTGTAAATAGGGGAAATCATAGAGCCTCTCTATGAGCCTGGGATCGTTGATCCAGTTAGAATGTGATTAAAAAGTGGCGTCATTGATTCAGCCTAGTTTGTCTGGTCTGTTTTATCTATTGCCTGGGGGATAACGTTTTATTTTATTTTATTTTATTTTATTTAATGCGTTTTTATATAGCGCGGACTTTACCCGAAGGTGTCAGAGCGCTTCACAATAGGCAAAGTAAAGATACAAGAGGAGACAAATTACAAGTGAGCCTGTTACAAAAACAAGCGTTACATTACAAGAGGCAATCGTGATAATTGTGCACGTATCAAGAGCAAAAAATAAACGAGGTAGCAAACGATACGTTATGAGAGGAAAAAGTGACGTGTGCAGGTTACAAGAGTAAATAAAGTACGAATAGAGGTAAAAAAGTTGCAATCAATGGTAGACACTCAAAACACTAAAACAATAGTTACGTTACATGAGGCAGTGGTGGCCGTTGTGCATGTATCAAAAGCAAACAAGATATAAGAGGTAGCAAATGATACGTTGAAAAGGAAAGGTGCCGTGTGCATGTTACAAACGAGTACAAGATACAGGTAGAGGTAAAATACTGCACTAAATGGCAGACACTCAAAACACAAAAACACCCTGGGAAGGCACTTCTATAGGCATGGAGAACATAATATCCTATAATGGAAGGACTTCCTTCTGAAAACAGAGGGCTTGAATTAACTTAGGAAGTGTCTTTGAAGGAGGAGAGCTTTGAGGTCAGTTTTGAAGGCCTGGGAAGAGGTGGTGGTCCGAAGCTGAGGCGGAAGTGAGTTCCAGATTCTCACCGCGTTGCCTGAAAAGGATTGGGCCATCAATCTTTCCTTCTTGAAAATGGGAGGTTCAAGCAATAACTTTTCTGCATTACGTGATGGTCTGGAGCCCCCAGAGAGTTTCAGTTTATTCACCAGGTAGCGAGGGGAGGAGGAGTGCAAGGCTTTGTGGGTGATACATGCAGTTTTGTAGATAGATCTTGCCTCTATGGGAAGCCAACGGAGGGTGGATAAAATGGGTGTGATGTGGTCGCTTCTTTTGGCCCCATATATGAAACGAGCTGCTGAATGGAGAATAGACTTCAGGGGGGAAAAGTGGGATTTGGGAAGGCCAGTAAGAAGAGAGTTGCAGTAGTCCAATCTGGAGAGAACCAGCGCTTGGATCAGGGTTTTAAGGTCGTACTCCGGGAAGAAGCGACGAATCCCCCAAAGAAGGCGCAGTTGGTGTCGAGCAGACTTTGCAATGGAGTTAATGTGGGAGAGTAGATTAAGTTTTTTGTCGAGAATGACACCCAGGGATTTTGCGCTCTCGACAATGATGGGCTTATTGTTCATTAGATTGATCTGATCCATCCATGTTTGCACTGGGGGATGAGAAAGGGAGGAGGAAAGGAGGAGGAATTCTGTTTTGGAGGGATTCAGGATCAGTTGATGAGTTACCATCCAGTTTTGAATGGAGTCGAGGGTAGAGCTAAGGAAGGAGAGATCGTGATTGGAGGCCACCTTAAGGTAAATCTGAGTGTCATCCGCATATAGATGATAGTGGATCCCGGATTTACTCAGCAGATTTCCCAACGGTTCTAAATAGAGATTGAACAGTGTGGGTGCAAGTATGGAGCCTTGAGGAACACCTTGACTGACTGCTACAGGAGCTGAAAGACTGTTAGCTATTTTGACCATTTGGGATCTATCAGAGAGGAAGGAGGCAAACCATTTGAGCACAGTGCCCTCCATGCCCATTCTCTGTTGAAGAGTGTTAAGGAGAGTGTTGTGATTGACAGTGTCAAAGGCTGCAGAAAGGTCAAGAAGAATTAGAAGACAAGACTCCCCTGAATCGAGTATCCGCAGCGCGTCATCAATCACTAGCAGCAGGGCTGTTTCAGTGCTGCGGTTTTGAATGAAGCCAGACTGGAAATTGTCAAGAAGATCATTTTCCTTGATATGGCGAGAGAGTTGTTTCGCTACACATTTTTCTGTGATTTTCGCAAGAAAGGGTAGGTTAGTGATGGGACGGTAGTTGTTGAGGTCGTTCGCATCAGCAGTGGGTTTTTTTAGCAGAGGGGTGACCTGCCCAGTTTTGAAGGACACAGGAAGGGAGCCTTGACTGAGGGAGAGGTTGACCAGAGTGGTCCAGTAGGAAAGAGAATTAGTATAGAAGTCAATGGCAATGGCACTAGGGATGGGGTCAAGAGAATGGTTAGAGGGCTTTGTATCGAGGATGCATTTAAGGAGAGCATCGTCAGAGATGGGGTCAAAGTTTTGCCAAATGGTTAAGGATTTGCACTCCTCTGTGGGGGTAGGATGAATGACCTGATCTACAAGTGATTTTACCTTTTCGTCAAAGAATATAGCGAATTCCGCTGCTTTCTTTGTGGAATCTTCCAATTTGGAGGTTGGGGGAGAGCTGTTAGGGTTCTTGATGAGGTCGAATAGTTTTTTGGGTCTATTTTTGGCTGAGTCAAGGAGGGATTTGTAGTGCGACGCTTTTCCAAGGAAGATGAGATTGTGGTACTTGGATCTTGCTGAACGAAGCGTGGCCAAATTTTCAGTGGAGGGTGCTTGTCTCCATTGTTTCTCAAGGGCTCTTATGAGCTTCCTTTCTTCATAGAGGGATTTGTTGAACCAAGGTGCTGAGGGAGTGGGCCTTTTCTTTTTGCTTTGGAGAGGAGCGACATTATTGATTTCGACTGCAAGGACTGTGAGGCATTGGGAGGTGAGTTCGTTGACCTCTAGGTCCGGGTCTAGCCTTGGAAGTGATAGCAAGGCAGAATTACAGAGGGTACTGAGGTCAATATTTTTAGTGTCACGGAACCAGGAAGTAGCCCTCATAGGCTGGCCCAGAGTTATAGAGTGTGATAGGTGAAGAGAGAATGGGATGAGGAGGTGGTCCGACCAGTCTACATGAATAGGGGTAGCGATAGTCAGCAAGCCTGCTTTAGAAATGACAAGGTCTAGGATTGAGCCTTTAGAGTGTGTTGTTTCTGTGCAGTGTTGGATAAGATCGTTTGCAGAGAGGAAGGTGGCCAGCAAACTCGCATTTGTGTCTTGAGGCGAGCCCCAGTGGACATTGAAGTCACCCACGAAGATCTGATTGTCACTTTGCGTGAATTGGTCGCTGATGCAGTCCGTGAGTTCCTCCATAAACGAAGGGCTGCTACCAGGCGGGTGGTAAATAGCATGGAATCTGAGAGGTGAGCGGTGGTGCAATTGAAGCTCAAGTGATAGGCATTCAAAAGTGTGGCAGGAGCTGTTAGGAAGAGCCTTAAGTTGAAGGGAGTTTCTAAAGATGACCGCAACACCTCCCCCCACTTTGTCAATTCTGTCATTTCTAAGTATAGAATAGCCTGTGGGTACAAGGAGATCAAACATATAGTGAGAGGTATCGTTGAACCAGGTCTCTGTGAGGAAGATCATGTCAATATTGTGCTGGTTGATGGTATCGGAGATTTCAAGTTTGTGTTTTATTGCAGATCTGCAGTTGTGGAGCAGACAGCGCAGCTCTGACGCAACTGTTTTGGTGACGGGGGCACTTGGGCTATGAGGGGTGATAGGGATATTGTGCTTATATGAGGGCGCTCGGGAGGATTTAGGTGGGCGACAGAGGAGATGGTCGGAATAGTGTAGATTACAGGGTTACTGGGAAGTGGAAGTGAAGGAAGAGTGGCGTTCGAGTGCTTGTGTGGATTTGCAGACGACTGGCTATGTTTAGCTATAGTGGGGTGTGGTGGTGAGGTGCATCTCGTGGAAGGGTGAGTGTTAGCCAAAGGAATTGAGGTGTGTGGAAAAGTCGAGATCTTGGAGCTTAAAACTAAAATGGTAGCTTCAAGTTGGGAGATGGCGGTGATTAGAGAGCCTAGCTTTTTTTCCAGAGAGAGTAAGGAAGAGCACGGCGTAATGGGTGGCTCGATGGAAACAGGAGGGGGTGCACTAGGCAGTGTACGGCAGGAAGAGGTGGGGGAACGGGAGGGGAGTAGGGGTATAGGGTTCAGAGGTGGGGAAAGGTTTAGGGTGAGAGCAGGAGTTGGTGTACCAGGGGTGAGAGGAGAGTTGTTGGTGTTGCAAGAAGGATAGGAATTAAGGGCAGAACTATGGGGCGATAGTAGAGGAGTGGGGCGGTGGGGCGATAGGAGAGGGGAGGAGTGTGAGGAGTCATAGGGATTAGGGAGGTATGAAAGGAAGGGGGGGGAGTTGGATAGAGTTGGATAGGTCCTGGCAGCTAAGTGAGGTGGCTGTGATGGAGCGGGTATCGGGCAGAATGGGGGGGATTGGGAGAAAGGGAAGTTGAAGAAAGGAAGTGATTCTGTTCGGTCCGAGGGAGGGAAGGGGTTACCAGGGGAGGAAAGGGGGTAGCACAGCAGTGCTGGAGGAGAGTGGGGAGGGAGAGAGATGGAATGTATTTGCGGGGAAATCGGGGTACATAGTGAGGGGAGGAGTGGGCGGAAAAGAAGAGCGGAGGAGGGAACAAGGGGAGCGTAGGGAACATAGACAGGGGGAGAGGGCTGGAGGAGAGGTGGTCTAAGGAGGGGGGTGGCTGGAAGGGATAGGGGGGAGGAGATGAGAATGGAGTGCCGGGACGATGCGGAATGGACGAGGAGCGTGTTAGCTAGAGGTAAGGCTGAAGTGAAGAGGGGAGGGGCAAACTGTGAGGGGGGAAGAATGCGAGGGGAGGTCCGAGGGGAGAGAAGAGGGTCAACCTGTGCCTCCCCAGGGTGCAGCCTGTTGGAGAGTGGGGGGGTCAGGGGAGGAGAAAGGGAGTAATTGGTGGAGCTAGATGGAGAGTCAAGGGATAGCCCGGTAGCAGGGGAGGGGAGTAGGGAAGGGAAGAGGCGGTTAAAGAGAGAGAGACAGGTGTCTTTGGCTTGGATCATAACAGTACCGTTGTTATAGAGTGAGATAGTGACTGAGCCGTTAAAACACGCAGAGGGGGAAATTTTTAGCTGTTTCCCATGGGGGATAGAGGAGGAGGAGGTGACGTTAAAGGAATTGTAAAAGCTGGTAGACCAAGAGGGTATGTCGTGCGTGAAAAAAATTAGATCATTTTTGAGCCCCCCATATCGACCATTGTAAAACTGATCGACAAAAAGGGAATCGGGGAAATATTAAATGGTGTTATGCTTGAAACGTTTTGTTGCAGCTTTAGACAGGTTAGAAGGGTAGATGATTTTGTAGCAATTAATTCCAGACTTCATTCGAGCGGTGGCCATGTTGGGAAATTGTGGAGGAGGAGGGTGGTGGGGAAAAGGGAAGGGTGTTACTAGGACGGTGGTGGTGAGGAGAAGTATGAGGGCAAGAAGGGGGCACGTAATCCAGACATCGGGTGAAGGAACCTGAGTTATTGTGGAGACAGGAAAGTGAGGCGATTAGGGATAGGTTGTTACTTCAGAACAGGGCTGATTCAACAAGATGGAATAGGAGATGAAGTGGTGTAAGAGGAAAATCACTGTACTTATCATCCTGAGATATAAACCACATAAAGCACAGCATCACAATAGGTATCAAAGACATTGTACGCCCCAAATCTCAACAGTCTAATATTAGATACTTATCTCCTAAGTATCGGCA
This sequence comes from Pleurodeles waltl, assembly GCF_031143425.1. Classification (NCBI taxonomy): domain Eukaryota; kingdom Metazoa; phylum Chordata; class Amphibia; order Caudata; family Salamandridae; genus Pleurodeles; species Pleurodeles waltl. The sequence goes on along the minus strand of NC_090439.1, from coordinate 578,807,425 downwards.
TCATTATGGGCAAAAAGCACAGGGTGGAACATAATTTCACTAGCATAACCCAAAGTATGCCAGAACCTCAAAATCATAAAACACAATTTAGAGGTAGCCAGAACAGGGTCTGAAAATCAAACTACCAGAAATACATTTCCTAGCACCACAAATACATAATGGGGCCTGGCGCCCTACAAACCACCAGGAACCCCTAGTCAGCTGGCCAACCCAAAGGGGCTCAAATGCCCTGTGTCCAGAATGTTGGGGCTGCTGCCAATACAGCGAAAGACCAGCGTGCGTGCTTGCGCAAACCTAAACGTTGCAACTGGCACTAAGTGCTGCACAGCTGTGAAGAAATGGTGCAAGGAGTGCATCTCACTCCTACCTCAGACAGAACTACCTCCAAATGCCCTAAGAGTCTAGAGGACTGTACTGCACGGTGTTGGCCCGTTTTACCCATTTTGCGGTGATGTGCATGTGCCAAATGAAGGTGGTTTCCCTACAGATCGTTGTAGTTTGCTCGAGTGATGGGGCAAGGTGTGGAGTTACTCTCAGAGCCCACAATCCATAGTTGGGGTCAGAAAGAAACTGGGTGGATCGCTTTTACTCTTGCTTTGGTCTTGAAACCCCCCTCTTAGTGCAGAGACTTGGAAATAGTCCCTGCTGGGATCTGGTTCAATTCAACTCGCCAGGTGATTCCCTGGACCAGGGGTGTTTCCATTATATTCCCAGAGGCTCTCACCTTAATGCTGCGTTTGTACAATCTTGTCTTCAGGTGCCCCCAGTGGTGCTCTGTCGGACCTCCGAGTAGGGGTCTCTAGAGTTAGTTTTCCAGGGGCCCCAAGTCAAGGGGCCTCACCAGTTTTGTTCCTTGACCCCGATCAGGTCACCGGTGTTCCGCTTTCCTTCTCTCCGCAGGGTGTCAGAGGCAAGCACGGCTCAGCTCAGCGGAGTGGGGCCAGCCGCTTCGGGTCCTCCCTGGGGACTCGTCTATTTTACGGGCTCCGTAGTCCCCGGGATGGCGCAGTCGTCACAGAAGACGGGGTACGTCCTTATCCAAGATGGCGCAGTCGTCACAGAAGACGGGGTACGTCCTTATCCAAGATGGCGCAGTCCTCACAGAAGACGGGGTACGTCCTTATCCAAGCTGGCGTTATTTGGAGTTGTGTAGCGCTTGAGCCTCCCTTCTTTAGCTTGGCCCCGGGTTTTAATAGCTCTAGTGACTGTCCCCTCGTAACTCCAAAGGGGTGAGGTCTTTTGTGCGCCACTTATCGGAAGTTTAAAGTATTTACCAGGTTGTCGATGCTGTAGCTAGGGTTCCCGCGGTTGAGAGCCGCTTGGAATGTGGCATTTACACTCCGTTCATCTCAGTTTGTGTCCCCCTGGCCTTCGTTCCATTCGGGTTCAGATCAAATCAAAGAAGGGGCTTTTCAGGTTTGGTTGCGAACGTCAAATTTGGGCTCAGCAAGTCCCCGGGCGTCCCGCTGCCCCGCATCGCTCCCCCGGCCGATCCTTCGGCTCCAGCGGTCCCTGTGCTCACCGCTTCGGAGCCGGGTTGTCTGGGCAATCTCCGCCGCATCAGCAAGGCATCAGCGCAGTGTTAAAGATGGCGGCCGCCATCTTGGATCACTCGCGGCTCTGCAGCGTTCAGAATATCAGCCTCAAAAGCCGGTCCCTGGGACTAAAAGCGCTCCCGCAGCGCTGCCGCTGGACACTCTGTATCTTCGGCCCCACTGCCAGCTGGTTTGTAGGGCCCAAGCAGGTCAAGATCTCCCGGGACGGGGAGAGAAGGACGGGAGCCTCACAGAGAGGCTGCTACCGTCACCGTCCTTCTTGCGTCATCGTTTGGGCCCGGAGCTCCTGTAATGCGCCCTTATGATATCTGCCGGAGTACATATTCGACAGCAATAGTGAACGTACTGCTTGAGACCGATGTTGGAGCTGTTTCTGAGGTGGTACATCAGGGGGATTGGCCCTGAGTCTTGCAGGGTTGCGCTTGGTCCAATTTGTGAATTGAAATGGCCGTTGTGGCCCAAGCTTCTTCTGAGGTGCTGGATTCTAACCTGGGCTAGTCCACCTTTTTTAAAGCATTCACCGTTTTCCAAAACATGTAAACATTGTGATGCTTAAGGTCCCAGATAAGAATGGCCCAGATAGTCTCTGTGCTTTGCCCTCTTAATGGCCCAAATTGCTTGTTTAAATTCGTTTTTTAGCAGCCCTCAGGTTGACGATTTGTGTTTAGTTACATGGGGACCGGTGGACTGCTCGAAGGCCCTTATTAACTTTCCATTTTAATTGTTTCACAATGTCAGACTTGTGTAGTTTTTTGCTGTTCAAAAGAGTGTGTTGGAATTGGCTCCTAGCTGGATTGACTTTTGTAGCAAACTGTTAGGCGAAGGTGTCGATAAATGCCTCCCTTTGTTCTCTGACTAAGCATTTTAATTGTCGAGTGTTTAATAGATGTATTTCCGCATTCCTCACCAAATACACTATAGTGTCAGAGAACCCTTTAAATCTGTTTAGATCTTTCTAATTCATTTCTGCGTATATTTTAGATCAGCTCGAAGGCAAATTCCAGCTCCTGGGGAAGCTGGTCGCTTTCCGATCTTGGTCCCAATGTTAAGGAGAGGACCAAGTGTAACAGGGAGAGGGATACTAGTGTGTAATCAATCAATGAGTTTCCCTTTGTTGAATAAAACAAAAGGACTGAGGGATATCCCGATTGAAGCGGCCATTTAGGACCTTCAGACCTATGTGCTCTAATTTGACGAGCACCTTTTGGCCCATTGAGTCCCTCCTTCCTAGGTTTATTTGTGCTTGTTTGGGGATTGCCCATTGGCACCCCTGAGCCTCTGTAACTTCATTCCTTTTGGATTGACTGAAAAGTTTCATATTGAAATCACCTGTCACTACTAGCAGCGAGCTTCTGTGGGACCACCCCTAGGATGTTTTCTATACGTTTTGTATCTCTCTCCACGATCCTTGCACATAGGAGGTACATAGATATTTATGAGTACCACTGTCTGATTCTTCTCATTGTTTTCCAATGTCAGGTGCACTGTTTGGAGATTTTCAACGTCTGTTGTTTGTTCCTTGCTCAACTTTAACTGCTGTTGGCAGATATATCCTTAAGTTGCTTCTGCTTCGGCCGAATTTTGCATTTTTAATGTCTGGCATCAAGTTGTGGGAGAAGCCTGGAATTAAGACTGGCTCCTAGGCCCAAGACTCCTGCAAGGCTATAACGGCACAGGATTGGAGGTATCTTGATAGTTGCGGTCTTCTAGCTTATCCTTCAGGCAGTGTATGTTCCATGAGAAAAGCCTTAGTTTGGGTGTTCTTTGGTCCTGTCCTACTTATTTAATGTGGTTCACTTTGATGGCGGCTGTCGAGTAATTGTTTCCGTGATTCGTTCCTGGAGGTCTCCTTTCTGCATTGAAATACTGAGTGGTTGCTTAGAACCAGGCATGAAACTTTATTTGCTTTCAAGAGTAACGCCCCTTTTGCATTCCTAAGGATTAACAAGGGAGAAGATGAGAATTTCATGTTCTCCATCTGAGTATCTTTGAACCTCCGTAGAGGGTGCAGGGTACCTTAGTTCAAGGAAGGTTTCCACTGCAATCCTACAGTCCATAAATTGTTGGCTCTCATTTAGGACTTTCTGGGCTGTTTTTGTGGATCTCCAAGTGATCTTGGTTGAGTCACTGTGATGCCCTGGTACTGGGCTAATAAATTCGACATACTCAATTTCGTCGGAATGGAACCCTGTTATTGAGGGAATTTGCTTTATCAGTCTGATTATGTTCCCTTGGTTTAAAATGCCTTTGTTTCCCTTTGGACAATATTTTGGATGGAACCGAATTACACTTGATAACCTTTTGAGGGTGTTCTCTTGTGTGTTCCTGTCTGGCAGAGTTGAATACTTTGTAGCTCCATTGGCCTGGCACCTGTTGAGGGCAAATGGACCTTAGTTGAGCTTAAATTGAGGGGATCTATTTAGTGGTGTTTGCTTATGGGCGCTGTGAAATGATTCAAGCATGGGTGATTCTCTATTACCTCGCTTGCCAACAGGGTCCATGTCAGTTAGTTTTCCTACTCTAAGATGTATGATGCCCCTTGGTCGTTAGGCATTTGAGAGAGGCCATACCCTACTATGATGTTCACGACCATCCTTTTTATGGGGAGAGTGCTTTTTGAGTTAGTCATTTCGGGAATGTAAGGAGGTAAGGGGAGGTTTCTCATTCATGATTTTTCGTTAGATCTGTGAGCAATGACTGAAGCACCTAGGCCCGGGCTGGGGGTTTCAAGCATCCTGCATGTATCAGGAACACAATTAACAGATTCTGGAAGGCCAACTACGTGATTGTTTGCTGTGTGAGTCTCTGGGGCTTAGGCTGCGGGCAGGGCAGGGTCTTTTGTGGGGATCCTTTGGACCTCAGTATCTGGATTTAATGATTTAGATAGTCATTGGTGGCTTGTTCTGATGTCACGTCGTTCAGTTGGGGAGGATCTCTGTTGTGTCCACCTGGTCTAAGACCTGACTTGTCGAAGATGGCATAGTTTCGTAGCCAGTTAGTTTTTGAGAAGTTTTTGTTTCATGATTTCCATTTTTGGCTTTGTTTATATTTTGTTTTGCACCCTGTTGCTGTCACAGGGTGGGATCCTTCTTCAATTGGTGGTCCATTTTGCGTGGATTTGTCCCTTTTGTTGGCAACCTCTGAAGATGACCATTTTTAACCTCACCCCCTGCCCTCACTACATTGCCATCTCTCGGTGGGCTGCCTGTAGTTGGTGTCCTGGTTGAACTTGACCAATCACCAGGGAGGTTCTGTGCGGGCTCCTTCGCTATAGGTTTTTTTCTACATTTGCCATGACTTCCTTACTGAGAGCTCTGGGTTCCTGCCATGGGGGTGACTCCATGTTTGCTTTTGGCTTGTTGATCGCTTTTAAGTCCTCTGTGGTTTACCCCAGGGATTCTGGTAATGTGCTCAACTTTTCCAGGACTCGGGAGCCCATACATCTCGGAGTGAGTTCCATTGTTTTGTCTTGAGGCGTCTTGAGCTCTTTTAATGAACTTGGTCATGTCAGCAATTTCACAGTCAATTCCGGCCATGTGGGCTGCTACAGTGTTCTCACTTTGAACATCCATTTTGACTGAGTAGTATACCAATGCATAGACTATTGATTGAAGGGTCTTCAGCATGCAAGGCCAAGCGCCATTATTTGCCTGGTCAGTTTGTTTGGTCACTTTTCTGGGGGACAGAAAACCTAGGTGTTTACAAAATTTCCTCAGTAGTACTCTTCTCTTGTGGTCCTTCTTTGACACATATGAGGCCAGCAGCTCATTCTACTCTTCTTGTGTTAGGTCAGAGAATTCTGTTTCTGCTTCTATAGCGTTCTTTGCCAGAGACAAACAGTTTTGGGCCACGTCAGTCCTCACTTTACTTTTTGGCCCTCTTGGGCCTTTCTCACCCTCCTGTTGGGTAATATCATTGGTCTATTTAGGGGGCTTTTGCCTAAACTGAACCCCACCGCCCAGCACAATGATTGGTTCACCGATAGTCTGGGACTCCTGTTGAGGTACTCAGGGATATTGATGGTCTGTGTGTTGGCTTGGGTCTGGATTTCGTTCCCTGTTGTTGCTTCAGGTCTGTTTGAGCTATTATTGCTAAAACTCTGGTCCAGCTTGGTTTCCTTTTCCCTTTTTCTGCTGTCTTGGCTCGGGGAGCTTCCCCGTGTTGCTTCATCTGGGCTGTCTGGAGTACCCAGCTATTTACTTGGAATGTCATTGAGTAATGGTGTGAGTGGAACGGGCAGCCACATGATTGATGTGATAGTCGAGGTGATAGCGGCACCTGCATCTTTCAGACATTTACACGTAGTATCACACTAGCTGCAGGTTTCATTCATTTGCTGTTGTGCTGTGGTGAACTTCTCATTCTTCCTGAGCTCATGGTTAGCTATGGCTATTGCAATTAATGGTTGCACCATAGCAGGATGCTGCAGTCACAGGGCAGGTTAATACTTTGTCCTGTGAGGCCCCTGTTATACTGCGCCGGCCCTCAACTCTTCTCTATAGCAGACTTCGTAGCAGATTTTGTAACAGGCTTTGTTGATGGTAATGCTTTATATGTGACCATTAGGTTCCTTAATGTAAAGAAATGGCTCCCTGTTGCAGTTACCCCCCACTTTTTGCCTGATACTGATGCTGACTTGACTGAGAAGTGTGCTGGGACCCTGCTAACCAGGCCCCAGCACCAGTGTTCTTTCACCTAAAATGTACCATTGTCTCCACAATTGGCACAACCCTGGCACCCAGGTAAGTCCCTTGTAACTGGTACCCCTGGTACCAAGGGCCCTGATGCCAGGGAAGGTCTCTAAGGGCTGCAGCATGTCTTATGCCACCCTAGGGACCCCTCACTCAGCACAGACACACTGCTTGCCAGCTTGTGTGTGCTGGGGGGGGGGAAAATGACTAAGTCGACATGGCACTCCCCTCAGGGTGCCATGCCAACCTCACACTGCCTGTGGCATAGGTAAGTCACCCCTCTAGCAGGCCTTACAGCCCTAAGGCAGGGTGCACTATACCACAGGTGAGGGCATATGTGCATGAGCACTATGCCCCTACAGTGTCTAAGCAAAACCTTAGACATTGTAAGTGCAGGGTAGCCATAAGAGTATATGGGCTGGGAGTCTGTCAAAAACGAACTCCACAGCTCCATAATGGCTACACTGAATACTGGGAAGTTTGGTATCAAACTTCTCAGAATAATAAACCCACACTGATGCCAGTGTTGGATTTATTAAAAAATGCACACAGAGTGCATCTTAGAGATGCACCCTGTATTTTACCCAATTGTTCAGTGCAGGACTGACTGGTCTGTGCCAGCCTGCTGCTGAGGCGAGTGTCTGACCTCATGCGGTGAGAGCCTTTGTGCTCTCTGAGGACAGAAACAAAGCCTGCTCTGGGTGGAGGTGCTTCACACCTCCCCCCTGCAGGAACTGTAACACCTAGCAGTGAGCTTCAAAGGCTCAAGCTTCGTGTTACAATGCCCCAGGGCACTCCAGCTAGTGGAGATGCCCGCCTCCTGGACCCAGCCCCCACTTTTGGCGGCAAGTCCAGGAGAGATAATGAGAAAAACAAGGAGGAGTCACTGGCCAGTCAGGACAGCCCCTAAGGTGTCCTGAGCTGAGGTGACTCTGACTTTTAGAAATCCTCCATCTTGTAGAAGGAGGATTCCCCCAATAGGATTAGGATTGTGACCCCCTCCCCTTGGGAGGAGGCACAAAGAGGGTGTACCCACCCTCAGGGCTAGTAGCCATTGGCTACTAACCCCCCAGACCTAAACACGCCCTTAAATTTAGTATTTAAGGGCTACCCTGAACCCTAGAAAATTAGATTCCTGCAACAACAAGAAGAAGGACTGCCCAGCTGAAAACCCCTGCAGAGGAAGACCAGAAGACAACAACTGCCTTGGCTCCAGAAACTCACCGGCCTGTCTCCTGCCTTCCAAAGAACTCTGCTCCAGCGACGCCTTCCAAAGGGACCAGCGACCTCTGAATCCTCTGAGGACTGCCCTGCTTCGACGACGACAAGAAACTCCCGAGGACAGCGGACCTGCTCCAAAAAGACTGCAACTTTGTTTCAAGAAGCAGCTTTAAAGAACCCTGCAACTCCCCGCAAGAAGCGTGAGACTTGCAACACTGCACCCGGCGACCCCGACTCGGCTGGTGGAGAACCAACACCTCAGGGAGGACCCCCGGACTACTCTACGACTGTGAGTACCAAAACCTGTCCCCCCTGAGCCCCCACAGCGCCGCCTGCAGAGGGAATCCCGAGGCTTCCACTGACCGCGACTCTCTGAAACCTAAGTCCCGACGCCTGGAAAAGACCCTGCACCCGCAGCCCCCAGGACCTGAAGGACCGGACTTTCACTGCAGAAGTGACCCCCAGGAGTCCCTCTCCCTTGCCCAAGTGGAGGTTTCCCCGAGGAAGCCCCCCCTTGCCTGCCTGCAGCGCTGAAGAGATCCCTTGATCTCTCATTGACTTACATTGCGAACCCGACGCTTGTTCTAACACTGCACCCGGCTGCCCCCGCGCCGCTGAGGGAGAAATTTCTGTGTGGGCTTGTGTCCCCCCCGGTGCCCTACAAAACCCCCCTGGTCTGCCCTCCGAAGACGCGGGTACTTACCTGCAAGCAGACCGGAACCGGGGCACCCCCTTCTCTCCATTATAGCCTATGCGTTTTGGGCACCACTTTGGACTCTGCACCTGACCGGCCCTGAGCTGCTGGTGTGGTAACTTTGGGGTTGCTCTGAACCCCCAACGGTGGGCTACCTTGGACCAAGAACTGAACCCTGTAAGTGTCTTACTTACCTGGTAAAACTAACAAAAACTTACCTCCCCCAGGAACTGTGAAAATTGCACTGTGTCCACTTTTGAAATAGCTATTTGTGAATAACTTGAAAAGTATACATGCAATTGAAATGATTCAAAGTTCCTAATGTACTTACCTGCAATACCTTTCAAACAAGATATTACATGTTAAATTTGAACCTGTGGTTCTTAAAATAAACTAAGAAAATATATTTTTCTATAACAAAACCTATTGGCTGGATTTGTCTCTGAGTGTGTGTACCTCATTTATTGTCTATGTGTATGTACAACAAATGCTTAACACTACTCCTTGGATAAGCCTACTGCTCGACCACACTACCACAAAATAGAGCATTAGTATTATCTCTTTTTACCACTATTTTACCTCTAAGGGGAACCCTTGGACTCTGTGCATGCTATTCCTTACTTTGAAATAGCACATACAGAGCCAACTTCTTACACTTAAGAATCCTTAAAATTCGCTTTTGTAATGATTTTGTTTGAGTGCCTGAGTCTTTTGGATTTCCCTGGTGGCCCCTGTGTCAGGGTGCTATGATGTTTGAGGCCTATTTTACTTGTCCACTGAAATTAGCTACATGGATGCCCTTGCTTGCATTGCTTGTAGGTTGTTTTGTTTGGTTTCAAGCTCTCACGGCAGGGGGATAAGGTAAGATCTTTTGCTACTACTTCCCAGCGCCACCTCAACCCTTTGCAATCTTCTTTGCTGCTTATATCAAAGGCTTTGTTTCTTTTATCAAATGCGGGGGCACAAGTACGATGGTGAATGTACTGTTGGATGTACTGTTGACTGGCAGGATGATGTGTACATTCTGTTGGCATGATTCTGGCCCGTTCCTGCTGGATCTAAGGCGAAAAAGATCTGCCTGGGGAGGGGAGGGAGCACACCCGGTACGAAGCCGCACCCGGACATAGCCGAGAGGCTTCTGTGACTCACGGCTCAACCGACCGGTCAGTGGATGCTAGCAACATTGCCCTTCCCTCTGCAACTACAAACCGCTTGCCAGAACTGAATAACTGCAGGAGCATCCAAGGCAAATTGCCAGATGAGTAGGTGGCAGCAGGAGCGGCTTAGGAGTTGTGCGGGGGCCGGGATGGGAGAGGTGCAACAGAGCGGGGTAAATGACGGGGAGCATGGGGCAGCGAGGATACATGAGATCAAGAAGGTCTGGGAAAGCAGGAGATGAAGGAGCTCTAATTGGCGTCACAGCACTGCAGCCAAACCGCTTCTCCCGCTCTCCTCCCCTTACTTGGCTTAGCTTTGTCGCCGCTGCCGCCGAACTACCCCCTGACTCCGTGGTCATCATCGCCACTTCGGCTGCCTCCGTGCCCCACTCCTCATCCGCAGGTGCCACCCACAGCATTGATTCGAAGTCTCCACTTGTCACAGCTTGTCACATTAGGAAGTGAAATGGAAGGTAAAGAAAGAAATTCAGAAGTAGACCTATCTTTTTTCTGCAACAAAGGTACAATGTGCCCAGGTTATTCAGTAAAATAGCTGCTATGATTAGTCAATTCAAAGTGGAGCCAGATAGTACTGATAGTGTGGCTCAAAAAAGATAAGTAGTGATGAGTTTCCCAAAATTACAGAGTCCATCCTAAGGCAAGGGTGGTCATGTTATCCTGCATTGGCCTGGTAAGAAGGATAGGGAAAGGTTCCAAATAAAGCTCTCCAATTCACATGAGCATGGTTCAAGCCCACCAGACCAGCCATTCAGGTACACTGAGAATCCAGTGAGCCCGGGGATCTTGCAGGTAAGGCACAACCCCAGTAGCATGTGCCTGTAGGGTATTTCACTGCAATCTGTAAGCCAGTCTCTGAAGATCTCTGGACTCATCATAGGGCACAAAACAGGGGTGTGTGATAACAAGGAGTGCTCCTGCCATGCACTTCAGGCAGCTTAATCCAATGCTATGACACTGTGCCATGCCAAGAAAGCTGGCTAGCTGGACAAGGACCAACCTGATGAATACCCCCAATTGTGTGTTAAGAGAATCTTGCTAAGTACTCCCCAGTTGAAGACCTTGCTGCAACCAAATCATGAGGAATTGACGTCCAGGCACGTCCCATCAACAACTCCCACAGTTTTTCACATGCAGCTCCCAATCACCGTCCCAGTCAGCATGTACCAAGTTTTTTACCAGAGGTGTTGTGTGTAAAAAAGTTGCCAAGTACTTGCAAAGTTCAGACTTTTCTACACATTCTTATACAAAGGCTACAAACTTGGTTTTCTGATTTGAACTGAGTGTATTGAACATCGCCTGGCTTTGCGTTATGTCTTTTTGAATGAAGATAAGATATACAAAACCTAAGTTGTCATTCTTGTTCCTGGAAGCATTCCAAAGGAATGTTTCTATAGCCGCATATATGATGAGCATACCTTGTAGCAAACAAACATAAGGAGTTCCGCTCAATACTTACTGGACAGTTTTGCTTCCAAAGATTTCACCCTCAATAAGTGTATTGTCTATGCCACATCCACCGAGATAACTTCCTCCACAACACAACTTTGGTCATGTGGAAAATGCCCATCATTGGATAAAGATCATCAAATTCTACTGGGTTGCTCATTAAATAATGTAAGCTACAATAATGATAACACCTTTATTGCAGAAAATTGGCAGGATAGCTGGTCTTCAAGCTGAGCATGTACATTTTGGATTTTTTAAAAGTTGTGCATACTGTTGCCTAGTGTGTGACTGGAGATGGTATTACTGATAAAAACCCAACCATCTTCAGTGGGACGGTATTCTTGGAGATCAGAGCATTTGCTAAAAAGCCATAGACTCTGAAATGGCAGTCATTAAATATTGAAGTCCTTGCATGGTGTGCCAAGCAAATTAAACCTGAAACTCCCCATAATATGACTGCATTTTTTCGAAATGTCCATTGCACGTCCCCCTTAGGCAAAAATGACATACAGTGTGCATGTGCCAGAATTTTGCACCTAGTGCCGTCCATATTCCATGGGTTATTCTCATGTCAATAATGATCTATAATATGTTGGGGCCAGCTTTTTAAAACAGTCCTCCCTCAAATATCATTGAATGTTCTCCCTTATGCAAATATTACATCCAATGTGACAGCACAAGCATTTTGGGACAGATGCCCATATCAATAATTTCCTCCAGTATACCAGCATTTTTTCATGGTGACGCTATGGAAAGAATTATCTCCACTGTGCGAGCACCAACATTTACCATTGATGTTTCTTAAGCTAAACATTTCCTCTAGTATCATAGTACTTTGTTATAGGTACCTGCCATTCTAAGAATTTCCTCAAGTATGCCAGACCATCATGGGTACACCTATAAGTCAAGAATGGTTTTCATTATGCCAAGGCCAATGGTTGAATTGCAAACATAATAGCATATCCTTACTCAAGCTCACTTACATTCGCTCATTTTCACACATCCACTGCCATTCATTTTCATTCACCTTCACCCACTCATTCTCACTTGCTCTCACACTCACTCTTACTCTCACTTGCTTATTTTCACTCACACTCACTCATTATGGCTCTCTCTTACTCTGGCTCATTCGTACTTGCTCACTCACAGACATTCTCATTCAGTTTCACTTATCACTCACTCTGACTCACTCATTCTCGCACATTGATTTACACTCACTCTAACTCATTCACTCAATCTCATTCATACTTACAATCACATGCACTCACTCAGTCTCACTCATTCTCACCTGTTCTCACTCTGATTTACTCTTTCTCAGTCACAATTGCTCACACAGTGACACTCATTCTCCCTCACACTAACACTCCCTCACAATCACTCCTACTGATCATTCTCAATCGCTATCACTTGCAGTCACTTTCTCTCACCCATTCTTGCTAATTCTGATACTCTTTCTCACTCACGTGCTCACACATACAGATCCACATGCTCACTCATATATACACTGTTCTCATACAAGCTCGTTCTCAACTGTGCACATGCACACAACATACATTCGAAAGCATTTTACTTTTTCTCGGAGGCGAGCGAAGGTCCCGCTCTAGCCCCGGGTGCTTCATTTTTTATTACGCTAGTACCAAATTATAGACAATTATTCTTTATTTATATAATCTGAAAATGGCCAATCTGAGAATGGTGTAGCCCTGACGCCCATATGGGCAAGCTGCCCCTTTGGTCTTCGAAATGGCTTTGCCATTCCGAGGCCTGGAGGTGCAAGGGGCAAGTTAGGGATCACAGCTGCAGCCCCTGCCCACATCTAAGTGATGCCTATGTCCGACTTTTGGAACACTTTATCGTGTACAGTTGCCTCAGGCCACGAAATTAATATTTTTTTATTGGCAAACATACTTGGAACTCAGTAGGAGATTTAAGTCTGCACAACCATCTTCGCCGTGCACATTATTGAAGAAATGACTGATCTCTTCCCAGCACTGAAAGCTTTTCTGTTTTAATGTTGAGTCCTGACATAGGTTCCATTATGTATTAAAACGTGTTTTCCTTTTGTCAGACCAACCCTGCCTACTGTGTCTTGTACTTTACTTGACACTGCACATGAAGATAAATACCCCCCCCCCCCGTGCACCTTTAGCCCAATAAATCAGCACATTTTCCAGTATATATAATAAGATTTATTTCTCAGTGAAAGCCAACATGGAAACCAGCAATTATCTTAAATGCTTAACATTACAGGTTATATGTTATTAAGTTGAAACAATAATTAACAACCTTTCTTTAATTATTTCAGTGATTGTCGCATCTATATACGCATTTTTAATCTGGAGTTTAAAGGACCCAAACTGTACTATCCAAAACACGAGGAATCAAAGATGTGCATTTTTTAAATCTCATTTCAACCAATTTAAATTCTGCAGTGCGGAACAACAACTACTGTTCATCAACATCCATGTCCGCATTCCAGTTAAAAACTACAAAATCAGGGCACACTAAACATTTCCTTTTATAACTTAAAATGACATAAATGACTCCTCATCTGTGCTGCTCGTTTAAAACAAAAACAACATTTGCCAGCACATTCCAGTATTGGAAATATAGCCCAAATTTAAACATCGTTTTCGATAAATGAAATCCTGTTTCATCAGAACCTTTGAACACAGTTTTACGTCGGCCTTTTTGCCGATGTGGGAGTGCACAGCTCACTGAGAGCAACAATTAGCCTGGCTGCTCTTTCTTGTGCGTTGACAGCATGCGGGGAAGCTTTGTGTAGGTTTTATTGAGGAACATTTATAGACACCCAAGAATCAGGAGATCTAGAGACTGCCCGGGCTCAGTTGACAAAAAACACTGAACGACTGCAAAACCCACGGAAATATTATGCTTTTTTCTCTATGTGTATGCAGTTAATTGTGCGTGTTTAAGAGCAGTTTAGTGACAAGTAGAAATTTCTGCCTTCTTGTGTTCCCAGGGTGAACAGTTTTAGCGCCCACTCCCCACAACACCAACAAAGTGCAGTGTTTTAAAGTTTTTTTTGTTAAAACAGATTACATAATGCTGTGATGAAATTTCTCTGTCTTTCAGAACCGCCAGGCGAAACCATAGGCCCAGATCTGGGGAAGGCCTGACAGCCCCGCTCTTAGGTAAATCAGTGATGCTGCACAACAGCCAGTTACTGTCTGGTCCCTTCTAGCTGCTCTAGCTCCTAACTGCCTCTTATGTGTGTATGTATGACAAGGGAGTACCCAGAAAATTAGAATACGCCCCATTTTGAACCAAAGCTCTTATGGCACCAAGCAAGTGAAGCAAGACATCGGGACCCTCCCCAGAAGAGTTTGCTTGTCTCTTCCATCCAAGCATCTATCCATTCATCTTTTCAACCTTCCATCCACCCGCCGATAATCATATTTTCACCTTACATTCTGTCATCTATTCAGTCTTTCTTCCAACATTCAGTCAGTCACCATTCTGTCCACCCGTCCGCCCATCCATATCCAAAACTATCCACCTAACTTCAGACATATTCGTCCTTTCACTCAGTCAGCCATCCTTTCACTTATCCATCAATCCTTTTATTCATCCATCCACCTGTTCACTCATCCATCCTTTTACACCATCCATCCATCCTCTTTCACTCATCTGTCCACCCTTCAAGCCATCCATTCATTTATCCTTTCACTCATCCATCCATACTTTCACTTGTTCATCCATTCATGATTTCACTCTTTCATCCAACCATTCACCCTTTCACTTATTCATCCATCCTCCCTTTTACCCAGCCATCCATCTACCCTCCCTTTCACACACCCATCCATTCTTTCACTCATCCATCCTTACTTCCATCCCTTCACTTCTCCAGCCACACTTTCACTTAGTCCATCCGACCACTCATCAACCCATCCATTTACTCTTTCACTCATTGATCAATCCTTTCACTCATTCATCCATCCATGATCAAAAGCAAGCTTAAAGTCGGTGAGTAAAAGGAAAGGAAGCTGAGTTATGGAGAGTTAATACATTGTGACCTATAGCCCTTCAAAGAGGTGAGTCTTCACGTCTTTCTTAAGTTGGATCAGCAATGAGTCGGCCGTGAGTGCATAGATAGGAAAGGACTGTTGCCTTGTATTTTAGTTTTTTCACTTATTAGTCTGTTGTGTGTCATACACTTCCTGCACTACTGTTTATTGACTGCCTTTGCACCTCATCTCGAACTGTCTGACTGACCTCTCACTGCTGTGGTGGTCAGACATACCTAGCTCCACCGCACCCTACATGGACTTAATTCTGTATTGATTATGCTGATGCTGAGAGTCAGAATTGGCTTACGCACAAACTTGCAAAATTGTGGAGGTGCAGCATATTGGTACCTAATTTATAACTCTAGTCTCATTTCATATGAGAATATTTTTCAAGAAACTCACTTACCTGAAAAGCCCATCCTGTACCTCCAGGCCGAACAACATTCGTCACCTGCTGTGGTACTACTTGCAATGCAATTGTGTCCTCCATCATCTGCAGAATCTGATTAGCTTTCTGTGCTGCTTCCAGTTGCATAAGATTACCTTTCCCTTCAATTGCTTCTGCTTCAATTCCAATTAATCACTGTAGTACTTTGTGTAACGCAGGATTTCATCAATTGGTTTATTCAGCCAACAAATCATTTGCTGCAAATTATTTCATTTACCTCCTGCTTCAATCCTTGCACAAATCTGAACACAACATGACCCATATCTTTAGTTTCTATAGTCTTATTATCTCTATGCCACTTGAAAGCCAGCAACAATCTTTCATAATAAGTATGAATCAACTCCTTTGATTCCTGGGCTGTTCTGTAAATGTTCTGCCAGTGAATATCTTTAGGGGACGCTTTATTTTTCAGGATTTCAATTACCCTGTAATACTTTTTCATCACCTCTCCAGATGGTGCATCTGTTACCGGATCTCTTCAAAGTTCGCTATCAGGCCAATCAACATGCACTTTGCATGCAGTTCACAAATCAGTCTGAAGCACAATGTCAAGCAAAGTATTAAAATCTTCCCACAGGCATTTCAAAAGTTTCATGAATCTCTCTGTTTACTTTTACCATTCCACAGTCTTTTCTCTCAATCTTGGGTAATCATTGGTGAATGACTGTATATCACTCCTACTCCATGGTACATGGGCATAACCGCCACCTGGTAATTCTCTCAGGGGCATCATTTTCACATTGTCCTCAGCTTGATTTGCTCCTGCCGGAGGCACATTTGGCTTTACTTTCTTCTGATTGCGTTTCTTCTGCCATCTACCTTCCCACTTATCTAAGGCTCCCCATGTTTGAATGTATGTAATCAATTGCATAATATGCAATTTCATTACGGTGATCTCATGTTAACTATGTCTTTTGTACTGAACTCCAATCTGTAACTTCTCTGAGGGTTTCAATTTGATTAAATCTGCATCATATTTCTCGGGCGCTTCAGCTAATCTCTCATAAAACTCTGCTGCACGTTGGGTAACATCTTTACACATGAACCGTAGTTCATCTTCTGTGTAGGTTTCCAGTTAGGCTGTACCTAACATTCACAAAATCATTTCATTTAATTCCAATTTCAATTGGGACACATTTACTGATCTGTCTCTCTCAGGTGTTTCTTCTGTTCTAACATTACAATTTGTCATTGCTGTTGCTCCTTGAGGACTCAAACTATTTAACCAATCATTCAACTGTAGTGCAGTGAAACCTTGCAAACTGATATTATTTCTCTGGGGTACTTCTACTTGTGGAGTGCTGCAATGTACTTTCAGGATCTGATCAGGTCTGGGCATGAAACAATGTGGGCTTCACTGAGGAAACATCTCATCAGGAATAAGTCCTGCTTGATGTAACATTGGGTTAGGTTCTACAATTTGGGTGAGGGTCAAAGGTTGAACAAGAGAAGCTGCTCTCACCATCTCTGGATTGTTTTAATATACTGATCTCTGCATACCAATTTGTGATATCCAAGCAGATGTAACTGGTGTATCAGGAACAGTAGGGGCATTTATTAAATGGACGTTACCTCCAGATGTATCTGAAGCATACAAGTAAACAACTGAACCTATAGTCACAGGAATTGTTAATGCATCGGTACCCATGATATATGTCTGATCCTGAGGAATTGTCTTTCTTGAACTCTGTCCTGTTAAGACAGTACTGAACCTTTGTCCTCAGGATAACATTTGGCATTAACTGAACAGGACTAAACTTTGGTACAGGCTGATTCGGGGTACAATTTTGTATGGGCATATTCACATAAGGTACCTGCACCATTTGACTCACATCAGGATTTGGCACAACTTGGTTTACCACTGAACTTGATATAGTTTGAGCTGCATCAACAGTTGGAACTGATGGATACACTACTGGGACTTGCAGGTTTACTTGGCAGTATCTGATTTGGGGTCTGTGCAACTGGAGCAGTTGGTACATTTGGGGTCACATTTGTCGCTCCTTCACTTTTCACTCCTACCTCAACTGAGTAATGCAGAGGCAGATGATTCACCTGTATCTGATTTATAAACTCATCATCTGAATCACTCTCATATGTTACTGTATTTTTATTTTCAGCTTCAGTGGTCTGTTCCACTTTTTCTGTCTTCTTTCTAGTGCTTTCACCTTCATTTGAAATAGCTGGAAACATTCTAACGCCCTCAATTATATCTGCTCTACACATTTTCTGCTTTGAATCCCATCTAGCTCTGAAAGTAATTGCTTTCTACATTCTGTTCTGGTACTTAGCTGTCATTTTCTCTTGTGCTACGTGTTCCCAAAGACAAAGGGCTTCAAATTGTGTAGATCTCGGAGGCAGCTCATACATTTTTCACCTCCAATTATCTATCATTCTCAAATTAAATGTTCAATAACAAGGAAATGGTAAGGCACCTTCTTTCTCAGTAATCTTGCACCATTGTTCAAGCCACACACAAGCCTGAAATCCTTGACAAATGACACATAATGACCTGGGGTTCTCTCAGGTGGAACTTCTATACCTTCTCTAATGGGAATGAATGCATTTCCTCTTAACACACACCTTTATGCTTTGAAAAACATAATTTTCAATTAAATTCTTTCAATTGCAAAAACTTTCAATCGAATCAGGGAGTAACTTCAATCCCATAATTCTTTGCTCTTGATGTTCTTACCCAATAGCAATGCAACACTGTCCACCAATATAAGTGCAGCTTCACACCAACCAACTTATACCAGCGCAGCACACTATGACATCACACTCATTTCTTTAGCAGCTCTTGTTACCTTTCAGTTGTCTCTCACAGAATCGCTCACTCACAACCTGTCTGCACTCAAACACTTCAAAACTGCACAAAAATACGCTTTCTGGCTGTAGCTTTCACAATTACACAACTAGTAAAACTTGACCAACAATTCTCACTCTGGTTGATACAGACCCTGCATGTGCACTCAGGATTCACTTAATTCCAACCAATAACTCACAGTCACTCAAGGAAAACTATTGACACGGTCAATCACATCTCATGACAGGTACTTCACTATACACAATAAATTAACCAAGTGTCTTCTAGACTTGGGCGTTATCCTGGGATATTAGGCCACGATGGACCCATGAAAAACAACAACAACCGCAGACATTTTGGAGCAAAAAGTGCCACAATCACTTCGAGTACGGTGACTCAGCAAAACACCTCACAACATCACACTTTACTGCAATCTTCAATCTAAAGCTATGCAAATGCAAATCCCTATTAATGCTCACACATCCACCATTTGTAGGCATATCGCTGGAGCTCATCAATCTTCAGAAAAAAACAGAATTCGGGACAGACAGTTTTTGGACTGGGCAATCACATGGGGCTGATCCCTAACTCCCTAACACTACGCTTGAATGGTTCTCCACCCTTTGGGACAAACCATACCTCTGCTACCAGATCTGCTAGAACATTTTCATCCTTCTCAGGAATCAGTGCCCTTCGAGGTTGATGAATCTTTGGATCCTGCGACAGGCTGTCAGAGAACCATTAACACAATTGCAATATAAACCCAATTAAGTTACACATGATGACCAATGTGACCATGGAAGGAAAACGCCCATCAGGAACAGAGTTAAGGGATTTATTACAAACTGAAGCTCAGAGTCATGTAGACAATTAGCAAGAGCAGGTTATAAAGATACATAATCACTAAGGGTTGCCCAAGGTGGTGAAATAAGTTCAGGTGAACTGATATTATTAAAACTAAACTAACCATTCAAGAAGAATAATGCATATCATTAAAAGAAATATCTGCAATACAGAAATTAAGCGTTGCTCAGGTTTCGCAATCATCAGTCAATTCAAATTTTAGCAGAGTCATAATTTAGCAGGGCACAGGAAAAACCTTATAGTTGACCAGATCAGGGAAATACATGTGTGGGATGGAACACATGCAGGCAAAAGACACAAAACTACAAAAAAGGATAAAAATAATTTGGAAAAAGATAATCTGTGACTGCAAGCTACTAGCTAAGGTGGGCAAAAGATAAGTAAAAAGGGAAAGTGTTAGCATGTCAGAAGCACAATCAAGAGTCTCCTGTAGGGTGTTAGAAGAACAATTTCATATCTCAAGGGGGCACCTCAAGAGGGCAAAGGCAGAGAGGAAGATACCCCTCTAAGGGGCACAGCATGCGGGTCTTCATCCGCAAAGGTTCAGTAATGCAGAAGATCGGCCATCTGACAAAAATCCAACTGGTATATTCAAGTTCATAAAGTATTCTGATTCACCAAAGGTATCAGTCTAATTTATGTTGCAGGGGCATCATCCAATAGAAATCAGTCACAAGACTTTTACATCTTCCATCTGTGTGACTTCCACGCAAGTTTGAAACACTTGTATACAATGACAGTCCATATTCTGCAATGTTCTATGCTCAGTGACACTACGATTCATTCTCTCTATGTCTAAACAATAGGGGCCTATTATCAAAAGCTAGTCTTCTCATGGGAACTTATGTTTCCATTGCCTAGGTTTCACAAGAATAATCAATATATTTTTCTAAACAAAAATGCCCCTCAGTTTTCTTTGAGTCCCGCAAACTGTACAACTTGAGATTATGGGGGTTATTCTAACTTTGGAGGAGGTGTTAATCCGTCCCAAAAGTGACGGAAAAGTGACGGATTTACCACCAGCCGTATTACGAGTCCATTATATCCTATGGAACTCGTAATACGGCTGGTGGTATATCCGTCACTTTACCATCACTTTTGGGACGGATTAACACTCCTCCAAAGTTAGAATAACCCCCTATGTCTGGAGACCTCAACTAAATGTGAATAAGAGAGATTCTTAGTAGAATGTACACATTATGGATATGGTGCTCAGATGGTAATCCCCATTGTTGTTTGTTTTAAATTAAGCTACTATATAAAATATATACTTCTGGATGTTATTACATTCACTGTCTTGCTTTTCATAATGCTCAAACATGACCCCCTCACCTCAATGTGTCAGGTTTCATTCTTTCTCTACATATTGAATGCTAGAAAATAAAACATTAACCATATCTTAACTCTGAAGCTCGATAAATGGCGGTGAAGTACCATGTTAGGTTTCTGTCTATATTATAGCAATGCTGTGTACTTGGAATTGCCCCTCAATTTTTAATAATGAACTCTAGGTTGTACAATACTCTGTGGCTCATTTAGTCACAGGGTGGCAGAGAATAGAGCACACCTGTTCTATATTGCATAAACTTCATTGGTTACCTGTCAGTCAAAGGTTTCACCTAAAGGTGCAGTGCTTGATGCAAAAGCCTCTTTATGGTGATGCGCCCTCATATAGAAGAACAGGCAGCTGCTATTTTCTGACTGTGCTCCCAAGTTATAGAACTCTCTAACAGTGCAATCTCAGGCATCTCTTATTAGATTAAGGTGTGGTCTACAGATATGGTCTGTTCCCTATGCTTTTCTGTAATTCATAGGTGGCTCTTCTGCAGCACACTTCATTCTATGCACCTAGGGACCCCAGTGATGGTGTGCACTATAAGTGTTCCATAGCATATTCTATCTGGTATATGAGCCGACCCTCCTCCCACCCCCCGAGGCCATATTTTTCTAATGTTGAAGTGTTTTTTGTGATCGCCCTCCGAGGACATAAACAGTAAATAAATAAAGGAAATTGTTAGGGGGTTGGTCTATCTGACATGCGGGTTGACTGCTTGCTGACAACATATTTTTTAGAAATTGTGTGCTTTCGGCTGATTGTTGGGGGTGAATGCACGCCCTGTGGGGAAAACATATATTTAAAAAAATAATAGTGTTATTAAGGGGTCGGCCTTCCTGACATACGGGTCGACCTCTTTTGGGCCATATAATTCTTTTAAAAAATGTGTGTTTTCCGCGGAGAAAAAAAACACATTTAGAAAAAAAATTCGGCTCTCCTGACATATGGGTTGACCCTCTTTGGGCATATATATATATATACATATATATATATATATATATATATATATATATATATATATATATGACTCTTTTGCAGGGTCTCTCTATCACTCCCGGCTTCTCGTACTTGTTCCTTCCATACCATTTGAAGATGTCTCTGTCCTTCTGCAAGTTGTTGAACCATATCTTCAAGGGAAGGTTTGTTCTCCATATTCTCAATCACGTTATAGGGAATTAAATCCCACTTCTGATACCAATATGTCGTGGGTGTATGTATAGAGTTTTTTTATTTGCAAATTATAAGAAGAAACAAAACAAAGTGGTCATATGACTTTTCTTAGCTAGCATGCTAGTATCTCCTTTTATTGACTTTAGTTTATTCGAGTCTTTCTGTTTTCTTTTCTGTCTTTTCTTTTCTCTCTCTTTTCTAGCCTGTTTCTTTCTTTTTCCTGGTAGTGTTCTCTGGAATGTAGTTTGTATTGTTCTCTTCTTTATTCCCTCTTGTAGGTGTAGCTCCAATTTTCAGGAACCCCATTCCGCAGGGAGCATGGACATCGGTGAGAAAGAGGGAAAAGAGTAAGAAGTAGGTAAGTATAATTCCTCTTTTGGAGTAAATTAATTATACCTGGTGGGAGGGGGAGAGGATAAAGGAAGAGTAGGGCCGGTGAGGTCTGTGCCTGTAAGTCCCTGAGTGCTCTTGATGTGTATAGGAAAGAAGCCTCCTAAATGAAGACTTACCCACTCCTTCCTATGTTTCTTTCAGATTGCTCCCTTCCTCCCCCTCCTTTCTGCTCCTAATATAGGTATACGGATATTGTAAATAAATATCCCCATACTTGCATTAGCCACGTCCCTTCTGGGACGTGGCGGGTGGCAATGGCGTCCTCACTCGGCGGCTCAACTTTGGTTGGGAACTCAGTTTCCAGAGCCTTCTTCGCCGCCTCTGACTCCCCGCTGCTTCTGTCTGCAATGGTCTTTGTCTTTTCCTCTGCGCGGTTGTCCTCAGATGATGGTCTCTCATACTCCCTCTTTCTTCACGTCGGCGTCTCCCTGGACCTTATCTCCCCCTCTTTAGTGCTGTAACTAGCTTCCTTTACTGGGTTGGCGCGTCTCCCTAATCAGCTTCTTCTTCGGGTTGGCGTGTCTCCCGTAATCAGCTTCACTTTCCGAAGTGCCCCCGGGGCACTAGTCTATCGGACTACGTGAGTGGGGCCGTCCTTAACATCTAACCAGTTACACACCATACAGTGAATCTTTCCACCTAGACAGTGAATCTTTCCAGCTGTGGTTTTCCAAATGAAAAACTGCCCCAGTGTAGAAATGTGGGCTACATTTTCGGTCTGGTGTTAACCACGACCTTTGGATTCTACTGAAATATATGTAGCTATAGTACTGCTAGGGGGTTGTAGACAACCCTCTTCATCAATTGGTCTGTTGTGTCATTCACTTAATTCTTCAACCCATTGCAGCATGGGGCAATGGGCCAGGCCACTTCTGCTGTTTGCTAACTTCACTGTGAGTGAGAGAATTGTGAATTTTCACAAGAAGCATAACCACGTGCAAAGTAGGAGGCTTCAGTTGCAGGGGCTACTGTGTGAATGTGTGCTTCTTTAGATCACAGCTAGATGTTTTCCTTCAGGAAATAGTTCTTATGCTGACAATGGTCCAGCAGTTCCCCAATAATAAAGAGTTGCGTCAACCATGGCAAAACACATAGATGTACACACCCACACATCAACAATCTAAGGCCCTTATTACAACTTTGACGGGCGGAGGAGGCCGCCCGCCAAAGTTGCGCCGCAGGAATACCGCACCGCGGTCTGAAGACCGCGGCCGGCATTCTGAGTTTCCCGCTGGGCAGGCGGGCGGCCGCCTTAAGGCCGCCCGCCAGCCCAGCGGGAAACAACCTTCCCACGAGGACGCCGGCTCGGAATCGAGCCGGCGGAGTGGGAAGGTGCGACGGGTGCTACTGCACCCGTCGCGTATTTCACTGTCTGCTATGCAGACAGTGAAATACAAGCGGGGCCCTCTTACGGGGGCCCCTGCAGTGCCCATGCCATTGGCATGGGCACTGCAGGGGCCCCCAGGGGCCCCGCGACACCCCCTACCGCCATCCTGTTCCTGGCGGGCGAACCGCCAGGAACAGGATGGCGGTAGGGGGTGTCAGAATCCCCAAGGCGGCGCAGCATGCTGCGCCGCCTTGGAGGATTCTGACGGGCAGCGGAAAACCGGCGGGAGACCGCCGGTTTTCCTGCACTGACCGCGGCCAAAGCGCCGCGGTCAGAATGCCCTAAGGGGCACCGCCAGGCTGTCGGCGGTGCTCCCGCCAACCGCGAGCCTGGCGGTCACAGACCGCCAGGCTCGTAATGAGGGCCTAAGTGTTTACCCCTTGTCACACACATCTCACAGTTGTACACACCAACCAACTGATTTAGAAACACACTTTTGCTTTCTGCATGGGACCGTGTTTTAGAAGACAGGTTTTAGACAGTCAATGGAGATGGCGTGTCAGTGGATGACTGCTACCCAGGCCCTTACTCGAGTTATGGAGGACAGCTCTGAGGCAGGATCTGATACTGAGACAGCATCTGAGAGAGTAGAAAATGGAGCTGAATCTGGAAGCGATTATTCAGTCAACAGAGTTCTATCCGATGACTTGTTTTCCAGTGATTCTCAGGAACATGATCATGGCAGTTGTGATGTCCCTTCACAAGCACAATATGTGTAGCAGATAGACAGTAGCAGGGTAGATCAATCCAGGGAATAGGCCCCTGCAGCAGCAAGCACACACTGAATTCTCTCTTTGAGGCCTCCCAGTTTTGTGCAATCCGAACCTCCGCCATTCAATGCAGACACTGGAAAAAAAGTCAATACATCAACTTTTCTGCTATTGACTATGTATATATCATTTTGAATATTGACTTACTTGAGGAAATTATGCACCAAGCAAATCTGTGTGTCAAACCATTTCTGAGGGAGCTTGGAGACACTCGTAGGTCTCATTGTAGGGTACACTAGTGGACTCCCACTTCACTTGGGGAGCTGAGGATGTTTTTGGGTCTTATGCTCAAAATGGGGATAGTTCACAAACCAAGCATCCAGTTGAACTGTTCTTCTTGCATAGTTTGAGAAACACCCAGCTTTGCACCAGTCATGAGCAGAGATCGGTGTTTGCTTTTGCAGAGCATGCTGCATTTCAATGATGATTCTGCTACATTGCCCTGCGACTATCCAGACCATGAGAGGTTGTTCAAAATACAGCCTGTCATGGATTCTATGGCAGCAGGTTTCCAGAGATTGAAACTCCAGGAAAGAACCTAGCTATTAATGTTTCCTTGATCCTGTACAGAGGGTGCCTGCTGTTAAGGAAGCACATATCTAGCACAAGAACTTGTTATGGCATCAAATATGCTGTATAAGGACCTACAGGTTATATATATAGCCTGAGAGTGTATACCTGGAAGAACTCTACACTAAATCGTGTGTGTTGCCCTTCCTATTTAGGAGTCATGGCAAAGATTCTCTGGGAGCTTGTCCAACCGCTCCTTCATAAAGATTATTACCTTTATGTGGACAATTTCTGTACAGGAGTAGAGCTGTTCAGAGAGCTGTACAAAGCTGTCACTGTCACATTTGGTATAATTGGATGTCTCCGTAAAGGATTCCCACAGGAACGTGTTTGTAAGAATCTCCAAAAATCCAAGAGCACTGTGTTGTGTTAAAAGAAACTGCTCGGAGTCCAATTCTCTGTTGGACGGAATGTGTATGCGCTCACTACAATCTATGATGAGAGAACTTCTGTGGTCATAGTTTGGGGTCAGCTGGTCAAAGTTCAAAAGCCCACCTGTATGCTTGATTACAACAAGTACATGGGTGGAATGGATAAGAATGACCAGGTACTTCAGCCGTACGATATGAGTAGTAAAACTTGCACTTTGTTTAAAAATCTGTTTACTTCCAAACCAGTTGGTAACATACAATGCATATGTTGATTACCATTAAACCACTATAGTGGATCCTATTTAGTTTTAATGGGAATCAGGTGTTTAGCTTATCCTTCTGGCTTGCAGGCATGTGCCCCCATCACTTAGTGACTTTTAACCTACTTAGCTTGCTCTTTTTTAGCACATATATTTAATTATGTCTTCCAAGATGGCTGCTATGTTTATAGTTAGGAAGAGGTTTTAGTTTCACGTTATCAGTACCACGCTGTAGAGGCGTCACTATAAGCATCAAAGATAAATGAGATATGTGGGTATTCACATCATGTACTTTCTCACTTTCATGTGACAGTAACATAATGTACCTTTTCAGGGAATTGTTTATATAATTGGCACCCCAAGCATGCCTTCTTATCTATTGTTTGGGAACATACCTGTGTCAGGGGTCCTACAAGATCTGTATAAATACATCTCACACAGACAAGATTATCAGAGAGATTCCTACCAGATGCCATCAACACTATCTATGTTACACGTCGCCCTGATGCAGACCCAGCCTCTGTGTCTCCACAGAGTCTGATCTAGAGACCTCATTACAAGGTAACGCAGGTTGGGGGAGCTCTTCTCATGGACATGGTACTGGCAGATTAGGTTTAACACACCTAGCTCTCTTTAGGTTAGAGATTAGGTTACTCATGCTAGGGTATTAGGTGTTTAGAGGCCACTTACTTTACATCTTATGTTACTGCAAAATGGTGGGGGTCTTTGTATTCACGACTCTCGTTTTTACCAATCTGTTTCTTGCATTGTTCATTATCCTAATCATTGCAGCCGATGCAATTTTAGTAGATTGCAGTCTTGTTAATAAAACGTATTGAAAACCTCACTGTATCTCCTTCATTGCCTGTGTGTGACTGAGACATGTTGCTCATGTGAGAAAAGGTTAATCTCCGTTTATCCACGACTCCCCTGAGATGTCGCATTCTTTAGTCCATGCGTAAAGGCTTCCACAAATCACCTTTTACTATTTGGGTTTTTTGGTGAGGTACTGCTTGTGACCGGCAGGGTTGGGCTGACAGTTGCAACTTATTGTAGGACTGGCCTAGTCACCTACAAACAAAAGTGCTGTCATCCCTAAACCAGTAGTCTTGCCTAGAGCAAGAGTCCAACTACGACACCACTACAGGAAGATCAACGTCTTTCTTTGAGTATCTGATGATCATCATTGAAAGCCTGCTGAAGAAAACATTGTTTCCACTTGATCTGCTGTAGAGGATGCGGCAAGGCTGTAGGATCTGCATTTTCTGACCGCATTCCTGCAACAAGGAGAAAGACTTGACCATGGCATTGTTGTAGTCTGCTCTAACCAAGGAAAGAGGCAGGAGACTCGCTGTTGCTGTCCCCAGTGCCCATCTCAGCCAGGCCTATGTTTTCCAACTTGCTTTACATTTTACCATACAAAAGTGAAGAACTGGGAAACTGACTGAAGTGGAGCTATCCTAGTATATATCCTTCAGTGGCTGTTCATGAACATATACTTTCTATGGACCACTACTTCATTAGCCAAGCAGCCTTTCCAATTGTTTCCTCTAGTTGGGGAAATCTTTGACTTGGTTATAGCCTGCTTTACACCTTTATCCGCCATCAGAACAGATAGCTATTCTGTTTGCCGTATTAAAAGTGCTTTACTGTCCAAACACTGCACATAATGGTGATAGAAACATAGCCCATGTTGTCACAGAGTACCATGTGCAGCAAAACCTAAAGCCTTTAAAGGTTTTTGAAGTGTCCTTTAGGGAACTTAGGGCAGTCTCCCTCAACATGTTTATTTTAGTTTCAAACATAGATATGCTCACTTTGTTTAGGGAATCTAGGCCTTGAGGCATCCTTGGACACCACCCAACTCACATCCATAAACTGGAAGAATTTAGATTTACCACAGCCAGTGCCATAAAGGCAAATAAAAGACACTTCTTGAGCTTTAGGAAGCTGCCACAGAAGGTGTTAGTAAAGTTTCTCTTGGCAAGTATATGGGATAAGTCAGGGCTTTGAAGAATACAAGACATGAATAGGTAGGAAAAGATTAGGCTAGATGTGCTTTCACAGTGAGTGCATAGGTGGAAGGCAGATGGTCAGTGTAGTAGACATTCACATGCATCACTTCAGCTTCACCAAAAGACTCAATCCTATTTGTGCCACACTCACCCTGATACTCCATTACTCCCTTACCCAACTAACCAGATGACTCCATACAATGCAGAATGGAGTAGCCAGGCTCACTTGCAACCTCCCACACACATACACCCTACACCTCAAAGAGCTTCACTGACTCCTCATCCACAAGCGAGCTCAATTCAAATTCCTCACACACACTTTTAAAGCTTTACAGAACTCTGGCCCAGGATGCCTCAACAATCACCTACCCTTTCAGAAACCTTCCAGACACCTCTGCTCAGCTGGACTCCTACTTACATACATTACATGCATAGACAGCACCAGAACAGTCAGTGGTGGCTTCTTCTACCTTGCATCAAAAGCCTGGAACAACTCGTCTTTATACTTCTGTGCCCCTACTAAAATGATTGAATCCCCCAAGAAACTGAAGACGTGACTCTCCCACTAGGCAAGTCCATGGATCAGCCAAGACTGCTGCTGCATCAGTTGCAGAATACTTTCCCCTGTGATACTGTGCTTTACCAACACAAATAACCCTGCATGAAACTCTGCACTCCACACTACCCACATGGGTCATATTTGTGGCTTGATTTCCATGTTCATCCTCCGTCAGAACTTGGTAGATGTTCATTTCCCCATGTTACATGTGCAATACAGTCACAGTAGTGCAATGATAACGTACTGGACATATGCCACATTATCACTGAGTAAAAGCATACTTAGTAGTTTAGGAGGTCCTCTTTAGGGAACGTAGGATGGTCTTACACAACATGTTTACTTTAGTTTCAAAGGAACATATAACACCAGGTTTCCAGAGATTTATACTCCTGGAAAGATTATAGACATTGATGTTTCCTTAATCCTGTAAAAAGGGTGGTTGCTGTTTAGACAGCACATATCGAGACAAAGAGCTTGTTATGTCATCAAACTTGCTGTGTGAGAGATCTAATGTTTATGTGCATAGCCTGAGAGTGTATATATGGAAGGACTCTACTCTAAATCCTGCAGGTTGCCCTTCCACTCTAGGGATCATGGCAAAGATTGTATGGGAGCTTGTCCAACCACTTCTTCATAAAGAATATAACCTTTATGTGACATCTTCTATAGAGGAGTGTAGCTGTTGAGCAAGCTGTATAAAGTTTGCAAGGCACTCCGGGTAAGAAAACTTCATGGGATCCATGTAGGGCTATACTACCCTCCTGGGTGTCTAATTTTCAAAAATGTCTGTAGTTGGTAGGCTTTCATCAGTGGCAGCCAAGCACAGCCCCAAATACCAAAGCAACCCCTATAGCTGATCTCTCTACATAGTGCTTTTAGGGCCTTTTGTATTACAGTCTCTTGGCCCACCAGCAGCAAGTAGGCTACGATTGTTATTGGGAGACATATGGAAAATCTGGGTGGTAGAAATTTGTGGATCTCCATAGATTCTGTCACTTAGCAGCAGAGATATGTGAGAAAAATATGTGTTTTTAGCTGACTTGTGAGGTTTGCAAGAGCTTTTGGGCAAGAATACCTAAGACCCATGTAACTACTGCACCTCTAGACTCTACTGGGTGGCTAGTTTTCAGAAATGTACAGGTTTGGTAGGTTTTTCCAGATGCTGGCTAATCTACGGCTAAAATCCCAGGGCTACCCAAATTACAAAAAAAGGTTTGGTTATCAGTGAAAAAATGTGACATGTCCATGTTGGAAAAATGTGACATGTCCATTTTGGGCTCTTTCCTTTCACATCGGCTAGGCCCCCCAACACAAGTGAGATACCATTCTTATCAGGGGACTTGGGGGTATGCAGATTCCAGAAATTCCAGTCAAAGAAGTGTGAGGGAAATGTGTGTTTTTAGCCAAAGCTGGAGTTTTCCAAGGGCTTCTGACTGAAATTACCTATTGAGATCCACACAAGTCATGCCACTCTGGACTCTCTCCTGGGTGACTAATTTTCAGAAATATGCAGGTTTGGTATCCTGGTTCTCATCTACTATTATGGTACATTATAACAAATGTTCTACTGTTGTGTAGTGCCACATATTCTCACAATAAAAATGGCACCTCACATATGTAGCTGGATGTAGCACCTGCAACACTATACACCCACACTATGCACTCCGAAACATGACCAGGAGGCATCATATTTTACCCAGCAGAATCAATGCTTTTTTTTACAACATGGATAGCTGTGGCTTTTGGGCTGTAGCTCAGAACCACCCAGGCAAACTAACCAAATCTAGATACTTCTGAAAATTAGATACCTGGGGGAAACCAGTGTGGTGTGACTTGCATGGCATTCATTAGGTTTTATTATCCAAAAGCCCTTATAAACCTCAAGCTTTGGCTCATATTTCTGTAATGGAAAGTTCTGGAACCTGTAGGGTGTCACAAATGTCCTACCAGCCAGCATTTCCCCAAGTCTCTTAATAAAAATGAGACCTCACTTGTGTGGATGAGCCTAGCCTCCATGAAAGGAAAAGGACCAAAACACAACATGGGCATGTCACTTTTTCCATTAAAAACCAACCTGTTTTTTTGCAAATTCGGTAGCTGTGGCTTTTTAGGCCCTAGCTCAGCCGACACCTAGGAAAATCTACCAAATAAGAAACGTTGCAGGTTATAAAACTCAAGAGTTGGATAGGATGCATACTCGTATTACATTATCAATAAGATTTCTTTGTATTTGTGCCCTCCCAATCAAAGTCAGTGTGAAGAAAAAATACATTTTGCTAAATTTGCCCTGAATCACATACTAGTATGGGTACCTACAAATTCAGAGATGTACAAATAACCACTTAACCTCAACTCATAATCTGGTGTACATTTCAGTAGTACATAGGTTTCCTTCATACTCATTTTTCATTCTTTACATTTGACCACATGAATTGCTGTATTCTCTGTCAGTACACAATCAAAAGACATTGGGGGTCATTTTGACCCTGGCGGTACGGAACTGCCAGGGCTAAAACGACGGAAGCACCACCAACAGGCTGGCGGTGCTTCCAGGCGTATTATGACCGCGGCGGAAGCGCCGCGGTCGCACCGCCGGGGCCAGCGGTATTCCGCCACTTTTGCCTCGGCGGTGATAATCCGCCTGGGCAGCGCTGCTTGCAGCGCTGCCCAGGGGATTACGAGTCCCCAACCGCCAGCCTTTTTCTGGCGGTTTGCACCACCAGGAAAAGGCTGGCGGAACGGGGAGTCGTGGGGCCCCTGGGGGCCCCTGCACTGCCCATGCCAGTGGCATGCGCAGTGCAGGGGCCCCCTGACAGGGCCCCATGCAGTTTTTCACTGTCTGCAAAAGCGCGACGGGTGCAACTGCACTCGTCGCATGGCAGCAACATCACCGGCTCCATTTAGAGCCGGCTCCTATGTTGTGGCCGTGATCCCCGCTGGGCGGAAACCAGGTTTCCGCCAGCCGGCCTAGCGGGGATCTCCAAATGGCCACGGCGGGGGTGCGGCCGCATTGGCGGCCGCATGGTGGTCAGATCTTGGCGGGCGGCATCAGCCGCCCGCCAAGGTCGTAATGACCCCTATTGTATGTTAAGGCTCAGTTGTTGGCTGTAGATACATTGGGTTCTTGGTGAACCTACAAACTCTAGATAACCTGGTGACCAGAATAGTCTAGCAAATGTACTGTGTACTGCTTTTGTAAATCGGCCATTGTGATAAGGAGTAACTGTTGAAAATGTCACAAATGGCTTTTTTCACTACCCATTTTTCATATTTTTTATTTCAACAGTTAATTTATTTGGGAAAACCTTAAATGCTTTACACAAATAACCCCTTGCTGAATTCAGAATTGTGTCTACCTTTCAGAAGTGTATAGCTTGGGGGGGGGAACAGCCTTTTACAACGAAGGCTAAACAACGGGAAGCCTTTATAATGAAGGCTTTACAATGAAAAAGGCTCTACAATGACAGTCTTTAACAAAAAACTTTTTTTACAACAATTGTGCCTTTACTACGGATGCCTTTTACCACAAAAAATGTGGTAAACAGAAGCATTTTGCAGGTAAGCATATATATAGAACATATATATATATATATATTTAAATAATAAATATGTATATGTACACACACACACATATGTGTGTGTATAACCTACTGGCGGTCACCAGTAGGCAGTTATAGTTAGGACCTAGATTCCATGGAAAAAGTGTTTTTTGACTTGGCTATATCTTTGGTGCCTTTTGATGAATCTTGATGACATTTTCCAAAAAAGTGTCAAGCTGGGTCTTGTTGTGCATGTAAAGTTTCAGGGTGATCCATCAAGAGGGGACCGAGAACAAGGGGGGGAACCAAAAAGTGTGTTTCCCATGTTAGTTCCCATGGCCTTTTTAGACACGCCTGCAGCCCGAACTGCTTGAAAGAATTACACCAAATTTGGCAGAAAGGTTGCTTTTGGTCACTGTTTTTCTTATTTGGTGTTAACCTGTTCAGTATTTTTTGAGATATTAAAGGAAATTCAAATTTGTAGATCTAGAAGTGCAAATGCTTTGCAAATTGTCCTGATTGTATACTAAAATTTTATTGGCTGTCAACACTTCAACCAGGCAGCCATTTTGGGACTCGGCTTAATCCAAGCACCCCCAAAAAATGAACATAAAAAGAAAAGGGGGCAGGGTATGTTTACCCTAAGCGCCAAGCGTTAGTCCTGGGGTCTCCCTGGGACCCTACCAGGACAAAAAAGCATTTTATTTTAATTCACAGTGTGATCTGTGAATATTTGCACATTTTGCCATGAGTTAAAAAAAGCCACTGCTTTCCTGTGCTTGCTTTTAATTGTGCCCACCTCCCCAGGGCTGAATTCTAAGATATGTGGGGTGCATAGACCCCCCCGGGCCCAGGGGACCACCACCTCCCTCGGGCTACAATATTATAAAACATGCGGGGGCTGCGTGGCCCCTCAGACCCTGGGGACCACCACATCCCTGGGGCTAAAACAAATTTTGCAGAGGGTGCACCAACCCCCCTGGAGACCACCACCTCCCAGGGCCAAATTGAGAAAATAAAGCAAGGGTGGCGCATGGACCACCACCTCATCGGGCTGCAATGCCAAAAGAGATGTGGGGGGTTTATACAGACCCCCCTGTGTCCCATGGACCACCACCTCCCTGGGATCAATAAATTAGTTTTGAGAATAGTGTTGTATAGCTATTTTAGTCATGTTTTAGACAAATTGTTTTCGCTAAGTAGGCCTGCCGCTGTGCACTTTAACCCAATTACATTTTATTAGGCATTGCTTTATTTTTCTAGCAATAGTTACATTTGCGGTGCTGTTTTGTTTTCTCTATCTCATTGTTCTTTTGCC
Organism: Pleurodeles waltl; assembly: GCF_031143425.1. Classification (NCBI taxonomy): domain Eukaryota; kingdom Metazoa; phylum Chordata; class Amphibia; order Caudata; family Salamandridae; genus Pleurodeles; species Pleurodeles waltl. The sequence goes on along the minus strand of NC_090439.1, from coordinate 578,774,802 downwards.
TAGGAAAGCATCACGTTCTTAGTAGGATATGTAGTTCACTTTGTGCTTTTTCCAAGTCTACAGTCAGATAGTGGTATGCTGTGCATCTAACATTCACAGAAAAACACACACTAATACGTGGGGACCATTTCTTAGAAATGTTAGCTGTTTATTATAAAAACACCACTTTGTCCCAGACAAGTAAGAGGGAGATTCCAGCCAGAAGACAACAACTGTATGCTGATTGCTGCAAGCTTCACTACAGCAACCTCCTTAGGCGACCGAGCCCTGATCCAGATATGGATGGTGTCTTTTTAGGCTTCTGGCCTCTTCTCAGGTATGAGTGATAATGTTCTCCCGGTGGGAAACCCAAAGGGCAGATTAGGCTTAGTTCTTTGTGCTCATACTTAGCGTAGGTGAGGGGTTATAGATCCACTTCCCTGGTTATAGAGCATGGTAGGTTTTTATGTTTTACACTTTTAGTCACATGCCTGCTTCTATTGTTTTTTATCATCCTTGTTATTGCTATGCACATGCTCTTATCCAAGATGCAGATATTCTAATAAATGCTTATTGAAATATATTCTGCCTCCGTTTTCTTTGCCTGAGTGAGATCTTGGCACTTGAGAGAAAGGGATGAGATCTGATGTACCACGATTCCCTGGGGAGTCTATCTTGCCATGAGCCCGGTGGCCACAATCATCTTGGTCTGAAATGTGGCGCTGCGTGTTAGCCGGAAATATTTATATGTATATAGCAAGAGACAACTCTCTCTATATAGATATGTAAATATATCTATATAGATATGTAAAAAAAAACTATATATATATATATATATATATATATATCACTTTTTTACATGTGTTGTTTTCCGGGAGCCACGATTGTCCCCCAGGGAAACCACACATATATAAAATTATGTATGTGTTTAGAAACCATCTGCACTACTTTATGGTGCCAAAACTGCCACGAGACAAAAGACAGATCTATTTCTCTCTCTCTCTCTCTCTCTCTCTCTCTCTCTCTCTATATTGCCACGAGACAAAAGACAGATCTATTTCTCTCTCTCTCTCTCTCTCTCTTTCTCTCTCTCTCTCTCTATATATATATATATATATAGAGAGAGAGAGAGAGAAATAGACCTGTCTTTTGTCTCGTGGAAGTTTTGGCACCATAAAGTAGTGCAGATGGTTTATATGCCTACTGCAAAGGATATACATGTATTTAGCTGAGTGGATTATTAAAGCCAGTCGTTACCAGCGCTTTAAAACAAATGAAATGTATGTGGAGGGGGGCTATGGAGATATGAGGGGCACTTTTGCTGAGTGGTACTGAGGGAATTAGAAGAGAAGGTCATGGGAGGCAGAGCACCAAAAATGACTGTCTCACTGGGTGCCACCAGCGCTAAAGGCTGTGATGACGGGTATGTGGTAAGGTGAAGTAATAGTGTATCTTTTTTTGTTTTCTTCAGTGTCTTCAGAGAATCTGCAGAATCAGTCAAGAATCGAAGGTAAGGTAATGACATTTATTATTAGACACATCACACACCCACGAGCAATTTTGTGACTCTATCGGCCTTCTACGTAGAGTAGTACTTTGGAGGGACAGTTTAGCCAGTAGCAAAGATGGCGTCTCATTGGATGGCTGCTGCTCAAGCCCTAACTCGGGTTATGGAGGATAGTTCTGAGGCAGGATCAGAGACTGAGAAAGCATCTGAGGGAGAGGAAAATGAGGCAGAATCTGGGAGTGATTTTTCAGTTGGTGGAGCCCCATCCGATGACACCTCTTCCAGTGATTCTGAGGGAGACGATGATGACAGTTGTGCTGTCCCTTCGCAAGCACAGTCTGTGCAGTGGGACAACAGCTGGTTAGCAGAACCCAAAGAGCAAGCAAGTGCGGCTGCATGCACAGAGAGTGTGCTCTCTTGGCAGCCTCCCTATTTAGTTCAGCCCCAAATTCAACCTTCTACTGGTGACATTGGATGTAAAGTCGATACAGGCAACTTTTTGCTGGTCGACTACGTCCGTCTATTTTTGGATGTTGATCTACTTCAGGAAATTGTGCAGCAAACAAATTTGCATGCAGACCAATTTCTGAGGGAGCATGGAGGCACTCTAGGGCCCCGTTATAGAGCACCCCAGTGGACTCCCACTTCGCTGGAGGTGTTGAAGATATTTGTGGGCCGTCTGCTTAAAATGGGGTTAGTGCAGAAACCCACCTTGCAGTCCTACTGGACGACTCGCACGGTTTGGGTAACCCCCATCTTCGCACCATAGAGGAGCAAAGATCGTTTTGAGCTACTACAATGCATGCTGCATTTTAATGACAATTCTGCATTGCTCCGGGACCATCCAGACCAAGACAGGTTGTTCAAAATTCAGCCTGTCGTGGAACATTTGTCTGCCAGGTTTCTAGAGATCTATACTCCTGGAAAGAATATAGCAGTTGATGAGTCCTTGATACTATACAAAGGACAGCTGCTGTTCAGACAGTACATTGCGAGCAAAAGATCTCGCTACGGCATAAAGCTGTACATGCTGTGTGAGAGCTCTTCTGGCTATGTGTACAGCTTGAGAGTATATACAGGGAAGGACTCTACCCTAAACTCTGTAGGCTGCCCTTCCACTTTAGGGGTCACAGGTAGGATTGTATGGGAACTTGTCCAGCCACTCCTTCACAAAGGTTATATCCTTTATGTGGACAATATCTATACAGGAGAAGAGCTGTTCAGTGAACTCTACAAAGCTAGCACTGTGGCTTGTGGTACAGTTTGTTGTAACCGCAAAGGATTCCCTCAGGAGCTTGTTTGCAAGAAGCTCCGGAAATCCCACAGTTCTGCGTTGCATTCCAACAAACTGCTCGCATCAAGATCTTGGATAGGTGTGATGTATACGTGCTCACTACAATTCATGATGAGAGCACTTCCCCATCACGGTTTGGAGTCAGATGGCCGAAGTCCACAAGCCCATCTGTATACTTGATTACAATAAGTACATGGGCGGAGTGGACAAGAACGACTAGGTTCTTCAACCATACAATGCGTGTCATAAAACTCGCACTTGGTACAAGAAACTGTTTACCTACCTGATGCAGATGGCAACATACAAAGCGTACGTTGTTTACCGTGAGACAACCATAGGAAGACTCATGACTTTCCTTGACTTCCAGTTGTCTGTAATTGAAAGCCTCACTGCTGTTACAGAAGCAGCAGCAGCCTCCACCTCATATGTTCTGGAGGATGAGGCAAGGCTGCAGGAGTGACACTTTGCTGATCACATTCCTAAAACACCCAAAAAGTATTGTCCATGTCGTTGCTGTAAAGTGTGCTCGAAGCATGGAAAGCGGCAGGAGAGTCGGTATTACTGTCCCCAGTGCCCATCTCAACTAGGCCTCTGTGTCCCTACTTGCTTTACATTGTATCATACTAAAGCAAAGTTCTGGGAAATCGACTGAGGTGGAGCTGCCGTTGGGTAATCCTTTCAGTGGCTGTGCATGGATATCGAACGTCCATGGGCCACTGCTTCGTTAGGCAAGCAGCCACATAATTTTACTTCATCTGCTTCAGGAAATCATGGACTTCCTCATGGCCTGCTTGAGACCTATATCCACCGTCAGAACGTAGCAGGTGTTCTGTTCAATTAATGTGCATTATAGTCCCCATACTGCACATACTAATGAACAGAAATCCTGTGTGGCGGAATGTTAAAAGCATGACTGAATTTTTAAGTGCTTGTTGGGAACTTATGTATGCTACACAAGGACAACCATGATTATCAACGAGAGCCAGAGTAAGTGTAATAAATCAAACAAATCTCTTGTCGGTCATATTCACCAACATTTCTACTTGTTTGAAAGTGTGCAAACTCAATTTGTAGCTTCACTTTCAAAGCAAAAGTAGAAGTGTTAGTGAATGAGTCCCACAGGATATTTGTTTGACTTTTTACTTTAGAGACTTTAGGATTTCTTCACCAGCCTGTCTGCATTAGTTTCAACGGTAGATAAGCTCTCTCATTTCGAGGAATAGGTCTCCCAAGGCATACTTGGACACCCCCAACTTGCATCCACTACCTAGTACAGGTTCACTTGGCAATTATACAGGATTAGTCAGGACTCTGATGAGAACAGAGACATAAATGGTTGAAGAAAGCTTATGGTAGGTGTGCCTCCACAGGGATATTGCACAGGTAGAAGGCAGATAGTAAAAGTAGTACAGATTTATATCATCTACACCTATGGATTCAAACCCATTGGTGCCATGCCACCACTGAAGGACAATGACACGTATGGGTCAGTGTTTGACCTGCTTTTAATGCTCATCCTCCATCAGAACTTAGAAGATGTTTAATTTGCTGTATGATAAGTGCATTACAGTCACAGCACTGCACATAATGTTGGCTGGGGCGTATGCTATGTTCCCATGTACTCCCCTGTGTGCCAAACACTACCCTTTTTCAAAGCCTATGACCTTCTCTTTAGGGAACATCGCAAGAATTCCCCAGCATGTCTCCCTTAGTTTCAAAGGGAGATATGCTCACTCAGTTCGAGGAATCGCTTTGTACGGCATACTCGGACACCCCCAACTTGCATCCACAAACTGGAGGGAGTTGGATTTAGCACAGTGAGGCCCATATTTATACTTTTTGACGCAAAACTGCGCTATCGCAGTTTTGCGTCAAAAAAATTAGTGCCGGCTAACGCCATTCTGAAGCGCCATGCGGGCGCCGTATTTATTGAATGACGTTAGCCGGCGTTAGCCGCCGGCGCCGTCTGGTGTGCGTTAAAAAAAACGACGTACACCAGGCAGCGCCGGCGTAGGGGGATATGGGGCTTGGGCGTCAAGAAATGGGGCAAGTCAGGTTGAGGCAATTTTTTCGCCTCAACCCGATTTGCGCCATTTTTTTCCACTCCCAACCCCCATAGAAATGACTCCTGTCTTAGCAAAGACAGGAGTCATGCCCCCTTGCCCAATGGCCATGCCCAGGGGACTTCTGTCCCCTGGGCATGGTCATTGGGCATAGTGGCATGTAGGGGGGCACAAATCAGGCCCCCCTATGCCACAATTTTTTTTTTTTAAAACACTTACCTGAACTTACCTTAATGTCCCTGGGATGGGTCCCTCCAGCCTTGGGTGTCCTCCTGGGGTGGGCAAGGGTGACAGGGGGTGTCCCTGGGGGCATGGGAGGGCACCTCTGGGCTCCTTCAGAGCCCACAGGTCCCTTAACGCCTGCCTTTTGCAGGCGCTAAAAAACGGCGCAAAAGCGGCCGTACGTCATTTTTTTTGACCCGCCCACTCCCGGGCGTGAATTTTGCCCGGGAGTATAAATCCGACGCACATGCCTCGGAGTCGATTTTTTAGACGGGAACGCCTACCTTGCATATAATTAACACAAAGTATGTGTCCATGCTAAAAAATGATGCAAACTCCATGGACTTTGGCGCTAGACGCGTCTAACGCCAAAGTATAAATATGGAGTTAGTTTTGCGTCGGAATTGCGTTAAAAAAAACGACGCAATTCCGGCGCAAACGGAGTATAAATATGCCCCTGAGTGCGCTAAAGGCGCATTAAAACATGTCTTCCTGAGCCTCAGTGGGAGTCATTAGTAAAGGTTCGATATGCATGCCTTCAGTAATGTTCAAGAAGTAGGAGGCAGTTACTTGACAGGTGGTAAAATGTAGTCAAACTTATTCCGTCCTGTGGCGTATGAATGTGATGGGCCCTTGTCTGGCAGCGGTAAGTTAATGTGAGGGCAGTGATTGGTTGGATTAGGCCTGTGGCCGGCGGTATGAAAGGGTTGTTGTGCGTGAATGGCGTGTGAATGGACCATAAAGAGGTTGGTGCCTGGATGTGGCTTTATGGCCCACGTTCTGAAGGCTTGGTTTCAGTATTCAGATGCTTTGATAAGTATTCATGCTTTGAAATCATAATTTATGGAGGTGCTAAAACCAACCAGTGTGACTAGTAGATGAAGTTTAACATACTAGTACCAGGGGAGTCCAAGGGTGCAGGACTTGCGTGGCTCTCATCAGTTTTCCTTCACCCAGAATCCCCTTGAAATCACACAATTTGCTTAAAAAACACTTTTGCCCTGTATTTCAGTGAGCAGAAGTCCTGGAATCTGCAGCCAGCCACACATTTTCTACCACCATCCATTTCACTAAGTCTCCAGAGAAAAACATTGCCTCACTTTAGTGAGTGGGCAAGTGACCACTACAGGGAAGTACCCAAAACAGATTGTGGAGCCATCAAAATTACCTACCACAAAACAGCTTGGTTTTGTAAGGCAGTCATCTGAGTATTAGGTCCGGGGCTCGGCGGCCATATTGGGAAACCTACCAAACCCAGACATTTCTGAAAACTAGACACCTGAGGCAGTCCACAGAAGTGTGGCACGTGTGGGTTTCACAGAGTTTTCTTATCCAGAATAACCGGCAAAAGTGAAACGTTGATTAAAAACACAATTTTTCCTTGCTTTTTCATCACAGAAACTACAGGAATGTGCAGGGATCCACAAAATTCCTACCACCCAGTGTTTCTCCACTTGTCCTGATAAAAACACAAACCCACTTGTGTGCCTGTGCCTAGTGCCTGCGTCAGGAATGGATCACTCCATGGTTAACAGCAGCCCTCATGCAAGGACTACCATTGACCCTTGTGTGATCCATTCCTGTTGCAGGTGTTTCCTTTCATGGGTACTAACCTACCCACACAAGTGAGGTACCATTTCTATTGGGGAAATGCTGGGTGGAAGAAAGTTTGTGCCTCCTCTCAGATTCCAGAAGTTTCCATCACTGAAATGTGAGGAAAAAAAATTTTTTTGCCAAATGTTGAGGTTTGCAAAGGATTCTGGGTAATAGAACCTGGTGAGAGCCCCACAAGTCACCCCACCTTGGATTCCACTAGGTGTCTAGTTTTCAGATTTGTCCAGGGTTGCTAGGTTTCCCATGTGCTGGCTGAGCTAGAGGCCAAAATCCACAGCTAAGCACTTTGCAAAAAACAGCTCAGTTTTCTTTGGGAAAATGTGATGTATCCATGTTGTGTTTTGGGGCATTTCCTGTCACGGGCACTAGGCCTACCCACACAAGTGAGGTACCATTTTCATTGGGAGACTTGGGGAAACGCTGAGTGGAAGGAAATTTGTGGCGCCTCTCAGATTCCAGAACTTTCTATCCCCGAAATATGAGGAAAAAGTGTTTTTTTGCCAAATTTTGAGGTTTGCTAAGGATTCTGGGTAACAGAACCTGGTGAGAGCCCTACAAATCACACCATTCTGAATTCCACTAGGTGTCTAGCGTTCAGATTTGTCCAGGTTTGCTAGGTTTTCCTATGTGCTGGCTGAGCTAGCGACCAAAATCCACAGCTAGGCACTTTGCAAAAAACATCTCAGTTTTCTTTGGGACAATGTGATGTGTCTATGTTATGTTTTGGGGCATTTCCTGTCGTGGGCACTAGTCCTACCCACACAAGTGAGGTACCATTTTTATCGGGAGACCTGAGGGAATGCTGGGTAGGAGGACGTTTGTGGCTACTCTCAAATTCCAGAACTTTCTATCACCGAAATGTGAGAAAAAGGTGTTATTTTGCCACATTTAGAATTCTAGGTAACAGAACCTGGTGAGAGCCCCACAAGTCACCCCATCCTGGATTCCCCTAGGTGTCTAGTTTTAATAAATGCACAGGTTTGGTAGGTTTCCATAGATGCCGGCCGAGCTAGAGGCCAAAAATCCACAGCAAGGCCCTTTCAAAAAACAGGCCAGTTTTCTTTGGGAAAATGTGATTTGTCTATGTTTGGTTTTTGGGGCATTTCCTGTTGTGAGCACTAGGCCTGCCCACACAAGTGAGGTATCATTTTTATCGGGAGACTTGGGGGAATGCTGGGTGGGGGGGAAATGTGTGGCTCCTCTTAGATTCCATAAGTTTCCATCACCTAAATTTGAATAAAAAGTATTTTTTTGCCAAATTTTGAGGTTTACAAAGGATTCTGGGTAATAGAACCTGGTGAGAGCCCTAAAAGCCACCCCTTCTGGATTTCCCTAGGTGACTACTTTCCATAAAATGTATAGCTTTGCTAGGTTTCCCTAGGTGCCGGCTGAGCCAGAGGCCAAAATCCACAGCTAGGCACTATGCAAAAAACACAGCAGATTTCAATGTAAAAATGTGATGTGTCCATGTTGTTTTTTGGGGTGTTTCCTGTCGCAGGCACTAGGCCTACCCACACAAGTGAGGTACCATTTTTATCGGGAGACATGGAGGAACACAGAATAGATGAACAAGTGTTAATGCACATTGTATTTCTCTACATTTTCTCCTTCCAAATATAAGACAGTGTGTAATAAAGAAGTATTTTTGAGAAATACCCTGTAATTCATATGCTATTATGGGGACCCTCAAATTCAGAGATGTGCAAATGCCCACTGCTTTTCAACACCTTATCTTGTGCTATTTTGGAAATTCAAAAGTTTCCTTGATACCTATTTTTCACTCTTTATATTTCCCCAAAAGAATTGCTGTATACCCGGTATACAATGAAAACCCATTGCAAGGTGCAATTCATTTATTGGCTCTGGGTACCTAGGGTTCTTAATGAACCTACAAGCCCTATATATCCCCGCAACCAGAAGATTAAAGCAGATGTAACAGGCATTGCTTTTGAAAATCTGACATCACACAAAAAAGTCACAGAGTAAAATGTGGAGAGAAATGGCTGTTTTTTTTCACCTGAATTTAATTTTTTTTTTTATTTCAGCTGTTATTTTATGTAGGAAAACCTTGTAGGATCTACACAAATGACCCCTTGCTAAATTCAGAATTTTGTCTACTTTTCAGAAATGTTTAGCTGTCCAGGATCCAGTATAGGTTTCACACCCATTTCTGTCCCTAACTGGAAAGGAGGCTAAAAGCAACAAAAAAAAAGAAAAAATGAGGTATGTCCCAGTAAAATGCCAAAATTGTGCTGAAAGATTTGGTTTTCTGATTCAGAAAACCAAAGCTGGGAAGTTGTGCATTTTAGCACCGCAAAGCCTTTGTTGATTACTTTTACAGGGAAAAAAACACATGCTCTCTTCTTCAGCCCTTTTTTCCCATTTTTCGGAAAAAAACAAAATGGTCACTGTATTTTGCCTAATTTTGTGGTCTCCCCCAGGGGAACCCACAAACTCTGAGTACCTTCCGAATCCCTAAGATGGAAAAAAAGGACACACATTTGGCGTGGATAGCTTATGTAGACAAAAAGTTATGAAGGCCTAATCACGAACTACCCCAAGTAGACAAAAAAGGGCTCAGCACAGAGGGGGATGAGGGGGGAAGGCCCAGCAGCTAAGGGGTTAATTCTATTTTCTAACTATAATGTTCCTGTAGCAGTTGTTTTTTCAGTGAATTTCTACCTTTTTTTCATTGTAAAGTAATTTTTATTACTATATTTTAATCCAATGCCATGAGCAGCGGCAGCCAACCCCTATAAAAACCCAACCTCTATAACCACCCAACCCTGCACTGTGCATGCCCTTTGGCCGCGCACAGCGGTAGTTGGCCACGGGGACCTGCCTGCAGCCAGGCCCTGCAGCCAAACCCTATGACAACGCAATTCGCATTGCCCTGTCCCCTAAACGCGGGAACTACCCAGATTTCTCTCTTCTTTTTTGCCTAATTTATGCATCACTCTAACCCTGTAATGGCCTTGTTTTGACTTATACTTGGAGCTCCAGTGAGTCTGGACAAAGCTAAACACCTTTGGAGAGCTTTAATGAGAGCAAAACACATGTCAGGGGTTGCTTTTACTCATTCCAGGTTGGCGTGGATGGTATTTTATCAGTCCAAAGCTGTAATACTGTCCCTGGAGTGGTAAATGACTTTTGTCAATTTACAGCTCGGCGAGGATGACACTGTGTCAATCCTATGCTTAAAGATGTTGCTGTATAAATGGCAAAAGACTTTGGCCCTCATTACGACATTGGCGGTAAATCCCACTTACAGCCATGCTGACTGCCGCCAACATACCGCCGCCATGGCAGATATCCACCAACCATATTATGACACACACACACCAATCTGTCACTATTAAGCCACACACACAAATCTGCCAGCCCAAAGGTCAGTGATAAATGGGCGATACCAAAACACACACCGTTACACCAACAGAACAATGCCCACCACATTATGACCCACGAATCACCACGGCCGACATTCAATGGCGGTAAACCATTGGCGGTACATACTATCGCGCTCAAAATACACACACACATACAAAACAACACATTGGACAATTCAAACTACACACACCTGACACACATACACACAGCACACCCACACACACACACCACTATAAAACACACACCCACATTACCCACAACTCCTTACAAATACAAATCATTGCCAGCGTAGAGAGACAAGAGCACACACACAACCAGAGCCACATACCACCATCACCTATACACCACCCACGCACCTTACATCACACACCCCAACACATCACCCTACACACCCTCATCCACACCACTCACACTACACCCATGGCACCACAACGACACCCCAGATTCTCTGAGGAGGAGCTAAGGGTTATGGTGAAGGAAATCACCAGGGTAGAGCCTCAGCTATTCGGAGCACAGGTGCAGCAGATATCCATTGCTAGGAAGATGGAGCTATGGCGGAGGATCGTGAACAGGGTCAACGCCGTGGGACAGCACCCCAGAACAAGGGATGACATCAGGAAGAGGTGGAACGGCCTACGGGGGAAGGTACGTTCCATTGCAGCAAGACACCAACTCGTACAGAGGACTGGCGGTGAACCCCCACCTCCTCTCCCACAACTAACAACATGGGAGGAGCAAGTCTTGGCAATCATGCATCCTGAGGGCCTGGCCAGAGTAGGAGGAGGACTGGATTCTTGTAAGTCAACTTTTTACTACTAATACCCCCCCACCTGCATGCCATCACATACCCCCACCCTCACCCTCACTCCCATCACTCCACCATGTCCCCCCATCACATCTCACTCATCCCAATGTCAAGCCCTGCATGCCCTACCAATGCATGGACATCCCTCATAGACCTGCATGGACACCTATCACCAAGGCATGCACAGTAGAGAGACTCACCTAGCCCACCAAATGGCAACTCACACAAGGCAAAGCTGCTAGGGCAATAACAGCCATAGAGGGCAACACATGCATGCACAATAGGTCACACGCAGAAACAATAACGCTGCATTTACATCCCCACAGGTACCCCAGCCAATGTCACTGGACAAGAGGTGCCAGCAACATCCAGTCCCCCCCCCAGAAGAGGCCCACAGTGATGACAGCAGCTCTGGTCGCCTGGATCTGGATGACCAACCTGGCCCATCAGGGACCTCCGGACAGTCGGTTACCCAGCCACAGTCTCACACCACCACAGAGCCTCCCCCTCAGGAAACACCACCACAGCACCCACGCAGCGGGCCCATACCTCTGTCCCCAGGACACGTCAATCAGCAGTGTGTCCACCACTACAGGGACCCCAGGGCACACCATAAGCCCAAGACAATCAGGGACCTGGGGTCAGTGGCAGTGGACACACAGTTTAGGGGGCAGAGGCACAGGACAACAGGGAAGCTGGTAGGACTGCGGTGCGACAGGGGGAGGACAGGACCATGGAACTGACTCTCCAGGAGGCACTCACTGTGATCCTGGGAGCATACCAACATTCCCAGGATAGGCTGGGACAGATCCTGGATAAGATGAAGGAGAACATGCGGCTGCAGGAGGGACAATACCTGGGGATCAGGTAGGACTTGAAGTCCATCAACACCACCCTGGTCTCCATTGCAGGGGTGCTGGCAGACGTGGCCAACAGTACGAGGGAGGAAGTGGCACAACAGTGGGCCTCTGACACTAGCCAGAACACTGAACAGCCCTCCACCTCTGCTGCCGCTAGTGGACAGGAGGCCCCGCTGGATGACCAACCTGGCCCATCAGGGACCTCCGGACAGTCGGTTACCCAGCCACAGTCTCACACCACCACAGAGCCTCCCCCTCAGGAAACACCACCACAGCACCCACGCAGCGGGCCCATACCTCTGTCCCCAGGACACGTCAATCAGCAGTGTGTCCACCACTACAGGGACCCCAGGGCACACCATAAGCCCAAGACAATCAGGGACCTGGGGTCAGTGGCAGTGGACACACAGTTTAGGGGGCAGAGGCACAGGACAACAGGGAAGCTGGTAGGACTGCAGTGCAACAGGGGGAGGACAGGACCATGGAACTGACTCTCCAGGAGGCACTCACTGCGATCCTAGGAGCATCCCAACATTCCCAGGATACGCTGCGACAGATCCTGGACAAGATGAAGGAGAACATGCGGCTGCAGGAGGTACAGTACCTTGTGATCAGGGAGGACTTGAAGTCCATCAACACCACCCTGGTCTCCATTGCAGGGGTGCTGGCAGACGTGGCCAACAGTACGAGGGAGGAAGTGGCACAACAGTGGGCCCCTGACACTAGCGAGAACACTGAACAGCCCTCCACCTCTGCTGCCGCTAGTGGACAGGAGGCCCCGCCACAGGAACAACAGCCCACCAGCACCCGTCCCCCTGCAGAAGGAGAACCACCCCGCAAACGTTCCCTGTGATCCAGGCAGAAGCCAGAGACTACTGCCAAGAACCCCGCCAAGAAATAAGACTCTCCTGATTGTCAACCTTGTGTCCCACTAAGTCACCCTGTCCACCTTGAACTGCCATAGCTCCCCTTCCTATTCCCCCTTGGACAATGCACCTGTGCTACTAATAGACTGGACTTTCTCCATCATCACCCAGCCCAATGCACTTGCCCCACTCCTCCTTATCACTTCAATAAATACCCTTTGAATAAATACAAGTATGGCGTATGTCAAACGATTTAAGTATGTATTTGTTTAACAAGGTTCAAACATTGCAATTCAACTGTACAGTAATGTTGAAATAGGAAAGACCTGTAGTTGGCTGAACTGAACACACCAGGAGCAATAGTGGGGCACCAACATCTGCAAAAAAAGATGCCAATGGCTACAGTGAGTGGCCATAGAAGTAGGTTTTCACAGCCTGCCAGTGACAATGTCACACATCAAACTGTCAATGATATGTGAAATAACACTGTCCTACCTGTGTGTCATTGGAAATATTGACGCATGACTGAACTTCTGTTGTCCTCATCCTCTGCCTCCTCATCTTCACTGTCCACATGGTCCACTGCTGCCACACGGCCATCTCCAGCCTCCTCCTCCTTCAGAAAAGGCACATGGTGTCGCAAGGCAAGGTTGTGCAACATACAGCATGCCACAACTGTTAGCCACACACTAACCCTTATGGCCCACACCATACCCATACACCAGCATCCACTGGGTGGGAACCAGGGCTCACCTATTAGCCACACCCTGTGCCTCTGGAGTTGGCCCATCACATTTGGGATGCTGCTATTCCTCAGTATAAACGCATCATGCACCAACCCAGGTCAGCACTATTGAGAACATTGGCTGTGACATTCCTGCTGCCAAACCCACTGTCACTTAGAAGGAGCCAGTTGCCAAGAAATGGAGCACAGATAGGACTTGCACAAGATGGGGGATCCCAGTGGGGTGACGGATACCAGACATTAGATCAGGCTCCAATTGGGCACACAGCTCTGTGATTGTGGCCCTGTCAAGTCTGTAGGTGAGGATAATGTACCTGTCCTCCATTGTTGCCAAGTCCACCAGGGGTCTGTACATGGGGGGATGTCTCCATCTCCTATTTATCCACAGTGGTTGCATTCTATTGCGGTGAGCCGCTGGTCATAATCTGTACATTGTAACCATTACAGGTCAATGCAAAATGTGATTGTTACAAATATTTTGGTGGCATATGTCCAGAATGTGAATTTGTGATGCAGTTATGATCCGTGGCCTGCCTCCCCCCCACTGAAATGGCATCCGCCTGTCTAGTATGGAGGGACAGGTGGAAATGAGGTAATGCCTCTGACGTTGTGCGCCGTTGCAGGAGGCGGTCAAGAACCGCCGTGTATCTCCTCATTGGTTATCATTGGGCCCTATGGGGTACAGTGGCCAATGGTGATCTACGCCAGCGGTAATGGTAGACACCGCCGCAGACGTGACCACCATTTTCTGTCTGTTCACTCACTTGCTACCTAACATTCAACAGGAGAGGACCTACACTGCATGTGCTGCTGTGACCTGTGTCTGGAACCGACCATGTCATGTGTGACTGGGGAAAGGGCCCCTGCCTTCACCTCAGCGGAGTTGGAGTGACTGGTGGATGGGGTCCTACCCCAGTACCGACTGCTGTTTCGGCCTCCAGACCAACAGGTGTGTATACTGTGAGTACGATGCATGGGGCATGAATGCATGGAGTGGTGTGTGTGAAGGCCTCGTGTTGGGGGTGGTTGGTGGATGGGCTCTGGGCAGCGTGCAGCATGTATGCTGGGCCATGTCTGTGCTAATTGGAATGGGAAGGGGCATGGTGGGCCATGAGTGTAACAGGCAGACGGTCCGACTAATACCTTTCCCTGTGTGTATTTCCCTGCAGGTCAGCGCCCATCAAAAGAAGGATATATGGCGTGCTATTGCCAAGGACGTGCGGACCTTGGAGGTCTACGGCAGGCAGAGCACCCACTGTTGCAAATGGTGAAAGGACCTGAGAAGCTGGGCACGGAAGACGGCAGAGGCCCAGCTGGGGGTGGCCTCCCAACCAGGAAGGAGTGCCTGTATGACCCTGACCCCCCTGATGGCCTGCATACTAGCAGTGGCCTATCCGGAGCTAGATGGGTGCTTGAGGGCATCACAGCAGTCACAAGGGGGTGAGTGCAGTCCCCTCCATTACTACATACGCATGGTGGGGTGGTATCCGGGTGGGGGTTGTAGGCTTGTGTATGCCCCTAGGCCAGGCCTGACATTACAGTGTAGGTCCCATGTTGGGCAGGGTTCTGATGTGAAATACCTCTGTGAGAGAACAGGGCTGATTGCAGAGGCCCCCTAACTTTTTGCCCCCATTTTCCAGTTTTTGATGGTGTTTTTCTGACTCTGAGTCCCAGGGCCTTTGCTCTGTATAAAATCAGTATGCAAATTAGGCTAATTATAATTGGCTAAGTCTACCTACCTATAAGTCCCTAGTATATGGTAGGGCATGTAGGTTTAGTGTCCCCAGCATAGGTTGTGCAACCATTGGTGCATTGCCGAGGTGCCCAGTGTCATTTTAAAGGCAGGCCTGCCTTGTTGGCTGCTTTTAAATTAAAGTTAACTGCAAATTCGACTTTGGAATTAAAAGTAGTTACAAAGTCTTAAACTATCTTATTTTTACATATAAGTCACCCCTAAGGTGTGCCCTTTGTGCTCCTAGGGCTGGGTGCCATGAAGCTATAAGCAGGGACCTTATAAAATAGTTTTATAAGCCCTGGTGAGGTAAAAACAGCTAAATGCGTTTTCCCTCATTGTAGTGAATGGCCTCCATAGGCTAGAATGGGGAGACTTTATTTTAATTTTAAAAGTCCCCTTAAGTAACAAATACCAGAAGTTTGGTATCAAATTAATTGTTATAATAAATCCCACAACTTCCAGCTGTTGGATTTAATATAACTTGTTCAGGTAAATAGTTTTAAACTTTACCTCAAAGTTGCCAACTTCAGCCCTGCAGTTTTTGCTGCTATGCTCTTATTGGCCAGCCTCTGGCAGCCTGGCCAGGCTGCCTTGATGAGGTGTGAAGTGGCCTGGCTTCACACCAAGAGATGTGCCTGTGGGAGGAGATCTCCCCTCAGCAGATGGTGAGGCAGGAAGGGGGAGGGCTGCCAAACTGGTCTTCAAAGGCAGAGAAGGATATTTGGAGCAACCCAGCAACACCCCCACATCCTGCAAACCCCGACAATTAGGTGCCCCCTTGATTAGGTTAGGAGAGGGCAGGAGAGGGGTGTGTTTAGGATTTTTAGCCACACCAGTGGGTGGGCTCAGCCAGATGTAACCTCCAAAAATCACTTTCAGCCATGATGGATTTTTGAGGAATGTTGCTCCCTGGGATTGATTTTTGCCACGCTTCCCAGGAAGTGGTCATCACAGGGGGAAGGACCCTGCCCCTGATTGGAGAACCAGGACTTCCCTGTTTTTCACCCAGGAGCAGGGATAAAACTGGCAGACCTGCACACACACCTCAGATCCCTATCAGATTCCAACAAGGAAGAACTACAGGAGAAGAAGGACTGCCCTGCTGGACCCCTGACCTGAACCTGGCACTCTGGAGGACTGCACGGCAAAGACACCCCAGGTTCTCGGAGGAGGAGCTCAGGGTCATGGTGGAGGAAATCGTCCGGTTAGAGCCACAGCTATTCGGAGCACAGGTGCAGCACACCTCCATTGCAAGGAAGATAGAGCTATGGCGAAGAATAGTGGACAGGGTCAACGCAGTGGGACAGCACCCAAGAAATCAGGAGGACATCAGGAAGCGGTGGAACGACCTACGGGGGAAGGTGCATTTCGTGGTCTCAAGACACCACCTGGAGGTTCAGCGGACTGGCGGCGGACCCCTACCTCCTCCCCCACAACTAACAACATGGGAGGAGCAGGTCTTGGAGATTCTGCATCCTGAGGGCCTCGCAGGAGTAGGTGGAGGAATGGACTCTGGTAAGTCAAATCTTAACTATTACAACCCCCACCCTACCTGCATGCTATCACATACCCCCACCCTCACCCCCAGCACCCCAACTCCTCACATATGTCCCAACATCACAAACCACCCATCCCAACACCAAGCCCTGCATGCAACAACAAAGCATGGACACCCATCACTAAAGCATGCCCACTGCACATACCCATACAACCCCCTAAACCATCCTCACACAAGGTCTCACACAGGAATGCAAGCACTGGGGTACACGGTCACCCACCCATTGCACACCATGACACACACAGATGTAATAATCATCCTTTTATACCCCTGCAGGACCCCTACCCAACGTCACCGGACAGGAGGGTCCACACATGTCTACACCACCAACAGGAGAGGCCCGCAGTGATGACAGCACCTCTGTCCAACTGGATCTAGATGACCAGCCGGCCCATCGGGGACCTCGGGACAGTCGGTTCCCATTACCCAGTCACAGGCCACTACAGACCTTCCACCCTCTGGAAACACCAGCACAGCACCCACCCAGCGGGCCCATACCTCGGTCCCCAGGACACGTCAATCAGCAGTGTGTCCACCACTACAGGGAACCCAGGCTAACCCACCACCCCAACAACAACAGGGACCTGGGGGCAGTGGAAGTGGGCACACGGTCCAGGGGACGGAGGCCCCAGGAACACAGGGGAACTGGGAGGGCTGCTGTGCGACAGGGGTCGGACAGGCCAAGGGAAGCCACCCTCCACAAGGCCCTCTCCTCCATCATGGGAGCCTACCACCACTCCCAGGAGATGATGGCAACGGTACAGGCCAAGTGTCAGGAGACCCAGCGCCTGCAGGAGGAACAGTATATGGGCTTCAGGGAGGAACTCAGAACCATCAGCTCCACCCTGGGCACCATCCTAGGGGTGCTGAAGGAAGTGCTCAACACCAGGAGGGACACTGTGGCACTACAAGGGGCCCCTGACACTAGCATGGACGATGAACTGCCCACCACCTCCGCCGGCGCTAGTGGACAGGATGCCCGCCACAGGACCACCACACCAGCACCCAATCCCCTGCAGAGGGAGAACCACCCCACAAACGGTCCCTGAGATCCAGGACAAAGACAGAGCACTATGCCAAGACCCCCGCCAAGAAATGAGACCACCCTGATTGTCATCCTACTGTCCCACTTTGTCACCCTGTCCATACTGAAACTGCCCCAGCTCCACTTCCTATGCCCATATGGGCAATGCACCTGTGAAACTAATAGACTGGACTCTGCCATGGACATTCCTCCGCCATCACCCCTCACCATTTCAATACCCCCTCCAATATTGAGCACTTAAATAAACACACTTAAAGCACAAAACAATCTGGAGTCTGTCTGTGATTTCGAAATAGTGTATTAGCAATTACAGTGACAAAATGCTCTTTCAAGTTTAATATCAACATACCTATGTCACACAGCTCTAGTCCATGAGGAATCTAAGCAGATGTCACACAGTGGGACCCACATCTGTGAAATCGTAAGGGAAAGTGACAACTCAGTGACCATACACTGGGTGAAAACGACACACAGTAGAGAGGTAGTAGTGTTAAAGTAGATGTAGTAGGCAGGTTTGTATTCTTACCTGTGTCTCACTGGAAATATTGCTGGATCACTGAGTCCCTGTTGTGCATGTCTTCTTCCCCTGCTTCCTCGTCTTCACTGTCCACAGGCTCCACAGCTGCAACAACACCGCCATCTGGACCATCCTCCTGCAGAAAAGGCACCTGTTGTTGCAAAGCCAAGTTATGACGCATACAGCAGGCCACGATGATCTGGCAGACCTTCTTGGGTGAGTAGCACAGGGATCCACCTGTCATATGGAGGCACCTGAACCTGGCCTTCTGGAGGCCGAAGGTCCGCTCGATCACCCTCCTAGTTCACCCATGGGCCTCATTGTAGCGTTCCTCTGCCCTTGTCCTGGGATTCCTCACTGGGGTCAGTAGCCATGACAGGTTGGGTTAACCAGAGTCACCTGCAAATGGTGAGGGACAACTGTTAGACACGCACTAACCTGGAGGGATATCCCCAGACCCAGACAACGATTCCCACTGACTTGCTTCCAGGTGCTCACCTAATAGCCACACACGGTGCCTCTGGAGTTAACCCATCACATAAGGGATGCTGCTATTCCGCAGGATGTAGGCGTCACTGAGCCAGGGAACTTGGCATTCACATGGGAGATATACTGGCCTGCCAAACATACCATCTGTACATTCATCGAATGATAACTCTTCCGGTTTCTGTACACCTGGTCACTCCTGTGGGAGGGGGTACCAAAGCCACATGTGTCCCATCAATGGCACCTATGATGTTGGGGATGTATCCCAGGGCATAGAATCCCATTTCACTGTAGGCAAATCCTCCACCTGAGGGAAAACGATGTAGCTCCACATGTGTTTCAGAAGGGCAGACAACACTCTGGACAATACGTTGGAAAACATAGGCTGGGACATCCCTGATGCCATGGCCACTGTTGTCTGAAAGGAACCACTTGCAAGGAAATGTAGCACTGACAGCACCTGCACTTGAGGGGGGATTCCTGTGGGATGGCGGATTGATGACATCAGGTCTGGCTCCAACTGGGTACACAGTTCCTGGATTGTGGCACTGTCAAGCCTGTATGTGATAATCAAATGTTGCTCCTCCATTGTTGACAGGTCCACCAACGGTCGGTACACCGGAGGATGCCGCCATCTCCTCACATGTCCCAGCCTATGAAGGACAACAGCAAGCACAGAGTCAAACAACTCAGAGGTACGTACACACAGTTTACACAGAACACCTATCATAAACAAAAGGTGGCCTGTATGTGTGTTGAGTCTAGGCCTAGGTATGAGTGACGCAGTTGGAAATGAAGCCATGTGGGCCCCTGAAATGGTGGCTGCCTGACCTGTAAAGTGGGACAATGGGATGTGAGGTAACTGCACTGGCGTTCTACACCGTCGCGGAAGGCGGTCGAAGACCGCGGCGCAATGCTGCATTGGTTAACATTGGACCCTATGGGTCCCAGGAGCCAATGGCGATGTACACCGGCGGTGACGGTACACACCAATCACTTCAATCACTCGATACCTGATCTTCGACAGGAGAGGACCTAAACTGCAAGTGCTGCTGTGACCTCGGTCTGGAAGAGACAATGGCTCGAGTGTCTGGGGAAAGGGCCCCTGCCTTCACATCAGAGGAGTTGGAGAAACTCGTGGATGGGGTCCTCCTCCAGTACACGCTACTCTACGGTCCTCCAGACAAACAGGTAAGTACACAGGGAGCATGTTGTATGGGCTATGCCTGTGTGGAGAGGGCTGGATGTAAGAAGGAAGGGGGGAGAGTGCTGCATGCATGAAAGACGGTGAATGCATGTGCCACATGGCAAGGGTAGGGATGGGGGCCAATCACTTCGACGGTGCAGTTGGTATTAACTTCTCTTTTTCCCCTGTACATTTCATGTAGGTCAGCGCCCACCAGAAGAAAGATATTTGACGTGCCATCGCCAAGGACGTCCGGACCCTGGGGGTCACCCACTGCCGTAAAAGATGGGAGGACATTCGCCGCTGGAGCAAGAAGACGGCGGAGGCTCAGCTGGGGATGGCCTCCCAACGTGGGAGGGGTGCCCGTTGCACCATGACCCCCCTGATGTTCAGGATCCTGGCGGTGGCCTACCCGGAGTTGGATGGGCGCTTGAGGGCATCACAGCAGCCACAAGGGGGTGAGTACACTCTCATTCTGCTGACTTTGCGTGCAGTGGAGGTGTTTGGGTGGGAGAGGAGGGCTGTGGGTTTCCCTAGGCCAAGGCGAGTTCCGTAGTTAAGGCCCCTCCGTAAGGCAGGCCATGTGGCATCCCAGCCCACCTCTGTAGAGTGCCAAGTACAGCTAGTCATGCCCCTGTGTCATCTATGTGTGCAGATGTGGTTCATAGTCTTGTAGGCCATTTCCCAGAAATTGAACAGTGGAGCCCAAGAGCGCGGCGTAGTGCAGGGGGCTTCTGTGTCTGTCGTGTCCGCCAACGGTAGCGGTAATGCATGCACTCAACATGTCTTTCTTCTGTCTCCCCCCCCTTTTTGTGGTCTCCCTGTTCTTGTGTGAATTAGCATCATCAGGCGAAGGAGCAGTGGCAACGGAGCACGAGGGAGCTGCATCCCACATGGCCCTGGAGGGCGACACTACAGAGTCTGAATTCACCAGTGGGACGGAGGGCGAGGGGAGCTCCACGGCGGGGACAGGAGTTGACACCAGCGACACAGACTCGTCCTCTGATGGGATATCCCTTGTGGTGGTGGTGGCAACCTCTGTGCTCCCGCATCTACAGGTACAGCCGCCACCCCCCTACCAGCACCGCCCTCCCAGCAGCCCCTCAGCCTTTGCCCCGTGCCCGCTCACCCAGGAGGGTGGGCATCACCTTCGCCTCAGGCACCTCAGGCCCTGCCCCAGTCACCTCTGCTGCCCTCAGTGAGGAGGCCATTGACCTCCTCAGGTCCTTCACTGTTGGGCAGTCTACCATTTTGAATGCCATCCAGGGTGTAGAGAGGCAGTTCCAATAAACAAATGCATTCCTGGAGGGCATTCATTCTGGTCAGGCGGCCCTTCACCGAGCTTTTCAGACTCTGGCCTCAGCACTGATGGCAGCCATTGTCCCCGTCTCTAGCCTCCCCCCTCCAACTTCCTCAACCCAGAACCAATCCCCTGTACCTCAGCCTATCCCAAGCACACCTACAGACCAACATGCACACACGTCAACACCCAAGGGAAGCTCAGGCAAACATATGCACCACACATCCCGCAGGCACTCACGCAAGCATCACACACATGCAGACACACCAACATCCACTGCCTCCACTGTGTCCCTCTCCTCCTCGTCTCCCTCCTCCCTCCCAGTCTCGTCTACACTCACACCTGCATGCACTACCTCTACAGCCACTACGTCCCTCTCCAGCACACCCACCACCACACCCCGCTCACGTGCAGTCACCACCCCCACTACCATTCACACGTCCCCTGTGTCCTCTCCCAGTGTGAGTGTGATGTCCCCTCCCAAGATACACAAACGCTGGCACACACCCACCCAACAGTCATCCACCTCACGAAAGCCTCCAGCGCATGCACCTTCACCCAAAGTCACCAAACGTACACCTTCTACAACCACCACCTCTTC
This sequence comes from Pleurodeles waltl, assembly GCF_031143425.1. Classification (NCBI taxonomy): domain Eukaryota; kingdom Metazoa; phylum Chordata; class Amphibia; order Caudata; family Salamandridae; genus Pleurodeles; species Pleurodeles waltl. The sequence goes on along the minus strand of NC_090439.1, from coordinate 578,753,032 downwards.
CTCCACTCCCAAACCCCCTCCAGCTACCCGTCCGAGTGTGTCCAAAAAACTTTTCCTGTCCAACCTTGACCTCTTTCCCACACCTCCCCCACCCTGTCCGTCTCATAGGTCCCGAACTAGCACCTCAGCCACAACATCTCCGGGACCAGTGGTGCCTGTAGTCACCGGAATGTGGAGTGCACCGGCCACCAGGGCAGCCAGTGTGGCACGGAGCCACAGCACAGACAGTCCCCCACCTGTGAAGCATCAGAAGTTGGCCAGTGCCCGGCAGGAGAGGGGGAAGACTCCAGCCACCAAAACCGCTCCCAGGGGTCCCGTTGGGAGTGTGGAGTCAGCTGTGACACCTTCCAAGGTGGGGAAGGGCCACAAGAAACCCGGCAAGTCTGGGAAGAGCTGCACGGCGGAGAAGACCGCCATCATCCCCGCTGCCCATGAGGCCACCGCCAGCACCAGCCCAGCTGCCCAGGAGGCCACCGCCAGTAGCAGCCCAGCTGCCCAGGAGGCCAGCACCAGCCCAGCTGCCCATGAGGCCACCGCCAGCACCAGCCCAGCTGCCCATGAGGCCACCGCCAGCACCAGCCCAGCTGCCCAGGAGGCCACCGCCAGCACCAGAGGCCACCGCCAGCATCAGCCCAGCTGCCTAGGAGGCCACTGCCAGCACCAGACCAGCTGCCCAGCAGGCCACTGCCAGCACCAGCCCAGCTGCCCAGCAGGCCACTGCCAGCACCAGCCCAGCTGCCCAGGAGGCCACTGCCAGCACAAGCCCAGCTGGGCCATGAAGGACCGCCAGCAAAAGGCCCGCTGGGCCATGAAGGATCGCCAGCAAAAGGCCCGTTGGGCCATGAAGGACCGCCAGCAGCTGAGACCCTGCAATGGAGACCGCCATCTGATGCACCGCTGAACAGGGCACCGCCATCTGAAGCACCGCTGAACAGGGCACCCCCATCTCAAGCACCGCTGAACAGGGCACTGCCATCTGAAGCACCGCTGAACAGGGCACAGCCATCTGAAGCACCGCTGAACAGGGCACCGCCATCTCAAGCACCGCTGAACCGGGCACCGCCATCTCAAGCACCGCTAGCCCATGAGCCGCAGTGGCACTGACGCAACTGAGTCCGTGACGGGGTGAATGATGCACTCTGGGCACCATGCCCCCTCCAGAACCAGTGGAGACTGTCATCCACTACCTCTGTCCTTAACAGGATGAAGCACTCTGGGAACCATGCCCCCTCCAGAACCAGTGGAGACTGACATCCACTACCTCTGTCCTTAACAGGATGAAGCACTCTGGGCACCATGCCCCCTCCAGAACCAGTGGAGACTATCATCCACTTGTGAGACTGTGGCTTTGCACTCCTCAATATTGAACAGTGGGCAGACCACCCACTATAGAGACCTGAGAGACTGTGGCTTTGCACTCCCCAGGATTGTACAGTGGGCAGACCACCCACTGTAGAGACTTGAGAGACTGTGGCTTTGCACTCCCCAGGATTGAACAGTGGACAGACCACCCACTGTAGAGACTTGTGAGACTGTGGCTTTGCACTTCCCAGGATGTAACAGTGGGCATGTGGCCCCCCTCGTGGATTTGTCGTCATGCACTCAAGCGGCTGAGGTGCCCCCCCTTTCTCTCCCACTGAGGTGCCTGTTTTCTTGCTCTCTGATGCCCCTGCAGTGTTCTCTCCGTCATGTTCGGGGATCTTGTGTGGGCCTCGCCCATACCGTGTGGTCCCAGTGTTCCACGGACTATCTTAGTGCACTACCTGGACTACTATGCTTGGTATATATTTTGTACATGGTGTATATATATATTTCTGCCTACTTGTTTTTAATATATTACAATGGTTACACTAATTTTCTATTGTCTTTGCATTCTTCCGGGGGGGCTTGCGGGTGTAACTGTGATGTATTGATATGCATTTGTGTGTGTTGTAGTGGGTGAGGGTGGGGGTGTTGCGTGTGTGTGTCCCTGTTTTTTCCCTTCCCCCTCCCCTGTGTCGAAGGTGCAGTACTCACTGTGGTCTTCACCGCCGGCGTTCGTGCTCCTGGTAGAGGAGCAGGAAGTCTATCGCAAGGAGAATTTGGAGTTCTGGGTCCATGGTGTCCTCGTTCCTCGTGGGGTGTGTAAAGGTGAGCGTTTTCCCTTCGGGATTCCTGTTTCCGTCGTGTTTTTATCCGCGGTGAATCCTCCCCGGAAAAGGTGGTGGATTGGCCTGTCATAATAGTGTGGGCGGTACATTGTCTCCCGCCTGTCTGTTGGCGGTGACCGCTGCGCTGTTTGTTTGTACCGCCGTGGCGGTCGGAGTGTTAAAGTGGCTGTCTTTGTTGGCGGTTTCCGCCACAGTCGTAATTGCTATTTTTTTACCGCCGGCCTGTTGGCGGTTTTACCGCCGCTTTAACACCGTCCGCCAGGGTTGTAATGACCACCTCTGTCTCCTAAGTTAAGCCTTGTCGCTCGTTGCCAAGCCACCAAGGGTTGAGCTGGGTTTAATTTACTGAGACCTAACTGGACCTAAGTGGAGGTTAGTGGCCTATTGCTAAGTGTAGGTACTTACCTGCCCTTACCAATAACCCATTTTCCAACAACCTCCAACCTAGCTAGTAGGCATCCACTACTGGGCAGGGCTGTGTGGGTCTCAGGTATGCTGCATTTGGCGGTATGTGTCCTTCCCCATGCCCTGGTGACTAGCATTGTAACTGGTAGTGCATTGCCTAGTGCGTAGGGCTGTTCCCTGTGTGTGAGTGTGTTGTTTCCACCAACGGTGGTGTTGATGCCGCCATTGACCAAGTGTATCCTTTGTCTCCCCCCCTTTTTGTTTTGTCATCCAGTCCTTATGTGCATTAGCATCATCTGGCGGAGGAGCAGAGGCACAGGCGACAGAGGGAGCTGCATCCCACAGGACCCAGTACCCAGAGTCCACTGAGGGTGAGGGCACCAGTGAGATGGAGGGCGAGGGGAGCACCGCGGCGGAGACTGGAGGGGCCAGTTTGCACACAGATACCTCCTCCGATGGAAGCTCTCTGGTGGTGGCGGACACCTCTGTGCCCACCCCAACTGCAGGTACAGCTGCCACCCCCATACCAGCACCACCCTCCCAGCAGCCCCTCAGTGAGTTGTCTGTGCCCGCTCACCCAGGAGAGTGGGCATCTTCTTCGCCACAGGCACCTCAGGCCCTGCCCCAGTCATCCCTGCTGCCCTGAGTGAGGAGGCTATTGACCTCCTGAGATCCATCTCTGTTGGGCAGTCTACCATTGTGGATGACATCCAGGGATGGCAGCCCAAATGCAACAGTCCAAAGCATATCTGGAGGGCATTCACACTGGCTTGGCAGCCCAACAGAGATCAATCCTGGCTCTGGCCTCCTCCCTGATGGCAGCCATTGTCCCTGTTTCCACCGTCCCCCCTCCATCTCCCTCCATCCAATCCCATTCCCCTCAACCCCAATCTATCCCAAGCACACAGGCAGATGAGCATGCACCCAGGACAACACACAATAGTGGACATGGCAAACAGAAGCACCACACTTCATCCCACAGGCACTCGCACAAACAACATCCAGATGCAGACATACCAACATCCACTGCCTCCACTGTGGCCCCCTCTTCCTCCTTGTCCACCTCCCTCCCAGTTGCGTCTCCACTCACACCTGCATGCACTACATTCTCATCCACTACCACCATCACCAGCACACCTATCAGAACACACCCCTCACTGGCAGTCACCACCTCCACAACCATGCACACGTCCCCTGTGTCCTCTCCCACTGTGTCTGTGCCCTCTCTTCCTAAAGTACACAACAGCATCCAGCCCATGCACCTGCACCGAAACACAGCAGACTGACACCTCCTACAACCACTCCCTCTTCCTTCACTCCCAAACCTTCTCCCTCTTCCTGTCCCAGTGTCCCTAATAAGCTTTTCCTCTCCACCCTTTACCTATTCCCTACCCCTCCCCCCGTCCTTCACGTCTGGCCAGGGTGGGTAAAACCCAGGCAGGCACCTCAGCCACCCAGTGCACGGGTCCAGTAGTGTCCACAGCAACCCCAGGTGGGAAAGGATCCCGGCCACCAGCCAGCCAGACGGAAAGGCTGCCTGGCCCAAGTGCTGCAGGAAGGAAAGGCAAAGAGGCAACCCCAAGTGCTACAGGAAGGAAGGGCAAAGAGGCAGCCCCAATTGCTGCACGAAGGAAGGGCAAGGAGGCAGCTCCAAGTGCTGCGGGAAGGAAGGGCAAGGAGCCATCCCCAGGTACTGCAGGAAGGAAGAGCAAGGGGCCTGCACCAGCAGGCAGTGAGGACAAGGAGCCTGGAGAAGGGACTCAGTCAGAGACCCCACCACCAACCGTGGTTGTACAGCCGTCCGAGGCTGCAGGGGATGGGAAGGTGCTTCCCCCCACAACCACCAACTCCACCACCACCAGCAGTGGGCAGCCGTCCGAGGCTGGGCTGCAGGGAATGGGCAGGTGCTTCCCCCAACCACCACTAGCTCCACCAGCAGCACTGCCACCAGCACCGCCACCAGCAGCACCAGTGGCAACCATCCGAGGCCTCAGGGGATGGTCCTGGAGGCCAGCAACAAACAACCAACGCATTTCAGCTCCAAAAGAGTCTTGTTCACGGTTGACGAGTTCCTCTTTCATTACCATTTTTAGAAATGGGGTCTTTGGTTGGCAGTTAGGTTACCCACTGTCCAAGCAAGGACCCTTACTCTAGTCAGGGTAAGTCACACACAATCCAAATGATCCTGTGCCCACCCTCTGGTAGCTTGGCAATGAGCAGTCAGGCTTAACTTAGAAGGGAAGTGTAAAGTATTTGTGTAACATATCATGCAATAACACAGTATAACACTATAAAAATACACCACACAGTGTTTCGAAAAATATATAATATTTATCTGGTAAGATGCAGGTCAAAACGATCAGGATTCAATAAGTATATGTTGAGATATCACTGTAAAAATGATCTAAAGTGTCTTCAGTCTTTAAAAAGCAATAAGTGTCTCTAGCAAGCACAAAGTACCTGGTTTGTGTTCACATTCTCCGCAAGGGCCCACAGAGGAGTTGTGTGGAAAACAGGGAGGTGTGTGTCGATTTTTTCAGCACACACAGACGATGCGTTGTTGAGTTTTCACGCAGGACAGGCTTTGCGTCGATTTCCGGCACGTAGACTGGGATCCTCTCTGGGTTGCGGGGTTTTCGGACACCCCAGGGACGATGCATGGAAATCCTGGGCATGCATGACGAAGTCACAGGAGCTACGTCGATCCGGTAGGCGATGGGTGGAAATTTCTGCTGCACGGCAAGTGCTGCATCAATTCCTCTCATGAAGTCGGGCTGCATCGTTCCGGCTTGACTTTGCGTCGATCCTGTGGGCCGTGCATCAAAGTTCCGGTCTCAATGCTGGTGCTGCGTTGATCTTCTCCTTGCAAAGTCGGGCAGCGTCGATCAGTGATTATCTCTCCGTGATGCAGGCTGTGCATCGTTTCTTGCAGGCTGTGTCTCAAATTTCGCCGCACAAGGAGTTCTTTGCAGAAATGAAGTCTTTTCGGTCCTGAGACTTCAAGGGACAGGAGGCAAGCTCTATCCAAGCCCTTGGAGGGCACTTCTCAGCAGAGCCAGAGGACTGCAAGGCAGCAGGGCAACAGCAGGGCAGCAGTCCTTTGCAGAAAAGCAGACAGGTGAGTCCTTTGGGCAGCCAGGCAGTTCCTCTTGGCAGGTTGCAGGTTCTTGTTCAGGGTTTCTTCTACAGTGGTATCTTGTCCAGAAGTGTCTGTGAAGTAGAGGTGTCTGAGTTGGTAGGGTCAGAGACACTGCTTAAATACTTAAATGTGCCTTTAAAGTGGGGGAGACTTCAAAGAGTGGCTTAGAAGTGCACAAGGTCCCCTTTCAGTTCCATCCTGTCTGCCAGGGTCCCAGTAGGCGGTGTGGCAGACCTTTGTGTGAGGGCAGGCAACTGTCCTTTGACATGTAAGGGTCAGGCCCTCCACCCTCCCAGCCCAGGAAGACCCATTCAATATGCAGATGTGAGCAAGTGTGACTGAGCATCCTGTGTTTGGGGTTTGTCTTAGTAAATGCACAATGGAGCTGTCAACTAAACCTAGCCAGACGTGGATTGGAAGGTGCAGAAGGATTTGAGTGTAGAGAAATGCTCACTTTCTAAAAGTAACATTTCTAAAATAGCAATATAAAATCCAACTTCACCATTAAGTAGGATTTTGTATCACCATTCTGGCCATACTAAATGTGACCTGGCTACTTCTTTCAGATCAGGGTCTACCACTCAAACAGTATATGAGGGTAGCCCTAATGCTATCCTATGAAAGGAGCAAGCCTCACAGCAGTGTAAAACAAATTTAGGAGTTTTAAACTACCAGGACATATAGAACATCCATGTTCATGTACTGCCCTTTACCTACATAGCACCCTGCCCTATGGGCTACCTAGGGCCTACCTTAGGGGTGACTTATATGTAGAAAAATCAGAGTTTAAGGCTTGGCAATTACTTTTAACTGCCAAGTCGAAGTGGCAGTGAAAGTGCACACACAGGCCCTGCAATGGCAGGCCTGAGACATGGTTAGGGGGTTACTTGTGTAGGTGGCACAACCGGTGCTACAGCCCACTAGCAGCATTTAATTTACAAGCCCTGGGCGCATGTAGTGCACTTGACTAGGGACTTACAAGTAAATTAAATAAGCCAATTGGGTATGAGTCAATGTCACCATCTTTTAAGGAGAGAGCATATGCACTTTAGCACTGATTAGCAGTGGTAAAGTGCACAGAGTCCTAAAGCCAGAAAAATGAGGTCAGAAAAAGAGGCGGAGGAAGGCAAAAAGTTTGGGGTTGACCCTGCAGAAAGGCCATGTCCAACAACCATTATATGCTATTTCACCAGATAGTCCATAATGAGATATTCTGGGACGTGTGGTTCCAAAAGAGAAAAAGAGAGAAAGTATAGTTATTTTTCCTAAACTACACATTAGAAACAAATAACAGACAACTAAATCAGGCAAAATGGAAATAAAGAGAACTCAACTATGATGACACATCAGAGTAATTTGTAAATCTGTGCCTCCTATGCTACACAGAGACCATTAGATCACAAAGCCAAGCTTAAGAGACAGGGATCCTAAATTTAACATTGTTAGTAGTATATTCCAAACCATAGAGAAATGGCACTAAGATATAACTAGATCATATTTAACTGCTCATATCATATGTGACAACATATATATATCAATATATATTGTTGTTCTATATTTTCCTGTTATCTTATGTGTGCCTATGATTACAGATACCCTACTTATTTACAGTGGTCTAATTTGCATTCACCATCAACTTACTGTCATATGTCAATACAAATATTTGCGATACACATTTTATAAAAATACCAATATAATTATTTTATGTCAGTCACTAGATAGTTATCAAATGTTTGTCTTATCTTGTAGTTTATATGGTGTTATCCTGCACCTGATATATATTACTCCCTGCTATACTCCCAAGTCATTTGAGATGCCAAATATAGAGGTTCTCATAAATGCACACAAAGTTCCTCATCGGTGTTCAATCCGTGTGGGATCTTCGTGCGTAATCAAATAATGTACCTACTTTCCAATCGCCGTAGTGACAGAGTTCGGTCACCTCCTCGTTCTTTGATAGGTACATGTATTGGTCCATAATACTGGAGAGACCGCCAATCTCCACATCGTGATGTCTGTAAGTGTTTGGCGACTGCGTAACATATCACCAAGTTCCACTGCTCGGATATGCTCTACGACTCGTTTTTTGACTGGACATGTTGTACTACCATTGTATCTTAGGCCACATTTGCATTCAATGACATAAACCACATGGGTGGTATCGCATGTTATTCTTTGGTCAAATTTTGATGCATTTTCCCTTCTGATCATTGATATGTTTCAAATTTTTTCCAATTTGGCAAACTTTACAGTTCAAACATTTAACAAAACCTTTATTTTGCATGCCCAACCATGTTGTGGATTGTTTTTCTACAAAATGACTTTTCACTAATTTATCCTTTAAAGACAGTGATTTTCTGAATGTAAATTGGGATCTGGGTCCCAGTATTTTTTATACATCCATGTCCCCTAACAGGATGGGCCAGTTTCCTTGAAAAATCTGTTTAATATCATTATTTTCTTTACTATATGTGGTTATCCTCCTTATGGTATTATAACTGTCTGATTTCTGGTGTGAACCAGAATCTCCATCCGTGGGCTATTCCTAGCTCAAATTGCTGCTTGCTCAATAAACCTGGCTGGATAGCCCGTTTATAAAATCTTATTTTCACCTTCTCAAATTTGTGGTCCATATCTGGAAATAGGGAAAAATTTCTTTTAGTGCGAATAAATTCACCATACAGAATTATTTTTATAAGGGCTCTCAGATGAATGCTTGTGCCATGTAGAACACTATCTGCGGCTGTTGGTTTCCTGTACCGCGTTGTTTCAAGTTTGTTATTTGCCACAAACACATGAATATCCAAAAAGTCAATTTGTTGTTTGTTGACATGAGTACATTTTAGGCCATAATCATTGTTGTTGAGTTTCTTAAGATATATGGTAAGCAGTTCTCCTGTACCTTTCCAAATGAAAAATAAATCATCAATATATCTCAGCCATATCACAATATTGGGTGTCTCTGTTTCAAGTTCTTCATGCCAAGCAACCTCTCTTTCCCACCAGCCCATTTTTAAATTTGCATAGCTAGGTGAAAATGAAATTCCCACGGCAGTTCCGCATATTTGTTGGTAGACTTCACGATTGAACAAAAATACATTATAATGCAGACATATCTCAATTTTTTCGAGCAACATATCGGAATGTCTCAACTCCTTTAATTGCCTTTGTCTCAAAAAATATTTAACAGCTTTTAATCCAATATCATGCCTAATGGACGTATACAGGGAGACCACATCAATGGTGACCAACATATAGTCCTGTTGCCACGCGATCTCAGAAATGGCTCTAAAAAAGACACCTGATTCTTTGAAATACAATGACAATGTTTGGACTGTGGGAGAGATGTAGTAATCCACACATACTGATAGATTCTGAAATACTGACCCACATCTTGACACAATCAGTCAACCAGGAGGTTTTTGTCATGTTTTATGAATTTTGGGAAGAAAGTAAATCATTGGCATGACTTGATGTTTGATTGTCAAAAATTGAGCCTTAGTGCGAATAAATTCACCATACAGAATTATTTTTATAAGGGCTCTCGGATGAAAGCTTGTACCATGTAGAACACTATTTGTGCCATGTAGAACACTATTTGTGGCTGTTGGTTTCCTGTACCGCGTTGTTTCAAGTTTGTTATTTGCCACAAACATATGAATATCCAAAAAGTCAATTTGTTGTTTGTTGACATGAGTACATTTTAGACCATAATCATTGTTGTTGAGTTTCTCAAGATATATGGTAAGCAGTTCCCCCGTACCTTTCCAAATGAAAAATAAATCATCAATATATCTCAGCCATATCACAATATTGGGTGTCTCTGTTTCAAGTTCTTCATGCCAAGCAACCTCTCTTTCCCACCAGCCCATTTTTAAATTTGCATAGTGTAGGAAGTTGGCTCTGTATGTACTATTTCAAAGTAAGAAATAGCATGCACAGAGTCCAAGGGTTCCCCTTAGAGGTAAGATAGTGGCAAAAAGAGATAATTCTAATGCTCTATTTTGTGGTAGTGTGGTCGAGCAGTAGGCTTATCAGAGGGTAGTGTTAAGCATTTGTTGTACACACACAGGCAATAAATGAGGAACACACACTCAAAGACAATTCCAGGCCAATAGGTTTTTTATATAGAAAAATATATTTTCTTAGTTTATTTTAAGAACCACAGGTTCAAGATTCACAAACAATACCTTAAATGAAAGGTACTTCACTTAGAAACTTTAGGAACTTTGAATTAGCAAAATAGCATATACAGTTTTCACACAAATGGCAATAAGCTATTTTAAAACTAGACACAGTACAATTTTCAACAGTTCCTGGGGGAGGTAAGTGTTTGTTAGATTTGCAGGTAAGTAAACCACCTACAGGGTTCAAAGTTGGGTCCAAGGTAGCCCACCGTTGGGGGTTCAGAGCAACCCCAAAGTTACCACACCAGCAGCTCAGGGCCGGTCAGGTGCAGAGGTCAAAGTGGTGCCCAAAACACCTAGGCTTCACTGGAGAAGGGGGTGCCCCGGTTCCAGTCTGCCAGCAGGTAAGTACCCGCGTCTTCGGAGGGCAGACCAGGGGGGTTTTGTAGGGCACCGGGCGGCCGGGTGCAGTGTGCAAACAGGCGTCGGGTTCGCAATAGGTTTCAATGGGAGACCAAGGGGTCTCTTCAGCGATGCAGGCAGGCAAGGGGGGGGGGACTCCTCGGGGTAGCTACCACCTGGGCAAGGGAGAGGGCCACCTGGGGGTCGCTCCTGCACTGGAGGTCGGATCCTTCAGGTCTTGGGGGCTGCGGGTGCAGTGTCTCTACCAGGCGTCAGGTCTTTGAAGCAGGCAGTCGCGGTCAGGGGGAGCCTCTGGATTCCCTCTGCAGGTGTCACTGTGTGGGCTCATGGGGGTCAACTCTGGCTACTCACGGTCTCGTAGTCGCCGGGGAGTCCTCCCTGTGGTGTTTGTTCTCCACAAGTCGAGCCGGGGGCGGCGGGTGCAGAGTGCAAAGTCTCACGTTTCTGGCGGGAAACGTGTGTTGTTTCAAAGTTGCTTCTTTGTTGCAAAGTTGCAGTCTTTGTGGAACAGAGCCGCTGTCCTCGTGAATTCTTGGTCCTTCTAGATGCAGGGTAGTCCTCTGAGGCTTCAGAGGTCGCTGGACCCTGTGTAACGCGTTGCTGTAGCAGTGTCTTTAGAAGTGGGGAGACAGGCCGGTAGAGCTGGGGCCAAAGCAGTTGGTGTCTCCGTCTTCTCTGCAGGTTTTCAGCTCAGTAGTCCTGCTTCGTCTTAGGTTGCAGGAATCTATCTTGCTGTGTTCTGAGAGCCCCTAAATACTCGATTTAGGGGTGTGTTTAGGTCTGGGAGGTTATTAGCCAATGGCTACTAGCCCTGAGGGTGGCTACACCCTCTTTGTGCCTCCTCCCTGAGGTGAGGGGGGCACATCCCTAATCCTATTGGGGAATCCTCCATCTGCAAGATGGAGGATTTCTAAAAGTCAGAGTCACCTCAGCTCAGGACCCCTTGGGGGCTGTCCTGACTGGCCAGTGACTCCTCCTTGTTTTTCTCATTATCTCCTCCGGCCTTGCCGCCAAAAGTGGGGCCGTGGCCGGAGGGGACGGGCAACTCCACTAGCTGGAGTGCTGTAACAAAGGGGGTGAGCCTTTGAGGCTCACCGCCAGGTGTTACAGTTCCTGCAGGGGGAGGTGAGAAGCACCTCCACCCAGTACAGGCTTTGTTACTAGCCACAGAGTGACAAAGGCACTCTCCCCATGTGGCCAGCAACATGTCTGGTGTGTGGCAGGCTGCTAAAACTAGTCAGCCCACACTGGTAGTCGGTTAAGGTTTCAGGGGGCATCTGTAAGATGCCCTCTGGGGTGTATGTTACAATAAAATGTACACTGGCATCAGTGTGCATTTATTGTGCTGAGAAGTTTGATACCAAACTTCACAGTTTTCAGTGTAGCCATTATGGTGCTGTGGAGTTCGTGCATGACAGACTCCCAGACCATATACTCTTATGGCTAACCTGCACTTACAATGTCTAAGGTTTTGCTTAGACACTGTAGGGGCATAGTGCTCATGCACTTATGCCCTCACCTATGGTATAGTGCACCATGCCTTAGGGCTGTAAGGCCTGCTAGAGGGGTGACTTATCTATACCTATAGGCAGTGTGAGGTTGGCATGGCACCCTGAGGGGAGTGCCATGTCGACTTAGTCATTTTATCCCCACTAGCACACACAAGCTGGCAAGCAGTGTGTCTGTGCTGAGTGAGGGGTCCCCAGGGTGGCATAAGACATGCTGCAGCCCTTAGAGACCTTCCCTGGCATCAGGGCCCTTGGAACCAGAGGTACCAGTTACAAGGGACTTACCTGGATGCCAGGGTGTGCCAGTTGTGGAAACAAAAGTACATGTTAGGGAAAGAACACTGGTGCTGGGGCCTGGTTAGCAGGCCTCAGCACACTTTCAAATCATAACTTGGCATCAGCAAAGGCAAAAAGTCAGGGGGTTACCATGCCAAGGAGGCATTTCCTTACACAACACCCCCCCCCCACACGAAAGAGGATGAGACTAACCTTTCCCAAGAGAGTCTTCATTTTCTAAGTGGAAGAACCTGGAAAGGCCATCTGCATTGGCATGGGCAGTCCCAGGTCTGTGTTCCACTATAAAGTCCATTACCTGTAGGGAGATGAACCACCTCAACAGTTTTGGATTTTCACCTTTCATTTGCATTAACCATCTGAGAGGTCTGTGGACAGTTTGAACTAAAAAGTGAGTACCAAAGAGGTATGGTCCCAGCTTCTTCAGGGACCAAACCACAGCAAAGGCCTCCCTCTCAATGGCACTCCAACGCTGCTCCCTGGGGAGTAACCTCCTGCTAATGAAAGCAACAGGCTGGTCAAGGCCATCATCATTTGTTTGGGACAAAACTGCCCCTATCCCCTGTTCAGAGGCATCAGTCTGCACGATGAACTGCTTGGAGTAATCTGGAGCTTTGAGAACTGGTGCTGTGCACGTTGCTTGTTTCAGGGAGTCAAAGGCCTGTTGTCATTCTACAGTCCAGTTTACCTTTTTGGGCATTTTCTTGGAGGTAAGTTCTGTGAGGGGTGTCACTATTGATCCATATCCCTTCACAAACCTCCTGTAGTACCCAGTCAAGCCAAGGAATGCCCTGACTTGAGTCTGGGTTTTTTGAGCTGCCCAGTCCAGAATAGTCTGGATCTTAGGCTGGAGTGGCTGAACTTGGCCTCCACCTACAAGGTGTCCCAAGTAAACCACAGTTCCCTGCCCTATCTGGCATTTGGATGCCTTGATAGAGAGGCCTGCTGCTTGCAGAGCCTTCAAAACCTTCTTCAGGTGGACCAGGTGAGCCTGCCAGTTGGAGCTAAAGACAGCAATATCGTCAAGATAAGCTGCACTAAAGGACTCCAAGCCAGCAATGACTTGATTCACCAACCTTTGTAAGGTGGCAGGGGCATTCTTTAAACCAAAAGGCATAACAGTAAACTGATAATGCCCATCAGGTGTGGAGAATGCTGTCTTGGTGCCATTTTGATTTGCCAGTACCCTGCTGTGAAGTCAAAGGTACTTAAGTATTTGGCAGCACCTAGTTTGTCTATCAATTCATCTGCCCTTGAAATGGGATGGGCATCTGTCTTGGTGACAGAATTAAGTCCTCTGTAGTCCACACAAAACCTCATCTCTCTCTTTCTATCTTTGGTGTGAGGTTTGGGGACTAAGACCACTGGGCTAGCCCAGGGGCTGTCAGAGTGCTCAAAGACTCCTGATTCCAGCATCTTGTGGACTTCCACTTTGATGCTTTCCTTAACTTGATCAGTGTGGTAGGCTACTGGTGGTACAGAGGACTCGGAGACGGAGATAAGGTAAGTGTTGTTTATTTATATGAGTTCTGGTGCAGGTCTAATGATGGAAAAGGGAACTGACTCCGGTAACTGTAAATCTCTTTGTGTCTTCTTTTGTCCGATATTAACCGTCTCTTCTTCTCTGTTCTTTTAGGTTGGATGGATGTCAGCTCGTCTTGTCTTGTTGAGCCACGACCCTCCAGGGTCGTGGCTGGGCTCGCTGGCGTTGATTCCTGGGTTCTTTGGGAACTTCTCTTCGCGTCTCTCGATTCTTCCGCCCTGCGGGGAATCCTTGGTTCCGGCGTTCGGTGCTCCTCCTGGACCCGGTGTCTTACACTCCGTGTTCGGCGTCTTCTCCTCCGTTCGCTGTTCCTCCGACTCCTGGCACTCCACCCCCTTTTGGGAGTCCGTCGTCTCTTTTCTCTGCCGAACCCGGAAGTCTGGGTCCGACGCGTCTAATAGCGTTCTCATGTCGTCATGGGAACGTGACCGTCGTACTGAGGGAATGTGTGGTTGGCGCCAGCTTCGGGAGCTAGTAGACGCGGTCGAGGAGACCCGTCTACACTCCCCATCCCATGATCGGGACTGGTAGAGGACCGAAGATGTGGGAAAGCGGGACAGATAATCTGCGGGTCCCTGCTGCGATCCCGGGATGTGGCAGACCTGAAACGTAAAAGGTTGGAGCTCAAGAAACCAGCGAAGGATTCTAGAATTAGTATCTTTGTGAGAGGCGAGCCAAGTGAGGGGGGCTTGGTCGGTGTAAAGAATGAAGGGTCTGCCCAAGAGGTAATACTGTAAGTTCTCCACAGCCCACTTAATGGCGAGACACTCCTTTTCAATAGCGGGGTAATGACACTCTCTAGGGAGGAGTTTCCTGCTGATGAAGACAACGGGGTGATCATGACCCTCCCTATCAGGTTGTGTGAGGACCGCACCTAGACCGACGTTAGAGGCGTCGGTATATAGATGGAAAGGGGCGGAAAAATCCAGACACCTAAGGACTGGTTCGGTGGTAAGGGATCGTTTTAAGGATTCAAAACTGGTCAGCTGAGAGTCCGACAACGGGGCTAATGTAGAGGGGTGTTGTTTTTGTAGTAGGTCGGTGAGGGGGGCAGCAATTGTGGAGTATTGTGGTATAAACCTGCGGTAATACCCTACTAAGCCCAAAAAGGATCCTAGGTCTCTCTTGGTCTTTGGCATTGGTACTTGTGAAATGGCCTCAATTTTACTTTTCTGGGGTTTTAGAGTTCCGTTTCCAATCAAATAACTGAGGTATGATATTTGGGTGTTCACTATGGTGCATTTTTTTGGATTAGCCGTGAGACCTGCTTTAGCCAAGGCACTGAATACCTTGTTGAGATGGTGTAAATGATCCGACCAAGTATCACTATAGATCACAATGTCATCCAGGTAAGCAGCCGCAAAGTCACGGAACGGTTTCAGTAACCGGTCCATGAGTTGCTGGAAAGTAGCTGGGGCCCCGTGGAGACCAAAGGGCAAGACAGTAAAGTGATATAGTCCTGATTGGGTCACAAAAGCTGTCTTCTCTTTGTCTTCTGGTGTGAGGGAAATTTGCCAGTACCCCTTCGTGAGGTCAAGGGTGGACAGATATTTAGCTCTTCCTAGCTTCTCTAATACATCATCTACCCGAGGGATTGGATAGGTATCAAAAAGTGATATGTCATTTAATTTGCGGAAGTCGATGCAAAATCGAACAGACCCATCGGGTTTCAGAACGAGAACCACTGGGGAGCACCATGGGCTCACCGAGGGTTCGATTACCTTCAGGGCCAGCATTTTTTTTATTTCCTCCTCTATAATGTGTTTCCGGGCTTCTGGAATTCGATAAGGACGGAGACGTACAATCTGCCCCTCTGGGGTTTTTATGTGGTGGTGGATTAATGTAGTCCTACCAGGTGTCTCAGAAAAGAAAGGTGAATGATTCTGTAAGAGGGTGGACAGCTGTGATTTTTCACTGTCTGTAAGTGATTTATTTATGTCTGGAAATAATCCCCCTTCTTTACTCATAGTGGGATATAGTTCTAATCCTAGTGTCGTGGATGGTGTAATAAGGAACCCGTTGGCGGAGGTGCTACTGTTATCTTCCGGCTGCCCCCAATTTTTTTAGCAGATTGACATGGTATATTTGAGTTTTCCTTGGGTGGAGATTTAATTCAATGAGATAGGTGACGGGGGAAACGGCTTTTATTACTTTATAGGGACCCTGCCATTTGGCTAATAGTTTATTTTCAGAGGTTGGCCGCATTATAAGTACCTGGTCATCGGGGTGGAAGGATCGTAATTTGGTACTTTGATCATAATACGTTTTTTGGTTGGACTGTGCTTTCTCTAGATTTATTCGTACGTCTTCCCATATGGACTGCAACTGCGATTTCAATTTGTGGACATATTCCAGTAGGGGTTTCCCTTCCTCCGCTTCCTCTTCCCATGTTTCTGCAGCCATATCCAGGAGACTACGTGGTTGTCTCCCAAATACCAATTCAAAAGGACTGTGTCCTGTGGAAGATTGTTCGTGAGCCCGGATAGCATAAAGGACCAGAGGTAGTTTCTGGTCCCAATCTCTTCCGGAATCACCCACTACTTTTCGCAACAGGGTTTTGATGGTACGGTTATAACGTTCCACCAAACCGTCGGTTTGGGGGTGATATACAGAAGTTTTTATTAGCGTAATCCCTAATAGTTTACAGATCTGTTTCATAAGACCTGACATGAAAGGGGTGCCTTGATCGGTGAGAATTTCTTGGGGAAAACCCGTTCTGGAAAAGACAGTTATCATGGCCTGAGCCTCTGTTTTTGTAGTCATGCTAGATAAAGGGATAGCTTCTGGATACCTTGTGGCGTAATCGACGATTACTAGAATATAGGTGTGACCTCGGGAAGAGGGTATGAGGGGACCGACTAGATCCATACCCACACGGTTGAATGGAACATCTGTAATGGGTAGGGGTTGTAACGGGGCTTTCCTAGGGACTCCTGGTTCCGTTAGTTGACATCTAGGGCACTGCAAACAATAACGCCTCAGGTGAGCATAGACCCCTGGCCAATAGAACCTTCGTAATAGGTATTCTTCCGTCTTTTCCCGACCGTAATGACCACCCCCTGGCTGGTTATGAGCTAAGAACAGGACCTGATTTCGATAGGATTCTGGTACCACCAATTGTCTGTTCTCTCCAGTTATGGATTTGGTGACTCTATACAGAAGGTTTTTCTGTATCAGGAAGTAGGGACCCAACTCGGTTGTGGATTCTGTATTGGCTACTTTCCAGGCGTGGCTGAGCGTAGGGTCCTGTCGTTGGCTATCCCTGAAGGAAATAGTTGAGTCCCCAATCTCTGCTACCAATTTGCTAGAGTCTGGTTCAGACTTCAACTCTTGATACTTTAATTTTTCTTGTCTTTTTTCCCTTCGCGTTAGTTTTCTGCGAACAGGGGGGGCTCTCAATAATACTATTGGAGAAAGGTGCTTCTGTCTAGAGGATATTGCCCCTTGTCCCCATGAATACAACAAATAGTGACCCACTGGTTCGGTGCTTGGTCTATTGGTTTTACCAGGTCTTTCCGTATCACTGACTGACTACAGCCCGAGTCTACTAAGGCTTCGGTGGGTTGTCCGTTTGTTTTTATGACCTGTCTGAACTTATAATTTCCTCCACCTGTACATAACACTCTACGCCGGGTAACCCCGATTTCCATGGGTTCAACCCCGTCATGTTTCCTGGGACATGTTCTCGCGATATGCCCCATTCCCCACAGCTAAAACATTGTGGTTGTTGCATGTGACTACCTTCTCCCTGTTTATGTGACCCTGCTTCTTCCAGGGTATGCCGGGGCATATATTTAAGTGGGGTCATAGGTGGTCTCACAGTGGGTCTAGGGGTTATCGGTTTAACATCAGCAGATCGGTGATAGGCACAAGCCAAGTCTATGGCCATTTCTGTGTCGACCTTGGGATGTTGCCTTATCCAATTCCAGGCCCTGCTTGGGAGAGAGTCTAGGTATTGTTCTAAAATAATCGTTTTGATTACGTCTTCTCTATTTGTTCCCAGAGGTCCCAGCCATTTTAGTCCCAAATCTTTTACCCTGAAGTAGAAAGTACGGGGATCTTCACTCTGTCCCCATTTCACTTTTCTGATCTTCATTCTGTAGTATTCTGCGTCATGACCGACCCTTTCTAGGATACTACGCTTGATATCCTTATATGGTGTGATGCCTCCTGGATTAGCGGCCTGGTAGGCAGTCTGTAGGATTCCCGTTAGAAGTGGCGCAATATATTGTCCCCACCGCTCTTCAGGCCACTGTGCTGACGAGGCTACCCGCTCGAAGTTTGTAAAGAAGGAGTTGGGGTCTTCTCCTTCCTGAAATTTTTGTAAAACCGAGCTCGGACATTGGGATGGACTTTGCTGGCTGCTATGGTGTCCGTTAGTTTTTGCAGAGCAGTCTCATGTACCAGCTGGTTGTTCGCCATGATTGTGGCTTGGCTTTTTAAAGCCGTTTGAAGGGCCTCTCTATCTTCTTTCGCCTCTCTTTGATGTGCCTCCCAGACTAATTGGAGGTGTCGTTGGCCCTCCGCCAGCTGTTTAATCATGTCCTCTATCGTCGGTTTCTCCCCCATTTTGTGTACCTCTCAGTAGCCTTGTAGGTCTGAAAATCCCACTTCTGACACCACTGTGGTAGGCTACTGGTGGTACAGAGGACTCGGAGACGGAGATAAGGTAAGTGTTGTTTATTTATATGAGTTTTGGTGCAGGTCTAATGATGGAAAAGGGAAGGGAACTGACTCCGGTAACTGTAAATCTCTTTGTGTCTTCTTTTGTCCGATATTAACCGTCTCTTCTTCTCTGTTCTTTTAGGTTGGATGGATGTCAGCTCGTCTTGTCTTGTTGAGCCACGACCCTCCAGGGTCGTGGCTGGGCTCGCTGGCGTTGATTCCTGGGTTCTTTGGGAACTTCTCTTCGTGTCTCTCGATTCTTCCGTCCTGCGGGGAATCCTTGGTTCCGGCGTTCGGTGCTCCTCCTGGACCCGGCGTCTTCCACTCCGTGTTCGGCGTCTTCTCCTCCGTTCGCTCTTCCTCCGACTCCTGGCATTCCACCCCCTTTTGGGAGTCCGTCGTCTCTTTTCTCTGCCGAACCCGGAAGTCCGGGTCCGACGCGTCTAATAGCGTTCTCATGTCGTCATGGGAACGCGGCCGTCGTACGGAGGGAATGTGTGGTTGGCGCCAGCTTTGGGAGCTAGTAGACGCGGTCGAGGAGACCCGTCTACAGTCAGACTGTCTGAAAATTTTGTTTTTGACAGGCATGCTGTCTCCTGTGTCCACATCATGGGTACACAGGTGTGTCTGACCAGGGGTTAGGGAAAAGAGCTCAGCAAACTGTTATAGGACCTTCCTACAGTCAGATTGCTGTTGGCCAGAGAGGGTGTCTGAGTAGATCACTCCATCAACTGAGCCATCTTTTGGGTCTGTGGAGAGGAGATCAGGGAGAGGTTCACTCTCAGCTTCCTGGTCCTCATCTGTTACCATCAACAGATTCACATCTGCCCTGTCATATAAGAGTTTGAGGCGGTTCACATGGATCACCCTTTTGGGGGTCCTGCTAGTGCCTAGGTCTACCAGGTAGGTGACCTGACTCTTCCTCTCTAGCACTGGGTAAGGGCCACTCCATTTGTCCTGAAGTGCCCTGGGAGCCACAGGCTCCCGAACCCAGACTTTCTGCCCTGGCTGAAACTCAACCATAGCAGCCTTTTGGTCATACCACAACTTCTGGAGTTGTTGGCTGGCCTCAAGGTTTTTACTTGCCTTTTCCATGTACTCTGCCATCCTTGAACGTAGGCCTAGTACATAGTCCACTATATCTTGTTTAGGCTCATGAAGAGGTCTCTCCCAGCCTTCTTTTACAAGAGCTAGTGGTCCCCTTACAGGATGGCCAAACAGAAGTTCAAAGGGGGAAAACCCTACTCCCTTCTGAGGCACCTCTCTGTAGGCGAAAAGCAGACCTGGCAAGAGGACATCCCATCTCCTTTTGAGTTTTTCAGGGAGCCCCATGATCATGCCTTTCAATGTTTTGTTAAATCTTTCAACAAGACCATTGGTTTGTGGATGGTATGGTGTGGTGAATTTGTAAGTCACCCCACACTCATTCCACATGTGTTTCAGGTATGCTGACATAAAGTTGGTACCTCTGTCAGACACCACCTCCTTAGGAAATCCCACTCTGGTAAAAATACCAATGAGTGCTTTGGCTACTGCAGGGGCAGTAGTTGACCTAAGGGGAATCGCTTCAGGGTATCTAGTAGCATGATCCACTACTACTAGTATGTATTGGTTCCCTGAGGCTGTGGGAGGTTCAAGTGGACTCACTATGTTCACACCCACTCTTTCAAAGGGGACCCCCACCACTGGAAGTGGAATGAGGGGGGCCTTTGGGTGTCCACCTGTCTTACCACTGGCTTGACAGGGGGCACAGGAGGCACAAAACTCCTTGACCTTCTGGGACATGTTGGGCCAATAGAAGTGGTTGACTAATCTCTCCCACGTCTTGGTCTGTCCCAAATGCCCAGCAAGAGGAATGTCATGAGCGAAAGTCAGAATGAACTCCCTAAACTCCTGAGGCACTACCACTCTCCTAGTGGCACCAGGTTTGGGATCTCTTGCCTCAGTGAAAAGGAGTCCATCTTCCCAATAGACTCTATGTGTTCCTGTTATTTTTCCATTGGACTCTTCAGCAGCTTGCTGCCTAAGGCCTTCAAGAGAGGGACAGGTTTCTTGCCCCTTACACAACTGCTCCATTGAGGGTCCCCCTGGGCCTAGGAGCTCAACCTGATAAGGTTCTAACTCCATGGGCTCAGTTCCCTCAGAGGGCAGAACTTCTTCCGGGGAAGAGAGGTTCTCTTTTTCTTGTTGTGTTGAAACTGGTTCCCCAGTTTTCTTTCCTTTTCTCTTGGATGGTTGGGCCCTTTTTCCAGGCTCCAACACCACTTTTTCACCTTGAGCCTTGCACTGTGCCCTTGTCTTGACACACACCAGTTCAGGGATACCCAGCATGGCTGCATGGGTTCTGAGTTCTACCTCAGCCCATGCTGAGGACTCCAGGTCATTTCCAAGCAAACAGTCTACGGGGATATTTGAGGAGACCACCACCTGTTTCAGGCCATTGACCCCTCCCCACTCTAAAGTTACCATAGCCATGGGATGTACTTTAGTCTGATTGTCAGCGTTGGTGACTGGATAAGTTTGTCCAGCCAGGTATTGACCAGGGGAAACCAGTTTCTCTGTCACCATGGTGACACTGGCACCTGTATCCCTCAGGCCTTCTACACTTGCCCCATTAATTAAGAGCTGCTGCCTTTATTTTTGCATGTTAGGGGGCCAGGCGGCCAGTGTGGCTAAATCCACCCCACCCTCAGAGACTAATGTAGCTTCAGTGTGAACCCTGATTTGCTCTGGGCACACTGTTGATCCCACTTGGAGACTGGCCATTCCAGTGTTAGCTGGAGTAGAGTTAGAAGTGGAACCTTTCTTGGGACAGGCCTTGTCTCCAGTTTGGTGTCCTGGCTGATTACAGCTACGACACCAGGCCTTTTTGGGATCAAAGTTTTTACCCTTGTACCCAAAATTGGATTGAGAAGAGGCTCTGGACCCTCCCTCCTGAGTTGGCTTTTGGGGCCCTATAGAAGACTCTTTACTTTTCCCTTTGGATGTCTCAACACTCTTCCCCTGGGGAGTCTTTGTGACCCCTTTCTTTTGGTCACCCCCTGTGGAAGTCTTGGTCACCCTAGTCTTGACCCAATGGTCCGCCTTCTTTCCCAATTCTTGGGGAGAAATTGGTCCTAGGTCTACCAGATGCTGATGCAGTTTATCATTGAAATAATTACTTAACAGGTGTTCTTTCACAAATAAATTGTACAGCCCATCATAATCATTTACACCACTGCCTTGAATCCAACCATCCAGTGTTTTTACTGAGTAGTCAACAAAATCAACCCAGGTCTGGCTCGAGGATTTTTTAGCCCCCCTGAACCTAATTCTATACTCCTCAGTGGAAAATCCAAAGCCCTCAATCAGGGTAGCCTTCATGAGGTCATAGGATTCTGCATCTTTTCCAGAGAGTGTGAGGAGTCTATCCCTGCACTTTCCAGTGAACATTTCCCAAATGAGAGCACCCTAGTGAGATCTGTTTACTTTTCTGGTTGCACAAGCCCTCTCAAAAGCTGTGAACCATTTGGTGATGTCATCACCATCTTCATATTTAGTTACAATCCCTTTTGGGATTTTCAACATGTCAGGAGAATCTCTGACCCTATTTATGTTGATGCCACCATGGATGGGACCAAAGCCCATCTCTTGTCTTTCCCTTTCTATGGCTAGGAGCTGTCTTTCTAAAGCCAATCTTTTGACCATCCTGGCTAACAGTAGGTCATCTTCATTGAGGTTGTCCTCAATGCTTCCAGAGTTGCTGGACTCTCCTGGGAGAGAAGCAGCATCTCTGACTATCACATTTGGAGTCAGGGTTTGAGGGACCCTGTTCTCCTTAACTAGGGGTGGGGGTGGGAGATCCTCCACTTCACTAGCTTCTTCCTCTGGGAGGGCATCCTCAGAGGGGTTGTTTTTAGCAAACTCTGCCAACAGCTCCTGGAGCTGTGCTTTGGTAGGGTTTGAACCAGTTTTAATCTTTTTGGTTTTGCAGAGAGACCTTAACTCTGACATCCTAAGATGTAGGTAAGGGGTGACGTTGAGTTCCATCACATTCTCTTCTGCATTAGACATTATGGGGGTCATTCTGACCCTGGCGGTCATGGAACGCCAGGGCCAACGACCGCGGAAGCACCGCCAACAGGCTGGCGGTGCTTCCATGGGCATTCTGACCTCGGCGGTACAGCCGCGGTCAGAAACGGGAAACCGGCGGTGTCCCGCCGGTTTCCCGCTGCCCCAGGGAATCCTCCACGGTGGCGCTGCAAGCAGCGCCGCCATGGGGATTCCGACCCCCTTCCCGCCAGCCTGGTTCTAGCGGTTTTCACCGCCAGAACCTGGCTGGCGGGAACGGGTGTTGTGGGGCCCCTGGGGGCCCCTGCAGTGCCCATGCCATTGGCATGGGCACTGCAGGGGCCCCCTAACAGGGCCCCACATAGATTTTCAGTGTCTGCGTGGCAGACACTGAAAATCGCGACGGGTGCAACTGCACCCGTCGCACACCTTCCACTCCGCCAGCTCCATTCGGAGCCGGCATCCTTGTGGAAGGGGGTTTCCCGCTGGGCGGGCGGCCTTCTGGCGGTCGCCCGCCAGCCCAGCGGGAAACTCAGAATGACCGCCGCGGTCATTTGACCGTGGTGCGGTCATTCGGCGGCTCCCGCCGGCGTGCGGTTACCGCCGCCAGCGGGAATCAGAATGACCCCCTATGTTTCTAAAAGTTGGAATACTTTTTAAGAATCTAAAACTATCTCTAGAACTTAATTCAAACTTTTACAAAACTTTTAAACTCTAAAAGAAATGCTAACAGGGACTAACACAAGGCCCTAGCAGGACTTTTAAAAATTTAGAAAAATAGCTCAGATTTTAAAAATCAGTTTCTAATGCTAATTTTTGGAATTTGGTCATGTGATCAGGTATTGGCTGACTAGTCCAGCAAATGCAAAGTCTTGTACCCCACCTCTGATCCACCAATGTAGGAAGTTGGCTCTGTATGTACTATTTCAAAGTAAGAAATAGCATGCACAGAGTCCAAGGGTTCCCCTTAGAGGTAAGATAGTGGCAAAAAGAGATAATTCTAATGCTCTATTTTGTGGTAGTGTGGTCGAGCAGTAGGCTTATCAGAGGGTAGTGTTAAGCATTTGTTGTACACACACAGGCAATAAATGAGGAACACACACTCAAAGACAATTCCAGGCCAATAGGTTTTTTATATAGAAAAATATATTTTCTTAGTTTATTTTAAGAACCACAGGTTCAAGATTCACAAACAATACCTTAAATGAAAGGTACTTCACTTAGGAACTTTGAATTAGCAAAATAGCATATACAGTTTTCACACAAATGGCAATAAGCTTTTTTTTAAACTAGACAGTGCATTTTTCAACAGTTCCTGGGGGAGGTAAGTGTTTGTTAGATTTGCAGGTAAGTAAACCACCTACAGGGTTCAAAGTTGGGTCCAAGGTAGCCCACCGTTGGGGGTTCAGAGCAACCCCAAAGTTACCACACCAGCAGCTCAGGGCCGGTCAGGTGCAGAGGTCAAAGTGGTGCCCAAAACACCTAGGCTTCACTGGAGAAGGGGGTGCCCCGGTTCCAGTCTGCCAGCAGGTAAGTACCCGCATCTTCGGAGGGCAGACCAGGGGGGTTTTGTAGGGCACCGGGGGGGACACTAGTCAACACAAAAAGTACACCCTCAGCGGCACGGGGGCGGCCGGGTGCAGTGTGCAAACTGGCATCGGGTTCGCAATAGGTTTCAATGGGAGACCAAGGGGTCTCTTCAGCGATGCAGGCAGGCAAGGGGGGGGCTCCTCAGGGTAGCCACCACCTGGGCAAGGGAGAGGGCCACCTGGGGGTCGCTCCTGCACTGGAGGTCGGATCCTTCAGGGGCTGGGGGCTGCGGGTGCAGTGTCTTTCCAGGCGTCGGGTCTTTGAAGCAGGCAGTCGCAGTCAGGGGGAGCCTCGGGATTCCCTCTGCAGGCATTGCTGTGGGTTCCAGGGGGTCAACTCTGGCTACTCACGGTCTCGTAGTCACCGGGGAGTCCTCCCTGTGGTGTTTGTTCTCCACAAGTCGAGCCGGGGGCGTCGGGTGCAGAGTGCAAAGTCTCACGCTTCCGACGGGAAACGTGTGTTGTTTCAAAGTTGCTTCTTTGTTGCAAAGTTGCAGTCTTTGTGGAACAGAGCCGCTGTCCTCAGGAGTTCTTGGTCCTTCTAGATACAGGGTAGTCCTCTGAGGCTTCAGAGGTCGCTGGACCCTGTGGAACACGTCGCTGGAGCAGTGTCTTTAGAAGTGGGGGGACAGGCCGGTAGAGCTGGGGCCAAAACAGTTGGTGTCTCCGTCTTCTCTGCAGGTTTTCAGCTCATCAGTCCTTCTTCGTCTTAGGTTGCAGGAATCTATCTTGCTGTGTTCTGGGAGCCCCTAAATACTCGATTTAGGGGTGTGTTTAGGTCTGGGGGGTTAGTAGCCAATGGCTACTAGCCCGGAGGGTGGCTACATCCTCTTTGTGCCTCCTCCCTGAGGGGAGGGGGGCACATCCCTAATCCTATTGGGGAATCCTCCATCTGCAAGATGGAGGATTTCTAAAAGTCAGAGTCACCTCAGCTCAGGACCCCTTAGGGGCTGTCCTGACTGGCCAGTGACTCCTCCTTGTTTTTCTCATTATCTCCTCCGGCCTTGCCGCCAAAAGTGGGGCCGTGGCCGGAGGGGGCAGGCAACTCCACTAGCTGGAGTGCCCTGGGGTGCTGTAACAAAGGGGGTGAGCCTTTGAGGCTCACCGCCAGGTGTTACAGTTCCTGCAGGGGGAGGTGAGAAGCACCTCCACCCAGTACAGGCTTTGTTACTAGCCACAGAGTGACAAAGGCACTCTCCCCATGTGGCCAGCAACATGTCTGGTGTGTGGCAGGCTGCTAAAACTATTCAGCCCACACTGGTAGTCGGTTAAGGTTTCAGGGGGCATCTCTAAGATGCTCTCTGGGGTGTATGTTACAATAAAATGTACACTGGCATCAGTGTGCATTTATTGTGCTGAGAAGTTTGATACCAAACTTCACAGTTTTCAGTGTAGCTATTATGGTGCTGTGGAGTTCGTGCATGACAGACTCCCAGACCATATACTCTTATGGCTACCCTGCACTTACAATGTCTAAGGTTTTGCTTAGACACTGTAGGGGCATAGTGCTCATGCACTTATGCCCTCACCTATGGTATAGTGCACCATGCCTTAGGGCTGTAAGGCCTGCTAGAGGGGTGACTTATCTATACCTATAGGCAGTATGAGGTTGGCATGGCACCCTGAGGGGAGTGCCATGTCGACTTAGTCATTTTATCCCCACTAGCACACACAAGCTGGCAAGCAGTGTGTCTGTGCTGAGTGAGGGGTCCCCAGGGTGGCATAAGACATGCTGCAGCCCTTAGAGACCTTCCCTGGCATCAGGGCCCTTGGTACCAGAGGTACCAGTTACAAGGGACTTACCTGGATGCCAGGGTGTGCCAATTGTGGAAACAAAAGTACATGTTAGGGAAAGAACACTGGTGCTGGGGCCTGGTTAGCAGGCCTCAGCACACTTTCAAATCATAACTTGGCATCAGCAAAGGCAAAAAGTCAGGGAGTAACCATGCCAAGGAGGCATTTCCTTACACATAGCTAGGTGAAAATGAAATTCCCACGGCAGTTCCGCATATTTGTTGGTAGACTTCACGATTGAACAAAAATACATTATTATTCAGACATATCTCAATTTGTTCGAGCAACATATCAGAATGTCTCAACTCCTTTAATTGCCTTTGTCTCAAAAAATATTTAACAGCTTTTAATCCAATATCATGCCTAATGGACGTATACAGGGAGACCACATCAATGGTGACCAACATATAGTCCTGTTGCCACTCGATCTCAGAAATGGCTCTCAAAAAGACACCTGATTATTTGAAATACAATGACAATGTTTGGACTATGGGAGAGATGTAGTAATCCACACATAATGATAGATTCTGAAATACTGACCCACATCTTCACACAATCGATCAACCAGGAGGTTTTTGTCATGTTTTATGAATTTTGGAAAGAAAGTAAATCATTGGCATGACTTGATGTTTGATTGTCAAAAATTGAACCTTGTCTTCATTCAATAGTTGCAATTCATGCCATTCTCGTATTTTGTTGTTCAAATTGTCGGAAATTATTTTGATGGGATTGTATGACAATCTTTTGTAATTATTTACATTTTTGAGTTGCCTTTTGTGCTTCATTTAAATAATCAGATTTATTTTGAATCACAATATTACCCCCTTTGTCGGCTGGTTTCATTATAAGTGAATCATTGGCCATCAGATTGTCTAAGGCCATGCATTATTGTTTAGTCAAATTCTCAGTGGAATTTCCATTATGTCTATTAGGCATTGCATCCAAATCTCTTATGACTGATTCATAAAATCTATCCACCTTGTTCCCCGGTGATAATATTGGGAAGAACTTTGATTTTGGTTTAAACGCACTATAATCACAGTGATTTGTACTGAGATCTAAATGTTCCATTATTTGTGATTCTGACATCTCATCATCGTTCAGATTATGCATTAGGTGAAACATTGTTTTGATATCACCCATCTGATCAATGTTTAAGTGGCAGTCTTAATCAAAACTCCTACTTGTTCTACTGAGGTGTTTATCTGTAGTGTTGGCACAAACCTTGGCAAGTAAGTTTGACTTTTCTGACAAATTCATAAATATCAATCTTAGTTTTGTCATATAATGGTGTTGTTGAGAACAGAACGACAAACCGCTGTCCAATACTTTCAATTCCATGTTGGTTAAAGGCTGGTCTGATAAATTCACCACCAAATTATTATCCAAGATTGGCAATTTCACTTCCTCTGTCTGTTGCAGAGCGATGCCCTCTTTTTCCTCTGTCATCTTCTGCATCTTTTTCTGTTCTATCTTGGTTTTTCTCTGTTGGCTGGCTTCTGCCCATTTTGTGTCCTCCACCTCTGAGTTCGGAAGTTTGCTGTTCCAAGCATATAAATTGCATTTCCTCCAATATGGTGGTACTTGTTTTCTCTTCTCTATGATATTCTCCTTCACTCATGTCTGTGCCAGATTCAATTATACTTTCCATCATCATGGGGAGACTACTCTTAGGTTCTGTAGCATATTGTTTTTTTACTGCATCAAAACGCTTGGAAAAGGTGTGTATTGTGCCCTTTTTATAATCCTGTTCATCTCTGATGAACTTCCTTTGTTTTCTAATTTAGATTCCATTTTCTTCCTTAGTTTATCACATTCATCTTTCTGAACATGCGCCTAAATTTTATCTTAAATCAGTTGAATATTATTGATAAGTTCTTCTACACTTTGTTTCACATATTTAGTCAGAATCAACATCATGTTCTTTGAGCACATCATGTTGTTTTCGCTCCATTCCATGAGCATTTTTGGTGAAACATCAGTGTGATTAGGCATTGTCAGAATTCGTAAACCACAAGGTACTCGCCCAACTTCAACATATTTTTCCAAAGTAATGATTTCTCAACTTTTCGTAATTTCTTTGCGATAATGTTTTTCCACCTGGAAGAATAACTGTTGTAAGTTGGAGGTATTGATAGATGGCCGTGTGGTGTATGGATTATTATTGTTTACATTCTCTGATGAAAACAATGTTTGTGATTTCAGAGCTGTCTTCACTGCTCTAGCCTCCATTTTGTTGTTAAAAAAGAAAAACTCACAAATTGCTGGCACTGTAATTGAATATACGCTGTGGGAGAAACGGCCTGTTACTAAGCAAATAGTGGAATTGTTACATGTATTCTAGAAATCTCCTTATCAGTTGTGTCTGTCTATAAAAACTGAAATTGCCACTGTAGTTTACTTCAAAAGATGTTCTTTAGGTAAGCTGATTATTATTGAATATGTTTGTACTTTCTAATGCTACTCCTGCGGATATTATTTGTGTTTCTCCTCCCAGAAAACACATATATCTTTGATGATTAAAAAATTACAAACATTAGTCTAGCAATGTGTCAAATTGGAGATGCTAATTTCAAATCTCCAGAGACCTCGTATTAACTCTCTGTAAAACTAGTAAAAGAGAAAATGATTTATGTACATTGCTTTACAGGGCAATTCTGTTTCCTCGCATTCTTAGTTGAAATAAACAGTTAAGTCAGAGCGTGATTTGTCTCAAGTTAATGAGACATTTGTTTGCAGTAGTTTCATCAAGTTCAAGCTGTTAATGAGAAACACGCATGCTGGATGTCAAACCAAATTCAAAAACACTCTTATTCAATACATGGACTTGCAAAAAACGTTCCCCTCTGGTGTTGTGGTGTCCTTATCTGTTCACTATGAAGGCGAAGCCATAAATCTGCTTCGGACAGCTGCAAGTAGCTGGCGCTTAATGTGGTCCTCAGATCTAAACTGAAATGTAATGTTTTTGCTACCAATAGCAATTATTTTATCGCTCCTTTTCACAAAATGCCTCGATATTAAACATAAAACAATGTAACCAGTTTGTTATTCTGTCACTGAAAATACAGCTTACCCAGCGTCACTAAAACAGGCTTGGTGGAGTGGGCCCGTAATTCCGTAATTATCTCACATCATAAATTCATTCGATGGAGAAATATACAGCCAAAAGAATTCCCTTGTAAAGACTGACGTCAGTTTGAACTCTTCCGATTCTGTCGTTGACAACATGACAATTCCACTAATCCATAGAACGAAAAAACCGTGGCTTTAACCGATTTGAAATGGTCGGGTGCAACCGTGAATTTTCAACATCCAAACAAAAAGGCCACAATTCTGACACAGTGCACTCAGACTGCCGGTACCAGTGGTCGGAGGTAGACCATTCCTCCTTGTTATGTAAATCCCAAAAAAAAGGGAAACCACCTCACTCCTTTCACCGAAGAGCCAACATTTTATTCCAAACCAGCAACAAACAACCAACGCGTTTCAACTCCTAAACAGTCTTGTTTGTGGTTGACAAGTCACTCTTTTATTACCATTACATACTAATTTACCAGATAGCCCATAGTAAGGCATTCTGGGACATGTGATTCCAAAAGAGGAGAAGAGAGAAAGTATAGTTATGTTTCCTAAAATACACATTAAAAACAAATAACAAACAACTAAATCAGGCAAAATGGAATTAAAGAGAACTCAACTATGATGACACATCAGAGT
Organism: Pleurodeles waltl; assembly: GCF_031143425.1. Taxonomy (NCBI): domain Eukaryota; kingdom Metazoa; phylum Chordata; class Amphibia; order Caudata; family Salamandridae; genus Pleurodeles; species Pleurodeles waltl. The sequence continues at coordinate 578,723,628 of NC_090439.1, read as the reverse complement.
AATTTGTAAATCTGTGCCTCATATACCACACAGAGACCATTAGATCACAAAGCCAAGCATAAGAGGCAGGGATCCCAAATTTAACATCATTGGTAGTGTGTTCCAAACTATAGAGAAAGGGCACCAAGATTTAACTCGATCATATTTAACTGCTCAAATCCTATGTGACAGCATAAATATATCAATGTATATTGTTGTTCTATATATCTCTGTTATTATGTGTGCCTGTAATTACAGATACCCCATTGATTTATAGTGGCCTAATTTACGTTAACCATCGACCTATTGTCATATGTCAATACAAACATTCACGATAAACATTTTATAAAAATACTAATATAATTCTTTTATGTCAGTCACTAGACAGTTATCAGATGTTCGTCTTATCTTATAGTTTACATGGTGTTATGCTTCACCCGATATGCATTATGCACTGCTATCATCCCAAGTCATTTGAGATGCCAAATATAGAGGTTCTCATATATGCACATAAAGTTCCTCATCGGTGTTCAATTCGTGCAAACGTACATAGATGCCTTTTTTTGGAAACAAATAAGATACTTCTTTGCAGTGTACGTTTTCCCTGCTTTTCTCTCACAGAACATATTTAGCTATATTTTGGCTCTTTTCTCATTCCTCTCCTGGGTAATGTACAAACCCTGGATACCTTTAGAATTCCTAAGATGTTGGGGAAAAAAGGTTACAAATTTGGCATGGAAAACGTGAAGGAAGTGCAAACTACCTAAAAATAGCCAAAAATTACTCAGCACTGGGGTGAAATGTCTTCTTATACGTGGGTTAAGAACTGATTAATAATATTTCATCATATGTGGTCAATGCACTAGCATTAGCAATAGATTTGGAGAAAGCGATTGATACTTACAACTGGGAAGTTTTCATTACTAGCCTAAACTTGCATTACTAGTCTAAAGTCAGTGGGCTTATGTTCTGGATTCCCAAAATGGACTTCACTGCTTTAAACTAACCCTGTGGATAGGGTCCAAATAGGCCGGTTATGGATGAGATGTTAGAGCAAAACAGAGTTCTCACCAAAGGCAGGAGTTTTGGTTTTCCTGTTTTTTTGATTGTAATTTTCTCTTGTAACAGGGTGATTGTCAATACTCAGAGTCTGTTTTTCCCCATTTTGTTTTCTCCTTTTTCTTTTACTCCTATGCAAGGTATTGACTTCTCTTTTCTTCTTCTCTATGAGAAATCCGTCTCTAACCAGAGTGCCTCGAAAGAGAGGGGCAGGCAAATAATAGTTTCTGCACCTTCTCCTACTTTCTATGTCTTTTATTGTCTCTTTCCTTCTTTTCCTGTGTCCGTCACTTTTTATCTGCTTGTTATTCTTAGTGTCTCAGTCAGGGATTAGTTGAGGAAAAAGGGAAGAAAAAAAGGAAGAATAAACCCAATAACCTTAAATACTAACACTATATTAAATCCTCTCTGCACGTTTTTACTTCAGCCTATTTCTAGGGTTTTCTTGCAAACTCTCCTAATGCCAGAGGGAGGGTTAGTCTTTCCTGCACTTTCAATTCAAAAGAGAAAATTGACAAACAATTATCTAGTTTCCAACTTATTACACTAGAGGTTGTCTTTTTCCCTCTTGCCAGGAATTTGTGGTTGTTTCAGATACGGACAATTGTCACCTTTCACGAAGACCACATTACTTGTAAGTCATAGGTAACAAAATTGACAACATGTGTACAAGCTACCCCTTCGACCTTTAACCTGTTAATGAAAAAGGTTATGTTAGCCAAAAACAATACATTCCATCACTTTACATTTACTACACCTGCCTTCATCTTTATCCTCCCCACCACAATCACCATCCAGTTCCTGGAGTGAAGAGAAAAAGAGACAAACAGGTTAATAGTCCCTCAATGACTCCCATAAAAAACTGGGTGGGGGGCCCCTCTCATCAGTAGACTTGTTGTAACAAGTTCCACCCACCCTCTCTGTTCAATCCTAAAGGACTGATTAAGATCTTGGCGGAGGGGTTTCTCTCTTGCAATAGTGATGAATATCTCATTCACTAAATTCTAAATACCATTGTTTTCTATGGTATTTTGATTTTGGTGGATGGGATATTTGTCACCGTTGTGAGAGATTAACCCCCCTGCCAAGAACTAAATCAGGCCCTAAGTCTTTCCATCACGTTTCAACTCACAAAAACAGTGATCCACCTCAACTAGTCACATCTCTAGCCACACGTTCCAGGAGCCTCCACTGTGTGTTTGGGAGGTGGTGTAACTGTTGGTAAAGCCTCCCATGTGATTCGCTCTGCTCCAAGGTTTGTCCGGCTTCTGTTGTGTGCATCCCCAACTCTCCAGCCCCTCATAGGTGTCTCTTCCTCTGCTGTTTAAAGGCCCTCTTCTCTGCCAACTGCAACCACCTCTCCTTCTTCCTCTTCCATTTGTCTGCTTCCAAGGTCCAACTCCTTGCGAATAACTGAAGACTTTTTTGTTTCTCTCCTTCTTTTCTCTCCTTTTCCAACTTGTCCTCTTTCGCTTGTAACTTTTCCTATGACTTTTTCAGGTCACGGGTATACTAGCGTGGGAGATGGGTCAGCAGGTAAGTCCCCCATCTCCTCACAAGACCATGTCATGGTGTGCTCATACCATGTTGAAAGAAAGATACACTACTTATCCGCCATGAGATTTGCATAGTGAATATTCTAGGAGAAGGCAGGAACACAGGAATTCCGGTCAGTGCATAAACTCACTTTATCTTGCTAATTGTGGATGATATGTTTATGTTTATTGATATCACTACCAGAGAGGAATTAACTGCAATTTGAGCAAGTATCGAGATTAGAAGGTAAATGGCCAAGTCTTGTATTTTCCCTGTACACCCTTGGATAGCTTCCACTGTCCTGAAGTGTTGTCACATGGGAACCAATCACATTACAATATTTGAAAGTGAAAATTTCCTATACAGACTTTAAGATTCTAGAACAAAAGGTGTACATTGCACACTCAGACCATATGTCATTACCATTGTTAGGGGGGATAAATACTGAACCTAATATTTAACAATTTGGGTAAAGAGGGGTATCAAGATGGTAGGAGACCTCTATTAATCAGGCAGCATTAGGCTGTTCTGGGGCCTTGTCAGATATCACTACTTTGTAGCAAGGCAAGTGCCTGGCAGTGGTGCGATTTGCTATGGCTTTCCAGAGCTGCTTAGCGCTCTTTCTCTTGCTCTTCATTAACCATTCCCCCATTGCTGGCAATGGTGTTTATTCATATATTGGCAACATGTACAACAGTGAAGGGTGTCTTTGATTTTCGTCAGATTCACAACACAGTAGATTGTGAGAGAGGCTCACTTTAGACTTGAACAATTTAATATTGTTCACAAACCTGACTACCAGAAAATGTGTTTTGTTCTCCCATTGTGTATTCTTAGTTCCATTTGCCCTAGTTAGGAAGGCTTTACTGCGCAACGCTTTCTCCACTTTTCCCCTCTGCTGGTACTTGCTGTCAGACATTTTGCTTTTGCCTAGTTGTCTGCAATCTCTTATGCAATCATCAACAAAACATCATTGATGTAAGTAGTGGTAAGAGTACCATCAATTATGGAATTGTGTTGCTACTGTTATCATTTACGAAATAAATTATATAAAACAACATATAGCATACACATAACATATTATACCATAAAGCATACCATAAAAGAGAACATAAAACATAACATATTATATAAACCATAACACATAACACATAACACATAAAACATGACATAAAACATAACACAAAACATAACATAAAACCTAACAGAACACATAACATAAAATAAAACAAAACATAATATAACATAAAACATAACAAAACATAACAAATACCATAAAACATAACAAAACATAACATAAAACTTAACAAAAAGCATAACATAATGTCAGGTGTTAGCCACGGCGCCTACATTGCCGATCGGGATACATAGTCCTTTTGGACTACATATCCCATGACGCCTAGAGGGGAAGAGGTCGCTTAAAAAGCAAGCACATACAGGAAGTAATGTGCGTTATTCGTTTCCTAGAAACCAGTCGGATGGACAGCGAGGGCTCTTGCTGTCGGCGTTTCCGAGGTTGAGTTGTATGCTTAGGAGGTTTAATTCCTCCTCCGGTTTTCCGTGGAGCCGGGGACCTTCCCAATTATCAGGGGGAGTGTCGAGTTTATTTTCCCAGGGGAACCTGCCACGAAGGAGAGGTGGTAAGCGGTGAGACGATTTGGTGCCGGAATCCCTCGCCTTTCTTTTTTCAGTTCGACAAGGACACTGGTAACTTCTGAAGCACGGCGGTCTTTTGTTTGAGTTACCAATAAAGCACGATTATCCTTGGGGCCAGAGAACATTATGGCCCTCATTCTGACCTTGGCGGGCGGCGGAGGCCGCCCGCCAAAGTCCCGCCGTCAGATTACCGTTCCGCGGTCGAAAGACCGCGGCGGTAATTCTGACTTTCCCGCTGGGCTGGCGGGCGGTCGCCTTCAGACCGCCCGCCAGCCCAGCGGGAAAGAGGCTTCCACGATGAAGCCGGCTCGGAATCGAGCCGGCGGAGTGGAAGCTGTGCGACGGGTGCAGTTGCACCCGTCGCGTATTTCACTGTCTGCGCAGCAGACAGTGAAATACTTGTAGGGGCCCTCTTACGGGGGCCCCTGCAATGCCCATGCCAGTGGCATGGGCACTGCAGGGGCCCCCAGGGGCCCGCGACCCCCCCCTACCGCCATCCGGATCCCGGCGGTCCGACCGCCGGGATCTGGATGGCGGTAGGGGGGGTCGGAATCCCCGCGGCGGTGAAGCAAGCTGCGCCGCCGCGGAGGATTCAATGGGGCGGCGGTACACTGGCGGGACCCCGCCAGTGGTGCCGGTCCGACCGCGGCTTTACCGCCGCGGTCGGAATCCCCATTGGAGCACCGCCGGCCTGTCGGCGGTGCTCCCGCGGTCCTCCGCCCTGGCGGTCAAAGACCGCCAGGGTCAGAATGACCACCTATATGTTTGGCTACGACAAGGGGTTAATGTTTATTTTTGCGGGAATTGAACTGCCGGGACGATTTTTCTTTTCAATACGTAATGAAATAACACCGGGTTATTCCTACAAATTGCGTGACTATGACATGGGGCTTAGTGGATTAACTGAGTCATAGAAAGGACTACGAGATATGTTCTTATCATCGTTAATTTTATTCCCTTTCTCTTCGTTTTTGTCTCCTCATTATTTCGTGACTATCTTGTATAAATGTGGGTGTTGAGCAACCCATTAGCGATCATCGGTATTTAATTGTTGGCTTGGGGCGTCCATCTATGATTCAGATGGAGCACAGATAGGTGTTGGACTAGTTCTGCCCTCATGAGTTAGGGGCAGGTACGGTCGTTGGTACTTTAGCGAGACATTGCGAGAGTAGACAGGCAATGTGATATTAACACTGTGTATTCCTCTCTTTACAGATATCCCGTCCCTGCTGTTCCTTCCCCTTCCTTCCCTCACCCGATTACTCCAATGCACCGTGGTTTATATAGGTGACTTGGTGGAGTCAGGAGGCGGACCCTTATTTGCATCGCGCCGAGTCTGAGGAGCATCTACAACGTGACAGAATAACGCACCCACGAATAACGCTCCTCCCGCTCGGTGTGATACAAAGATGGCGTCTATGGATGATGTATTACAGGCGTTAGTAGTAGTGCAACAAGAGTTGGCTAATTCTAGGGTGGAGGCAGCAGCGTTAAAGGAAAAGGTAGAAAGGCTTACTAGGAATCCCTTCGATGCTTCAGCATCCACACCACAGGTAACCGTGAATGTCTCCCCTCCTATCCCTTTGGCCAGCCCGGAACGGTATTCAGGGGACCCCAGGAAAGTTCAGGCCTTTCTAACTCAGTTGTCTCTACAATTCTCTTGTAGACCCGCGTCTTTTCCCTCTAATCTTTCCAGGGTAATGTTCGCTATTTCTTATCTCTCGGGAGACGCAGCCAATTGGGCCGTACCATTAGTCAGGAACGATGACCCCTTGTTATCGGACTGGAATGCCTTTCGGACGGCTTTCGAGAGGGTGTTTGATCATAGAACAACCACTTTTAGTGCTGACAGGGAATTACTGGAGTTGAGACAGGGGAGGTCTGATCTGGTCTCTTATCTCACGACCTTTAATAGATTGGTGGCAGAATCAGGGTGGCCAGAGGAGAAGAGAATGTCTCTCTATTATCAAGGTTTACGAGACGACATGAAGGATATACTCGCTCAAATAGACCCGCAGCCTTCCACTTGTACAGATCTTGTGAATCTTACCCTGAGACTGAATCACAGATTAGCAGAAAGAAGGGGAGAGCGTAGAGCGGGGGATAGGCGACCAGGCATTCCAGAAAGGGAAGTGCGATCTGTTTCTACTCCCAATGATATAGGTGGGGAGCCTATGGACGTGGGAGCCGTTAGGGCACCCTTGTCGAAGTCCGAGAAGGAGAGTAGGAGGGTACAGGGGTTGTGCATGTATTGCGGCAGGAAGGGTCATTATGTAAGAGAGTGTCCCCAGAAACCACGTAAGAGATTCTCCTACTCCCCCACTCAAAAGGCAGCGGTTACGGCAGGAGAAAGAGGAATTGCCCGTTATAGAACCCCAACCGGTGTTACGGTTAACTTCCTTAGCCCTTTTTCCACAGGAGCAAAAGGCGTCCCACCTTTTGTTAGCAGTGGAGCTGGTGTCCAAAGAACGAAAGTTTCCAGTATGGGCGATGATAGACTCCGGAGCCACGGGAAATTTCATAGATGCAGGGGTGGTTAGGAGATTGGGACTTCCTAGCATTCCGAGAAAGGACCCCAAAATAGTGTTGGCGGTTGATGGTACACTGCTGAAATCTGGGCCCCTTACAGAACATACTGAGGACGTTGGGTTGATCTTCAATGGGGTATCTCCGGAACATAAAGAAAGAATTAGACTGGATATAATAGAGGCTCCTCAGTATGAAATTATTTTAGGAATGCCCTGGTTAAGAAAACACAATCCTGTTATAGATTGGCAAACCAAGACGGTTAGTTTTCAGTCCTCGAGGTGTGAGAATAACTGCTTCTTGTATGACGAATCCCCCATGTTAGCATTGGCTCAAGGGTTACAGTTGGCCACAGTGATGGAGAAAACAGTGATATTGCCCTCTGTTTATGCCGAGTTCAAGGATGTGTTCGACGAAGGTCAGGCTGAGACATTGCCACCCCATCGTGTATATGATTGCAAGATAGATCTGATTCCTGGAGCTCTCCTTCCTTCCTGTAGGGTATATGCTCTATCAGACCCAGAAACCAAGCATTTGAGAAAATACTTGGATCACTTCCTGGAGATCGGGTTCATTAGACCATCTTGTTCTCCGGCAGCCTCTCCACTCTTTTTCATAGCTAAAGCTAATAAAGAGTTGAGAACCTGCATCGATTATCGAATGCTGAACAAGAATACAGTGAGGAATAGATACCCTCTTCCTCTCATTCCTGTGTTATTGGAACAGGTGAAAGAGGCGGTAATCTATACAAGGTTGGACCTGAAGGGAGCTTACCATCTGGTCAGAATCCGCGAAGGGGACGAGTGGAAAACGGCGTTCAAAACCCGTTATGGTCTGTTTGAGTACTTGGTAATGCCGTTCGGGTTGTGTAACGCCCCGGCGGCATTCCAGTATTTTCTGAACGATGTTCTCAAGGAATACGTAGACCGTTTCGTGATCGTTTATATAGATGACATTCTGGTGTATTCCACATCCCTGGAGCGCCACTCTGACCATGTTTCCTTAGTACTCCTAGCATTGCGACAGCATAGTCTTTTTTGCAAACTGAGCAAATGCGAGTTCCATGTCCGGAAGGTTGAGTTCTTGGGGGTGGATTTAAGCCCTGAAGGGTTTTGCATGTCGACAAGAAAAATACAGGCTGTTCAGGAGTGGCCAGTACCCACTAGTGTGAGAGACGTGCAATGCTTCCTTGGGTTTTCCAATTACTATAGAAGATTCATCTTTCATTTTTCTCACATTGTGTCACCTATAACAAGGTTACTAAGAAAGGGGGTGTCTTTTGTTTGGTTTGAGGAAGCAGAGGAGGCCTTTTGCTTTTTGAAACAGGCCTTCTGCTCCGCACCTATACTTCAACATCCACAGCCGGATGCCCTTTTATCGTCGAAGCGGATGCCTCGGATATAGCGATAGGGGCCGTGTTATCACAAAGAAACAAAACCACCGGACAGCTTCATCCTGTTGCGTTTTTATCTAGGAAACTATCGGCTGCGGAACTTAACTATACGGTGGCAGAAAAGGAATTGTTAGCCATAAAAAAGGCATTCCAGGAATGGCGACACTACCTATGGGGAGCTCAACACCCGGTCACGGTATATACTGATCACCGAAATCTGCAGTATATGAAGGAGGCAAGACAACTTACCCAGCGGCAAATGAGGTGGATGCTGTTTTTTTCAGAATACGAGTTTGTGGTGACCTTCCGTCCTGGGGTTGACAATCGCAAGGCAGATTCACTGTCTCGACAAGAGGACGTGAGAACCATCGCTTCAAGACCTGAGGAAGCAATCATCAAACCTGAAAGAGTGCTTTGTGCCCTTCATATCTCCCATTTCTTAGAAAAGGTTTCTAAGCATAAGTCTGCTGCTCAGTGGAAGAAATGGGCAGAGTTAAGTCAGGACCGTACCCTTAAGCATGGAATACCGTTGCAAGGTAATCGTTTGTATTTGCCAACACGTGAACTCCGAGTGCAAGCCTTTAATTGGTGTCATGATGCGGTAACGGCTGGTCATCCTGGTTACACCAAAACGGCGCAAATAGTTCGACGACATTTCAGGTGGGAAGGTTGGGCTAAAGACGTTGCGGCCTGGGTGGCTCGGTGTGAGATATGTGCACGGGCCAAGGGAGAAAACGCGAAGAGCCAGGGCAGACTGATACCTTTGCCCACTCCGGATAAACCATGGCAAACCATTAGCGTGGATTTTGTGGTAGGATTACCAATGGATCAGGGGTACAACGCTATCATGGTGGTAATCGATAGCCTTACCAAGATGGGTCATTTTCTTCCTCGTAGAAATCTGCCTACAGCCAGTCAAACCGCCCATCTAATTTTGTCTCAAGTGGTGCGGTTACATGGTCTACCGAGAACCATTATTTCGGACAGAGGCCCCCAGTTTGTTGCTAGGTTTTGGCGTATGTGGTGCAAGGTACTGCGCATTGAATCCGCACTGTCCACCAGTTTCCACCCACAAACCGATGGCCAGACGGAGCGCCTCAATCAAACCCTGAAAAAATATCTGAGGTGCTATGCAAAGGACGCTCACGAATCCTGGGTTTCGTTGCTATGGCTGGCAGAACTATCATACAACAATGCTTGGCATAGCTCGATACGAGAATCTCCTTTTCATGCTAACACGGGGTTCCACGCGGAAATGTTGCCCATAAACATACCTAGGGAAGTCACGGATCAACCTACGGTTCATGCCATGATTAAGAATCTCCAATCCGTGCAAAAGAAGATACGACTCAATCTGGAGAAGGCCAAAGAACAGTATAAAAAGTGGGGTGATGAACATCGGCGTGAGGGGCCGGCATATCAGCCAGGTGATAGAGTGTGGCTTTCCACCAAGTATATACGCTTCAAGATGCGTAGCGTCTTTCATCCTCGTTACATTGGTCCCTATGAGGTGTTACGCCAGATAAACCCTGTGGCTTACCGTCTCAACTTACCTGCTTCCTTAAGGATCCATCCGATATTTCATTGCAGCCTTTTGAAACCGGCTCTTTCAGCGACCCGGCAGGCGGTGCCTCCGGTGGTCAGAGATGGGCAGCTGGAGTACGAGGTGCGCAGAGTGTTGGATTCCAAACGACGGGGGGTAAGCTGTGGTACTTGGTTTCATGGAAGGGGTACAATGCTGAGGACGATTCATGGGAGCCGGAAAGCAATGTCCATGCCCCTAGGGCAGTACGGCTGTTTCATGCCCGTCATCCCTCTAAACCTGGTCCTAAGAGGCGCTTTGGAGGCGGGCGTACTGTCAGGTGTTAGCCACGGCGCCTACATTGCCGATCGGGATACATAGTCCTTTTGGACTACATATCCCATGACGCCTAGAGGGGAAGAGGTCGCTTAAAAAGCAAGCACATACAGGAAGTAATGTGCGTTATTCGTTTCCTAGAAACCAGTCGGATGGACAGCGAGGGCTCTTGCTGTCGGCGTTTCCGAGGTTGAGTTGTTTGCTTAGGAGGTTTAATTCCTCCTCCGGTTTTCCGTGGAGCCGGGGACCTTCCCAATTATCAGGGGGAGTGTCGAGTTTATTTTCCCAGGGGAACCTGCCACGAAGGAGAGGTGGTAAGCGGTGAGACGATTTGGTGCCGGAATCCCTCGCCTTTCTTTTTTCAGTTCGACAAGGACACTGGTAACTTCTGAAGCACGGCGGTCTTTTGTTTGAGTTACCAATAAAGCACGATTATCCTTGGGGCCAGAGAACATTATATGTTTGGCTACGACAAGGGGTTAATGTTTATTTTTGCGGGAATTGAACTGCCGGGACGATTTTTCTTTTCAATACGTAATGAAATAACACCGGGTTATTCCTACAAATTGCGTGACTATGACATGGGGCTTAGTGGATTAACTGAGTCATAGAAAGGACTACGAGATATGTTCTTATCATCGTTAATTTTATTCCCTTTCTCTTCGTTTTTGTCTCCTCATTATTTCGTGACTATCTTGTATAAATGTGGGTGTTGAGCAACCCATTAGCGATCATCGGTATTTAATTGTTGGCTTGGGGCGTCCATCTATGATTCAGATGGAGCACAGATAGGTGTTGGACTAGTTCTGCCCTCATGAGTTAGGGGCAGGTACGGTCGTTGGTACTTTAGCGAGACATTGCGAGAGTAGACAGGCAATGTGATATTAACACTGTGTATTCCTCTCTTTACAGATATCCCGTCCCTGCTGTTCCTTCCCCTTCCTTCCCTCACCCGATTACTCCAATGCACCGTGGTTTATATAGGTGACTTGGTGGAGTCAGGAGGCGGACCCTTATTTGCATCGCGCCGAGTCTGAGGAGCATCTACAACGTGACACATAACATAAAACATGAAATGTAATATAACATAAAACATAACATTACATAAAACAAACATAACATAAAACATAACACAAAATATAACAACATTAATGACGTAAAACATAACATAAAACATAACATAATATTAAACATAACACAACATAAAATATAACATAACATGAAACATACTATAACATAAAAGATATCAAAACATAACATAAACCATAATATAAACATAAAATATAACATTACACATAACACATAACAATACATAAAACATTACATAAAACATAATATAGACCAAACCAAACAAAACATAACATAAATTGCAACATAAGATAAAACATAAGATAAAAAATAACAGAACGTAAAATATAAATCATAAGATAAACCAAAACATAAAATTTATCACATAAAAAATAACATAAACATAATAGAACAAAAAAGATAAAATAACATAAAAGATAACATAAGATAATAGACAACATAAAACATAACATAAAACATACCATACAATATAACATAAAACATACAATAAAACATAACATAAAACACAACATAACATAAAATAGAACATAACATAAAATATTACATAAGACATAGCATAAAACAGAATATAATATTAAACACACCACAACATAAAACATAACAGAAAACAGAAAACCTACCAGAAAACAGAAAACCTAACATAAAACATAAAATAAACATAAAAACACAACTTCAAACACAACATAACATAACACATAATACAAAACATAAACATACCATAAAACATAGCATAACACAGAACATTTTACATAATATAATATAAAGCATAACATAAAAAATAAACATAAAACATAACGTAGCATAAAAAAACCATAAAACATAACACAACATTATACATATCATAAAACATAACATAAACCTTAACATAAAGCATAACATAAACCATAACATAAAAAGTAACACAAATCATGACATAAAACATAACATACCATAAAATTATATATCATAAATATCATAAAACATAACATAGCATAAAACATACATAACTTAAAACATACCACATATCATAACATAACATAACGTAAACCATAAAATAAAGCATAAGATAACATAAAACTTAACATAACATACAAGATAAAACATATCATAAAACATAGCACAGCATAACATAACATAAAACATAACATCAAACATAACTTAATACGTCACAAAAAAAATAACATTACACGTAATATAAGACATAACTTAAAATATAACATAACACAAAATATAACATAAAAAATACTATAAAAAATAACATAGCAGAAAATATAAAATAAAACAACATATACCATAAGAACATAAAACACAACATAAAACATAATATAAAACATTACATAAAACAAAACATAACATAACACAAAACATACCATAAAATGTAACAGAAAACATTTGTAAAACAAAACAAAACATAAAACATGATATAACATTAAAATATGAAATAACATCACGTAAAACATAACAACATAAAACATAACACACAGCCTAATATAAAATATTAAATAAAACATAACATAACACATACCATAAAACATAGCATAAAAGATAAAATATGACATAAAACAAAACAAAATATATTATAAAACATCACATAAAATATAACATAAAACATAACATCATGTTAAATATAACACAACATAAAATATCACATAACGTATAACATAACATAAAACATAAAAAAATAACATACTACATAGCCTTATAGCCTAACATAAACAGAAAACATAGCATAAAACATAACATAAAACATTAATCAAACATTGGAAAAACATTGAACATAATACAAACAAAACAAAATATAACATAAAATATAACATAAAACATAACATAACATGAATCATAACATAAAACAAAACATAACAAAATATAACACAAAATATAACAGAAAACATTACATAACAGAAAACATAACATAAAATATAGCATAACATAAAACATAACACATAACACAAAACATCAAACATAAAATAAACTGTAACATAACAGAAAGCAGAAAACATAATATAAAACATGATATATAGCCTAAAACATAACATAACGTACAACACAACATAACAGAACATAAACCGTAACACAATACATAATGTAAAACATAACAAAGCATAAAACATAACATACAATATAGCTTGACATAAAACATTTCATAAAACATAACATAAAACAAACAAAACATCAAATATAAAATAAAACAAAACATAAAACATAAAATAAAGGATAACATAAAACATTACAACATAAAACAATATATAACATAACATAACATGAAACATAACAAAAAACATAACATAAACATTACATAAGACATAACATATCACAACACATTAAATAGTGTCAAACATAATATAACATATAACATAACATAAGCCATAACATAAAACATAACATAAAACATAACATAAAATAGAAAATAACATAAAGTGTTACATAACATAATATATAACAAAAAACATAGCAACATAGCAACATAAACCATAACATAATATACATCTCATAAAACATATCATACCATAAAACATAACATACCATAAAATATAACTTAACATAATTATAAGTATAACATTCATCACATGAAATATAAAACATAGCAAACACTATACACAACAAAACATAGCATAAAACGTAACATAAAATATAACATAAAACATAACATAAATCATAATGTAACATAAAACATAACATAACACATGTAACAGAACATAAAATGTAAACCATAGCATAAACCATAACATATCATAAAACATAACATAATATTAAACATAACATAACATAAAACATTACATAAAACAGAACATAAACCGGAGCATAAACCATAACACATAACACAAACATTACATTAGATATGACATAACATAAAACATAACATAAACCATAAAACATAACATAAACCATAACATAAAACATAACATAACATCACATAAACATAAAACATAATATAACATATGACATAACATAAAAATGTATATATAAATCATAACATATAACATAACATAAAACTTAACATAACATATAACATAACATAATATAACTAAATAGATAACATAAAACATAACATAACATAAAGCATAAAACATAAGAACATCGTACATATCATAAACCATAACATGAAACATAGTATATAACATAACATATAACATTACATAAAACATAACATAAAACATACCATAAAACATACCATAAAATATAATATAACATAAACCAAAACATAACATAAAACATGACAACAAATTTGCAAAACATAGCATAACATAAAACAGAACATCACATTAAACATACCACAACACAAAACACAACATACCATAATATAAAGCATAAGATAAACATAAAACATAACATAAAACATAACATAACATAAAAGATAATATAAAACATATAATATACATAGGACATAACATAGAAACATAACTTATTATAGCATAAAACAACATAAAGCAGAACATACCATAAAATATATCATAAAATGTAACTGAAACATATTATAAAACATAACCTAACATAAAAATAATATAACATAAAACATAAGATAAAACAAAACATAAAGCAAAGCATAACAAAGACCATAACAGAAAAAACATACCACTAAACATAACATAAATCATTACATTAAACATAACAGAAGATAAAACAAAACATAACATGAAGCCTAAAACATGAAGCCTAAAACATAAATAAAACATACCATAACATAAAATATATCATAAAACAAAACAGAAACCATAACATAAAACATAACATAAGGCCTAAAACGTCACATTGCATACAACATAACAGACCATAAAACATGACATAGACCATAGAATACAGCATAACATACCAGAACTAAAAATATAACATATTATAAAACATAACATAAAACACTACATAACATAAAAAATAACATAGCATAAAACATTACATTAAACATAGTATAACATAAACCTTAATATAATATAAAACATATAACATAAAACATAACACTAAACCATAACATAATATAAATGATAAATATAACATAATGTATGGCTTAAACATAACATAACCTACAACATAACATAATAGAACATAAAACGTAACATAAAACATAACATGATATAAAATATAACATAAAACATGACATAGAACATAACTTAAAACAAAAGGTAAAACAAAATATAAAACATAACATAAAATATAGCATAACATATATGATAAAACATAACTTAAACCATAACATAACGTCAAAACCATAAACCATGACATAAAACATAATATAAAGCATAAAACTTAACATAAACCATAATATAAAACTTAACATAGCATAAAACATAACACATAACATAAACAATAAAAAAACATAAAACATAACATAAAATATAAACATAACAACTTAAAAAAACACAACATACAACATTAAACATAACAAAATATAATAAGCAAAACATAAAAATTACATAAAACATCAAATAAAACATGACATAAAGCATAGAACAAAACAGAACATGCAACGTAACATAACATAAGGCTTAACATAAAACATAACATAAACAGTAAAACATAAAACAAAAAAACTTAAAACATAAAATATAACCTAACACAGCACAATATAGCATAAAATATGTGTCTGTTAAGTTCACCTTCACCACTTGGAGCATCTTGACACCGTTTCTTTTTCATTACCTATTACATCCCCTTCAGGGGCAACAAGGGAAGCAAGGGCTACTG